>NC_138299.1:162981063-162983563 GCF_965601325.2 Salmo salar | reverse complement strand
TAGTAGTAGTAGTAGCAGATGGAGTAGTAGAAATAGTTGTAGTAGTAGTAGTAGTTATAGCAGTAGTAGTAGCAGTAGTTATAGCAGTAGTATTAGTAGTAGCAGTAGTAGTAGCAGTAGTTGTAGCAGAAGTAGTAGTAGAAGTAGTAGTAGTAGTGGCAGAAGTAGTAGTAGAAGTAGTTGTAGTTGTAGCAGTAGTTATAGCAGTAGTAGTAGTAGTAGCAGTAGTAGTAGTAGCAGTAGTAGTAGTAGCAGCAGTACTAGCAGCAGTAGTAGAAGTAGCAGCAGTAGTAGAGGCAGTAGTAGTAGCAGCAGTAGTAGTAGTAGCAGTAGAAGCAGCAGCAGCAGCAGCAGTAGTAGTAGCAGTAGTACTAGCAGTAGTAGTGGTAGCAGCAGTAGTAGTAGTAGCAGCAGCAGTAGTAGTAGTAGTAGCAGCAGCAGCAGCAGCAGCAGCAGCAGTAGTAGTAGTAGTAGCAGTAGCAGTAGTAGTAGCAGCAGTAGTAGTAGCAGCAGTAGTAGTAGTTGTAGCATCAGTAGCAGTATAAGTAGTTGTAGTGGTAGCAGTAGCAGTAGCAGCAGCATTAGTAGTAGTAGTAGTAGTAGTAGTAGTGGTAGTAGTAGCAGTAGTAACAGTAGAAGTAGTAGCAGTAGCATTAGTAGCTGTAGCAGTAGTAGTTGTAGCAGTAGTAGTAGGAGCAGTACTAGCAGCAGTAGTAATATGGCTCAGTTGGTAGAGCATGGTCTTATGAACTCCAGCATTGTGGGTTCGATTCCCATGAGGGACCTGTACGGGACAAAAAAAAATCAAATAAAAAATGTATGCATTCACTACTGTAAGTCGCTCTGGATAAGAGCGTCAGCTAAATGACTTAGATGTAAAATGTAGTAGTAGCAGTAGTAGTAGTAGTTTTAGTAGTAGTTGTAGCAGTAGCGGTAGTGGCAGTTTCAACTGTTCTGCCTGCGGCTATGGAACCCTGACCTGTTCACCGGATTTGCTACCTGTCCCAGACCTGCTGTTTTCAACTCTCTAGAGACAGCAGGAGCGGTAAAGATACTCTCAATGATCGGCTATGAAAAGCCAACTGACATTTACTCTTGAGGTGCTGACTTGTTGCACCCTCGACAACTGTGATTATTATTATTTGACCATGCTGGTCATTTATGCCATGTTCTGTTATAATCTCCACCCGGCACAGCCAGAAGAGGACTGGCCACCCCTCATAGCCTGGTTCCTCTCTAGGTTTCTTCCTTGGTTTTGGCCTATCTAGGGAGTTTTTCCTAGCCACCGTGCTTCTACACCTGCATTGCTTGCTGTTTGGGGTTTTAGGCTGGGTTTCTGTACAGCACTTTGAGATATCAGTTTATGTAAGAAGGGCAATATAAATACATTTGATTTGATTTGATTTGATTAGTAGTAGTGGTAGTAGCAGCGGTAGTGGTAGTGGTAGTAGTGGTAGTGGTGGTAGCAGTAGTAGTATCAGTAGTGGTAGTACTAGTAGTTGTAGCAGTAGTAGTAGTAGTAGTAGTAGTAGTTGTAGTAGTAGTAGTAGTGGTAGTGGTAGTGGTAGTGTTAGTAGCAGTAGTAGTATCAGCAGCAGTAGCAGTAGTAGTATCAGCAGCAGTAGCAGTAGCAGCAGCAGCAGTAGCAGTAGTAGTAGTAGTAGTAGTAGCATTAGCAGTAGTAGTAGTAGTAGTAGTAGTATTACTAGTAGTAGTAGTATTAGTAGTAGTAGTAGTATTAGTAGTAGTAGTAGTAGCAGTAGTAGTAGTAGTAGTAGTAGTAGTAGTAGTAGTAGTAGTAGCGGTAGTAGTGGTAGTAGTAGTATTAGTAGTAGTAGTAGTAGCGGTAGTAGTAATAGTAGTAGTAGTAGTAGCGATAGTAGTGGTAGTAGTAGTAGTAGTAGTAGCGGTAGTAGTAGTAGTAGTAGTAGTAGCGGTAGTAGTGGTAGTAGCAGTGTAACCGATGTGAAATGTTTAACAGGGTGTGCGCTAATAGCGTTTCAATCAGTGATGTCACTCGCTCTGTCTATGTGTGCAGAGGGTCCCTTGTTCGAGCCCAGGTAGGGGCGAGGAGAGGGACGGAAGCTATACTGTTGCAGCAGTAGTGGTAGTAGTAGTAGTAGTAGTAGCATTATTAGTAGCGGTAGTAGCAGTAGTAGCAGTATTAGCAGTATTGGTAGTGGTAGTTGTAGCAGTGTTAGTAGCAGTATTAATGGTGGTAGCAGTAGACAGTAGCAGTAGTAGCAGTAGTTTTAGTAGTAGTAGCAGTAGTAGCAGTAGCAGTAGTAGCAGTAGCAGTAGTTGAAGTAGACAGTTGCAGTAGTAGTAGCAGCAGCAGTAGTAGTAGTAGTAGTAGTAGCAGTAGTATTAGTAGTAGCAGCAGCAGCAGTAGTAGTAGTAGTAGTAGCAGTAGTAGTAGTTGTAGTAGCAGTAGTTTTAGTAGTAGTAGCAGTAGTGGCAGTAGCAGTAACAGTAGCAGTAGTTTTAGCAGTAGTAGTAG
>NC_138299.1:162966063-162978563 GCF_965601325.2 Salmo salar | reverse complement strand
TAGCAGTAGCAGTAGTTGAAGTAGACAGTTGCAATAGTAGTAGTAGCAGCAGTAGTAGTAGTAGCAGCAGTAGCTGTATTTTTAGTAGTAGCAGTAGCAGTAGTTGAAGTAGACAGTTGCAGTAGTAGTAGCAGCAGTGGTAGTCGTAGCAGTAGTTTTAGTAGTAGTAGCAGCAGTAGCAGTAGCTGTATTTTTAGTAGTAGCAGTAGCAGCAGCAGTAGCAGTAGCTGTATTTTTAGTAGTAGCAGTAGCAGTAGCAGTAGTTGAAGTAGTAGTAGCAGTAGTTTTAGTAGTAGTAGCAGTAGTAGCTGTATTTTTATTAGTAGCAGTAGCAGTAGTAGCAGCAGTGGTAGTAGTAGCAGTAGCAGTAGTTGAAGTAGACAGTCGCAGTAGTAGTAGTAGCAGCAGTAGTAGTAGTAGCAGCAGTAGCTGTATTTTTAGTAGTAGCAGTAGCAGCAGTAGTAGTAGCAGTAGCAGCAGTAGTAGCAGTAGTTTTAGTAGTAGTAGCAGTAGTTGAAGTAGACAGTTGCAGTAGTAGTAGTAGCAGCAGTAGTAGTAGTAGCAGCAGTAGCTGTATTTTTAGTAGTAGCAGTAGCAGCAGTAGTAGTAGCAGTAGCAGCAGTAGTAGCAGTAGTTTTAGTAGTAGTAGCAGTAGCAGTAGCAGTAGTTGAAGTAGACAGTTGCAGTAGTAGTAGTAGCAGCAGTAGTAACAGCACCAGACAGAGACTGTTGGAGCACTGTCTTCAAAATGTGCGTCCCAAATGTGACCCTATTCACTATATCGTGCATTACTTTTAATACATAATTTTTGACTCTACTAAATAGGCAATAGGATGCCATTTTGGACCGTACTGGAACTCTGATCAGAATATATAGGTGTTGTCAGAGACATCTCTCCGGGATTAATGTGTTCATCACTCTGCCTCTAAAGCTGCCTCCAGGCAGTATGATGTAAGGTTTCCAAAACGTTGAAAAACTCACTGCATATTCGACTGACTGAAGGAGCTGTGGGTTCATTCCTCTCAGAAATGAACTCATTCAATGACTTTTCTTTGTGTGCAGTGTATGTTTCCCCTCTAGAAAGACAAGTGAAGAGTGTGTTTCCCTCTAAAATGACAAGTGAAGTGTGTGTGTGTTATTGACAGAGTGGCAAAATGATCAATGGATCGCATCCTACAGATGTAGGATCTTCCTTTGATAGCTTTTTTTTTGTAGCTAACTTGTAATGTATTTGAGGTTTCAAAAGGCTTCTAAAGTTTGTAATTTACACTTGATTTGAATATTCCAATTGATTTCAGACTTGAAATGTAAATTAGTTATAATCCACACAATAATTCAAATTTCCTGTTGCTGTAGGATTATTTTCCTGTTGTAAACTGGCAAACATTATTATCTTATATCAATATTACTTATATAGTGCAGTACTTTTGACAATGGCCCACAAAGTTGAGCACTATATAGGGAATATTGGGCCATTTGGGAAGCAACCAATATTATGAAGTAGGTCTGACGTTGAAGACATCACTGTTTTTTTGACAGCTGCTTGGGATGGATGGATGGATGGCATTATGACAGAGGAGTTTATTTTCCATTTCTCTCTATCTCTCTCTCAATAAAATATCACATTTACATAAGTATTCGGACTCTTTACTCAGTACTTTCTTGAAGCTCCTTTGACAGCGATTACAGCTTCTAGTCTTCTTGGGGATGATGCTACAAGCTTGGCAACACCTGTATTTGGGAAGTTTCTTCCATTCTTCTCTGCAGATTCTCTCAAGATCTGTCAGGTTGGATGGGGAGCGTTGCTGCACAGCTATTTTCAGGTCTCTCCAGAGATGTTTGATCGGGTTCAAGTCTCTGGATGGGCCACTGAAGGACATTCAGAGACTTGTCCCGAAGCCACTCCTGCGTTGTCTTGGCTGTGTGCTTAGGGTCGTTGTCCTGTTGGAAGGTGAACCTTCGCCCCAGTCTGAGGTCCTGAGCGCTCTTCTGCAGCGATACGCCATCCCATCTGGTTTGGGCTTAATGGGACTATCATTTGTTTTTCAACAGGACAATGACTCAACACACCTTCAGGCTGTGTAAGGGCTATTTCACCAAGAAGGAGAGTGGTGGAGTGCTGCATCAGATGATCTGGCCTCCACAATCACCCGACCTCAACCCAATTGAGATGGTTTGGGATGAGTCGGACAGCAGAGTGAAGGAAAAGCAGCCAACAAGTGCTCAGCATATGTGGGAACTCCTTCAAGACTGTTGGAAAAGCATTCCAGGTGAAGCTGGTTGAGAGAATGCCAAGTGTGTAAAGCTGTCATCAAGGCAAAGGGTGGCTACTTTGAAGAATCTCAATTGTAAAATATATTTAGATTGGTTTAACACTTTTTTTGTTGCTACATGATTCCATGTGCGTTATTTCATAGTTTTGATGTCTTCACTATTATTCTACAATGTAGAAAATAGTAAAAATAAGAAAAACTATTGAATGAGTAGGTGCGTCCAAACTTTTGACTGGTGCTGTAAATGCAACATGCAATAATTTCAAAGATTTTACTGAGTTACAGTTTATTTAAAGAAATTTTCAATGGAAATGAATTCATCAGGCCCTAATCTCCGAATTTCACATGACTGAGAATGCAGATATGCATCTGTTGTTCACAGATACCTTCAAAGAAATGGGAATCACAATGTGTAACGCGTGTCAGGTGCAGCGGGAACGTGTATACTCATCTTCTTTATTAAATCAAAAGAAGGAAAAACAAACAAATCACGTAAACAAAACAACGAACGCCACTAAACAGTCCTGTCAGCTGCACAGACACTAAACAGGAGACAACTACCCACAAACCCCATACAAAAACATCCCTCTACATAGAACCTTCAATCAGAAGCAATGAGGAGCAGCTGCTTCCAATTGAAGGTCAACCCCATTAACTAAACATAGAAATAGAAAGACTAGAACTAACATAGAAATACACTTACATAGAACATAGACCAAAAAACCCCGGAACACATAAAACAAACACCCCTCTTGCATAAGCACATAGCCCAACAAACCCCGAACCACATAAAACAAACACCCCCTGCCATGTCCTGACCAAACTACAATAACAAAAAAAACCTTTACTGGTCAGGATGTGACACAATGGGCCTCAGGATCTTTTCAGAGTATTTTTGTGCATTCAAATTTCCATAGATGAAATGCAATTGTGATCGTGCCATGCGGTACTCTGTTCACAACGATAACATCAGCCAACTACTCGCCCACACGACGCCAAACACATGGTCAGAACTTGTGAGGCTGGCTAGATGTACTTCTAAATACTCTAAAATGGTTATATATCTAATTAGGGGGGACTTTTCTCCACTTCTCCCAGAATTACATCCTCCATATCAGCCTTTTTGTCTGCAGGTGACTTAACTCCAGACTCTGATGGGAAGCTTGGTACCCTGGGCCGCTTGGGTGTTTGTTGATTGCGGATTGAATGACTGAAGGCCAGTATTGATGTTTGGCTGCCTTCTTTTGTATTCCCCACAGAGTGGCACTGCCTTTAGGGTCCCGTATTATCCTCAGAGGTTTTCTATTGGGTTATGATTGTCGCTGGTCTCAGTAGCCACTTTCCCAGCTTCATTTTTATCATTTGTTCCTCTTCTTCTTCTTCTTCTTTTTCTTGTCGTAGACTTTGGCTCAACAGAACTCCAATGTTTCATTCGTAGAGTCATATATATATATATGGTTATGTAGGGAGTTAAATATTTGGTTATGTAGTCATATATATGTTTATATCGGAAGTTGTAGATATGGCTATATATGGAGTTGTAGATGTGGCTATATAATCATATATGGTTATCTAGTTAGTTATATGGTTGTATAGTTATAAAAATGGTTACATAGTTAAAGACATGGTGAAAGAGCTATAGATATGGTTATATAGGCAGATAGAGATATGGTTATACAAGCAATAATAAATATGATTATATAGGCAGTTATAGTTGTGGTTAAATAGTTATATATTTGGTTATATAGATATAGATATGGTTATATAGGTAGTAATATATATGGTTATATAGGGAGTTAAATATATGGTTATATAGTTATATATTTGGTTATATAGAGTTATATATATATGGTTATATAGGTAGTAATATATATGGTTATATAGAGTTATATATATATGGTTATATAGGTAGTAATATATATGGTTATATAGGGAGTTATTGATTTGGTTATATAGTTATATATTTGGTTATATAGTTATATATATGGTTATATAGTTATATATTTGGTTATATAGTTATATATATGGTTATATAGTTATATATATGGTTATATAGAGTTATATATATATGGTTACATAGGTAGTAATATATATGGTTATATAGAGTTATATATATATCTATATATATATATATGGTTATATATATATATATATGGTTATATAGGTAGTAATATATATGGTTATATATAGTTATATATATATGGTTATATAGGTAGTAATATATATGGTTATATAGGTAGTAATATATATGGTTATATAGAGTTATATATATATGGTTATATAGGTAGTAATATATATGCTTATATAGAGTTATATATATATGGTTATATATGTAGTAATATATATGGTTATATAGGTAGTAATATATATGGTTATATAGAGTTATATATATATGGTTATATAGGTAGTAATATATATGGTTATATAGGTAGTTATATATTTGGTTATATAGTTATATATATGGTTATATAGAGTTATATATATATGGTTATATAGGTAGTAATATATATGGTTATATAGGTAGTAATATATATGGTTATATAGGTAGTTATATATTTGGTTATATAGTTATATATATGGTTATATAGAGTTATATATATATGGTTATATAGGTAGTAATATATATGGTTATATAGAGTTATATATATATCTATATATATATATATGGTTATATATATATATATATGGTTATATAGGTAGTAATATATATGGTTATATATGGTTATATAGGTAGTAATATATATGGTTATATAGGTAGTTATATATTTGGTTATATAGTTATATATATATGGTTATATAGGTAGTAATATATATGGTTATATAGTTAGTACTATATATGGTTTCTAGGGAGTTAAAGATATGGTTATATAGAGTTATATATATATGGTTATATATGTAGTAATGTATATGGTTATATAGGTAGTTGTATATATGGTTATATAGAGTTATATATATATGGTTATATAGAGTTATATATATATGGTTATATATGTAGTAATGTATATGGTTATATAGGTAGTTGTATATATGGTTATATAGGTAGTAATATATATGGTTATATAGGTAGTAATATATATGGTTATATAGAGTTATATATATATGGTTATATAGAGTTATATATATATGGTTATATAGGTAGTAATATATATGGTTATATAGGTAGTAATATATATGGTTATATAGGTAGTAATATATATGGTTATATAGTTATATATATGGTTATATAGGTAGTAATATATATGGTTATATAGGTAGTAATATATATGGTTATATAGGTAGTAATATATATGGTTATATAGGTAGTTATATATTTGGTTATATAGTTATATATATGGTTATATAGGTAGTAATATATATGGTTATATAGTTAGTACTATATATGGTTTCTAGGGAGTTAAAGATATGGTTATATAGAGTTATATATATATGGTTATATATGTAGTAATGTATATGGTTATATAGGTAGTTGTATATATGGTTATATAGGTAGTAATATATATGGTTATATAGAGTTATTGATTTGGTTATATAGTTATATATTTGGTTATATAGTTATATACATGGTTATAAAGGGAGTTATAGATATGGTTATGTAGTGAGTTATAGATTTGATTATAAAGGTAGTTATATATATGGTGATATAGATAGTTATATGTATGGTTATATAGGGAGTTATTGATTTGGTTATATAGGGAGATATAGATTTGGTTATAAAGTTATATATATGGTTATACATGTAGTTATAGATATGGTAACATAGTCATATATATGGTTATATAGGTATTTATATATATGGTTAATTAGGGAGTTATAGATTTGGCTCTATAGGGAGATAGATATGGTTATACAGGCAGTTATACAATAGACATGGTTATATATTTATAGATGTGATTATATAGTTATAGACATTGTTATATAGTTATAGTTATGGTTATGCAGTTACAGATATGTTTATATAGTAATATATATGGTCATGCAGGTAGTTAAAGATATGTTTAAGTAGTTAAAGTTACATTTATATAGTATGGTTATATAGTTAAAGATCTGGTTATATAGCCATATATATGGTTATATGGAGTTGTTATCGATATGTTTATATAGGGAGTTATACATTTGGTTGTATAGTTATATATATATGGTTATATGGGGTTGTTATACATTTGGTTATTGAGGGAGTTATATGGTTATACAGGCAGTTATGCAGTAGACATGGTTATACAGTTATATACATGTTCATATAGTTATAGATATCATTATTTAGTTATAGACATGTTTATATAGTTATAGATATGTTATATAGTTATAGATATCATTATATAGTTATAGATAATGTTATAGAGTTATAGATATCGTTAAATAGTTATAGATATCATTATACAGTTATATACATGTTTATATAGTTATAGATATCATTATATAGTTATAGATATGTTTATATAGTTATAGATATGTTTATATAGTTATAGATAATGTTATAGAGTTATAGATATGTTTATATAGTTATAGATATCATTATATAGTTATAGATATGTTTATATAGTTATAGATATGTTTATATAGTTATAGATAATGTTATAGAGTTATAGATATGTTTATATAGTTATAGATATCGTTATATAGTTATAGATATCATTATATAGTTATAGATATCGTTATATAGTTATAGACATGTTTATATAGTTATAGATATCATCATATAGTTATAGATAATGTTATAGAGTTATAGATACCGTTGTATAGTTATAGACATGTTTATATAGTTATAGATATCATCATATATTTATAGATAATGTTATAGAGTTATAGATACCGTTGTATAGTTATAGACATGGTTATATAGTTATAGATATCTTTATATAGTTATAGGTACCGTTGTATAGTTATAGACATGGTTATATAGTTATAGATATCGTTATATAGTTATAGGTACCGTTATATAGTTATAGACATGTCTATATAGTTATAGGTACCTTTAAATAGTTATAGACATGGTTATATAGTTATAGATATCGTTATATAGTTATAGATATGTTTATATAGGTATAGATATGTTTTTATAGTTATAGATATCGTTATATAGTTATAGATAATGTTATATAGTTATAGATATGTTTATATAGTTATAGATATCGTTATATAGTTATAGATATGTTTATATAGTTATATATATGTTTATATAGTTATAGATATCGTTATATAGTTATAGATATCATTATATAGTTATAGATATGTTTATATAGTTATAGATATCATTAAATAGTTATAGATAATGTTATAGAGTTATAGACATCATCGTATAGTTATAGGTACCGTTGTATAGTTATAGACATGTCTATATAGTTATAGGTACCTTTAAATAGTTATAGACATGGTTATATAGTTATAGATATCGTTATATAGTTATAGGTACCGTTATATAGTTATAGACATGTCTATATAGTTATAGGTACCTTTAAATAGTTATAGACATGTCTATATAGTTATAGGTACCTTTAAATAGTTATAGACATGGTTATATAGTTATAGATATCGTTATATAGTTATAGATATGTTTATATAGTTATATATATGTCTATATAGTTATAGGTACCGTTATATAGTTATAGACATGTCTATATAGTTATAGGTACCTTTAAATAGTTATAGACATGTCTATATAGTTATACATATGGTTAAATAGGGAGTTATAGACATTGTTATTTAGTTATAAACATGGTTATATAGTTATAAATATGGTTATGTAGGGAGGTATACAGTTGAAGTTGGAAGTATACATATACTTAGGTTGGAGTCATTAAAACTCGTTTTTCAACCACTGCACACATTTCTTGTTAACAAACTATAGTTTTGGCAAGTCGGTTAGGAAATCTACTTTGTGCATGACACAAGTCATTTTTCCAACAATTGTTTACAGACAGATTATTTCACTTAAAATTCAGTGTATCACAATTCCAGTGGGTCAGAAGTTTACCTACACTAAGTTGACTGTGCCTTTAAACAGCTAGGAAAATTCCAGAAAATTATGTCATGGCTTTAGAAGCTTCTGATAGGCTAATTGACATAATTTGAGTCAATTGGAGGTGTACCTGTGGATGTATTTCAAGGCCTACCTTCTAACTCTGTGCCTCTTTGCTTGACATCATGGGAAAATCTAAAGAAATCAGTCAAGACCTCAGAAAAAAAATTGTAGACCTCCACAAGTCTGGTTTATCCTTGGGAGCAATTTCCAAACGCCTGAAGGTACCACGTTCATCTGTACAGACAGTAGTACGCAATTATAAACACCATGGGACCACGCAGCCGTCATACCGCTCAGGAAGGAGACGCGTTCTGTCTCCTAGAGATGAATGTACTTTGGTGCAAAAAGTGCAAATCAATCCCAGAATAACAACAAAGGACCTTCTGAAGATGCTGGAGGGAACAGGTACAAAAGTATCTATATCCACAGTAAAATGAGTCCTATATCAATATGACCTGAAAGTCCGCTCAGTAAGGAAGAAGCCACTGTTCCAAAACCGCCATAAAAAAGCCAGAGTAAGGTTTGCAACTGCACATGGGGACAAATATCATACTTTTTGGAGAAATGCCCTCTGGTCAGATGAAACAAAACTATAAATGTTTGGCCATAATGACCATCGTAATGTTGGGAGGAAAAACGGGGAGACTTGCAAGCCGAAGAACACCATCCCAACCGTGAAGCACGGGGGTGGCAGCATCATGTTGTGGGGCTGCTTTGCTGCAGGAGGGACTGGTGCACTTACAAAATTGATGACATCATGAGGCAGGAAAATCATGTGGATATATTGAAGCAACATCTCAAGACATCAGTCAGGAAGTTAAAGCTTAGGCGCAAATGGGTCTTCCAAATGGACGATGACCCCAAGCATACTTCCAAAGTTGTGGCAAAATGGCTTAAGGGCAACAAAGTCAAGGAATTGGAGTGGCCATCACAAAGCCCTGAGAACTGGAAAAAGTGTGTGCGAGCAAGGTGGAGTAAAAACCTGAGTCAGTTACACTAGCTCTCTCAGGAGGAATGGGCCAAAATTCAGCCAACTTATTGTGGGAAGCTTGTGGACGGCTACCTGAAAAGTTTGACCCAAGTTATTAAACAATTTAAAGGCAATGCTACCAAATACTAATTGAGTGTATGTAAACTTCTGATCCACTGGAAATGTGATGAAAGAAATACGAGCTGAAATAAATCATTCTCTCTACTATTATTCTGACATTTCACATTCTTAAAATAAAGTGGTGATCATAAGTGACCTAAAGCAGGGAATTTTTAACAGGATTAAATGACAGGAATTGTGATAGACTGAGTTTAAATGTATATGGCTAAGGTACATGGTTTTATAGTTACACAAATGGTTATATAGTTGGTTATATATATAGTTATACATATATGGTTGTATAGTTATATAGTTATATATATATATATGGTTCTATAGGTATATATATATATATATATGGTTATATAATTATATATATATGGATATATGGTTATATACATATGGTTATATAGATGTATGTATTTATATGGGTATATAGTTATATATATATATATATATATATATATATATATATATATGGTTATATAGTTATATATATATATATATGTATATAGTTATATATATATATATATATATATATATATGGTTGTATAGTTATATATATGGTTATATAGCTATATATATTGTTATATAGTTATATATGTGTTTATATAGTTATATATGGTTATATAGTTATATATACATATATATATATAACTATATATATATATATATATATATATATATGGCTATATAGTTATATGTATGGTTATATAGTTATATATATATATAGGGTAATATAGTTATATATAGTTATATATATATATATATATGGTTATATAGTTATATGTGTGGCTATATAGTTATATACATATATGGTTATATAGTTATATAAATATAGTTGTATACTTATGTAACAGTGTAGGTTCCATCCCTCTCTTCGCCCCAACCTGGGCTCGAACCAGGGACCCTCTGCACACATCAACAACTGACACCCACGAAGCATCGTTACCCATCGCGCCACAAAAGCCGCTGCCCTTGCAACACAAGGGGAAACCCTACTTCAAGTCTCAGAGCGAGTGACGTCAATGATTGAAACGCTATTAGCGCGCACCACCTCTAACTAACTAGCCATTTCACATCGGTTACACTTATATATACGGTTATCTAGTTATATATATAGTTATATAGTTATATATTTATACATGTGTGGTTATATAGTTATATATAACTGGTTATATACATATGGTTGAATAGTTATATATATATATATATATATATATATATTGTTATATAGTTCTCTCTCTCTATATATATATATATATATATATATATGGTTATATGGTTATATAGTTATATATGTGTGGTTATATAGTTATATATGGTTATATAGTTATATATGGTTATATAGTTATATATGGTTATATAGTTATATATGTGGTTATATAGTTATATATGGTTATATAGTTATATATATGGTTATATAGTTATATATATGGTTATATAGTTATATATATAGTTATATAGTTATATAGTTATATATGGTTATATAGTTATATATTTATACATGTGTGGTTATATAGTTATATATAACTGGTTATATAGTTATATAGTTATATATGGTTATATAGTTATATAGTTATATAGTTATATAGTTATATAGTTATATAGTTATATATGGTTATATAGTTATATAGTTATATAGTTATATAGTTATATATGGTTATATGGTTATATAGTTATATAGTTATATAGTTATATATGGTTATATAGTTATATAGTTATATAGTTATATATGGTTATATATGGTTATATGGTTATATAGTTATATAGTTATATAGTTATATATGGTTATATATGGTTATATGGTTATATATTTATACATGTGTGGTTATATAGTTATATATAACTGGTTATATAGTTATATACATATGGTTGAATAGTTATATATATATATATATATATATATATTGTTATATAGTTCTCTCTCTCTATATATATATATATATATATATATATGGTTATATGGTTATATAGTTATATATATACAAATATATATATATATACATTCTTATATAGTTATATACATATGGTTATATAGTTATAGATATGGATATATAGTTCTACATATGGTTATATAGTTATATATATGGATATATAGTTATATATATGGATATATAGTTCTACATATGGTTATATATTTATATATATGGATATATAGTTATATATATGGTTATGTAGTTATCTATATGGTTATATAGTTATATACATATGGTTATATAGTTATAGATATGGATATATATATGGATATATAGTTCTACATATGGTTATATAGTTATATATATGGTTATATAGTTATACATTTGGTTATATAGTTACATATATGGTTATATAGTTATATTTATATGGTTATATAGTTATATTTACATGGTTATATATGTTTATATATGGTTATATAGTTATATTTACATGGTTATATATGTTTACATATGTTTATATAGTTATTGACATGAATATATAGTCATCTATTTTGGTATGTAACTATTAATATGGTTATATTGGCAGTTATATATATGTTTTTATAGTTATATAGTTACAGATATATATATATATAGTTCTAAATATGGTTATATAATTATACATATGGTTATTTATGCAGTTAAATATATATTTATATAGTTATATGGTTATGTATATATCCATATGGTTATATAGGCAGTTATAGATATGTTTATATAGCTATATATATATATATATATATATGTGTGTCACGGTTGTTGTAGGAAGGAGCGGACCAAAGTGCTGCGTGTGTCGTTCCACATTTTATTTTCACTGTGAAACTATGAAATACATAAACAATAAACTGACTGAACAAAAACAACAAACTGTGACGCAGAGTTGAAACATACACTAACTCAAAAACAATCTCCCACAAAACCAGGTGGGAAAAACCCCTACTTAAGTATGATCTCCAATTAGAGACAACGAGGACCAGCTGCCTCTAATTGGAGATCATCCCAAACAAAAACCCAACATAGAAATACAAAACTAGAACATAACAACATAGAAAAACTAAACTAGAAAACCCCCCTGTCACACCCTGACCTACTCTACCATAGAAAATAACAACTTACTATGGTCAAGACGTGACAATATGTTTATATAGTTATATAGTTAT
>NC_138299.1:162923563-162961063 GCF_965601325.2 Salmo salar | reverse complement strand
CTGTATGTTTCTGACACATCATTATCTTGTAATCCCCCCTCCAAAATAAATATATTTTTTGAAGACCAACATTCAACCAGTGAAGACAGACAGGATTGTATTGTATCTGACCCTGAAATGACATAATATTAATCTTCAGATGTCTTGTTGTAGGGGCGTCAACTGCAGTTTTCCTTTAATCTATCAAGTCAGTGATGAATAGAAAAATACAGACGTCTGGAATGTCAAGATTCCCAATCTGTGGCCAACAACAATTTCAGCCCAATCGTATGAGATCACTATCTGTCTGTGTGCTTTGCTCAAAGGTTTTGAAAGTGCACTGGCTTGCTGCATTTGGCTTGTTCACAGACACTGACTTGTGACAGGCTTCTCTCTCTCTCTCTCTCTGTCTGTCTGTCTCTCTCTCTCTCTCTCTCTCTCTCTCTCTCTCTCTCCTCTCTCTCTCTCTGTCTCTCTCTCTTTGTCTCTCTCTCCCTGTCTCTCTCTCTCTTCATCTCTCTCTCTCTCTCTCTCTCTCTCTCTCTCTCTCTCTCTCTCTCTCTCTCCTCTCTCTCCTCTCTCTCTCTCTCTCTCTCTGTCTCTCTCTCTCTCTCTCTCTCTCCTCTCTCTCTCTCTCTCTCTCTCTCTCTCTCTCTCTCTCTCTCTCTCTCTCTCTCTCGCTCTCCCTCTCTCTCTCTTCGTCTCTCTCTCTCTCTCCTCTCTGTCTCTCTCTCCTCCTCTCTCTCTCTGTCTCTCTCTCTTCGTCTCTCTCTCCCTGTCTCTCTCTCTCTTCATCTCGCTCTCTCTGTCTCTCTCTCTCTTCTCCTCTCTCTCTCATCTCTCTCTCTCTCTCTCTCTCTCTCTCTCTGTCTCTCTCTCTCCGTCTCTCTCTCTCTATCTCTCCGTCTCTCTCTCTCTCTGTCTCTCTCTCTCTGTCTCTGTCCTCTCTCTCTCTGTCAATTCAATTCAATTCAATTTGCTTTATTGGCATGACGTAACAATGTACATATTGCCAAAGCTTATTTTGGATATTTACAATATAAAAAATAAATAAAATGAGAATCAAATTGTCAATGGGACAACAGTAACAACAATAACCAAGGGTCAAAATAACCATCACATTGAACCATAACATTAACAATAAGCATAGAGGACATGTGCAGGTTGGTTGGTCTGTCAGACACTGTCCCTCATCTTACGGCAGGCAGCAATGTAGTGCGCTGCCAACCCACAGCTCTCTGCGTCCTCCCCCAACAGGACGGGTAGCCTGTCCTCATCAGAGAGGTCTTTGAAACCTTGAATAAGGGTTTCATATTTGGAGTAAATGGCACTGCTCTAGTTGGTTCATAATTTTTTTGAACATTTTGTCAGGACATGCAGCTCCGTCTCGGGTTCTGCTGTGGCGCAGTGGTTGCACAGCCTTTCCTCTACAGGGAGCCAGGTTTTCCTGTGTCTACCCTTCTCAACGGCAAGGCTGTGCTCACTGAGCCTGTACTTTGTCAAGGTTTCTCCTAAGGTTTTGATCAGTAACCATGGTCAAATAGTTTGCCACGGTGTACTGTTGATTTAGGGCCAGATAGCACTGCATTTTGCTTTGTGCTTGTGTTTCCCAGTAAGTAATGTAGTTTTGTTTTGACTTATGTTGTAATTTGGTTTATTCTGATTGATTGGATGTGCTGGTCCTGAGGGTGCAGTGCTGTTAGTAGAGCAGGTTTGTGAAGTCAGGCGCAGGAGCTCGAGCTTGGTATGAGGGTCCGGAGCAGCTTCAGTAAGTGCTCAGAAAAGGTCTGTGAACTCAGCCCAGGACACAGCTGGATGCAAGTGGGTCCTGAGGCTTCCGTGCGCTCAGCAGAACAGGTATCTGTGCACATCAGCCTCCAGGACCAGCTGGATGAGGGTCACTGACAAGGCTTCAGTGTGTCAGGAGAACAGAGGGTGTGAACTACAGCCCCAGGTACCAGCTGGATGAGGGTCCTGGAGGCTTCAGTGTGTTAGTAGAACAGGTTTGTGAGACTCAGCCCCAGGACCAGCTGGATAGAGGGTCAGCTGATGGCTTCAGTAGTGTCAGTCGAACTGCGTCCGCCGAACGCCGCCCGAGGACCAGCTGGATGAGGGTCCTGAGGCTTCAGTGTGTTAGTAGAACAGGTTCGTGAACTCAGCCCCAGGACCAGCTGGATGCGGGTCCTGAGGCTTCAGTGTAGTTAGTAGAACAGGTTTGTGAACTCAGCCCCAGGACCAGCTGGATGAGGGTCCTGAGGCTTCAGTGTAGTTAGTAGAACAGGTTTGTGAACTCAGCCCCAGGACCAGCTGGATGAGGGTCCTGAGGCTTCAGTGTAGTTAGTAGAACAGGTTTGTGAACTCAGCTCCAGGACCAGCTGGATGAGGGTCCTGAGGATTCAGGTAGTTAGTAGAACAGGTTTGTGAACTCAGCCCCAGGACCAGCTGGATGAGGGTCCTGAGGGTTCAGGTAGTTAGTAGAACAGGTTTGTGAACTCAGCCCCAGGACCAGCTGGATGAGGGGATGCTTTTCTTTGCTCAGCTCTTGGCATTGCAGGGCTTGGTAATGATATGAGAGGGGGTCATTGTATTTTAGATGTTTCCAAAACTTATTTGCTGTTTTTTGAGTTTTTATTATTAGTGGATATTGGCCTAATTCTGCCCTGCATTCATTGTTTGAAGTTTTCCTCTGGACATGTAGGAGAACTCTGCATGCATGGTTTCAATTGGGTGTTTGTCCCATTGGGTGAAATCTTGTTTTGCAAGTTGACCCCACAACTTCTTGCCATGAAGTGCAATTGGCTCAATGACACATTCAATTCATTTTGGCCAAATTTTAATTGGTATTTCAATTTCAATTTGATTTTTAATTGTGTAGAATGCACTGTGTGCTTTCTCTCTCAGTTCATTCACTGCCTCATTAAGGTGTCCATTTGGGCTTATTTTTAAACCTAAGTAATTGTAGTGTGTACAGTACTCTATATATTTAAACCTCAGTAATTGTAGTGTGTACAGTACTCTATATATTTAAACCTCAGTAATTGTAGTGTGTGCAGTACTCTATATATTTTGTACCAATTGAGAACTTTGGTCTAATTCCCTGACATCTGGATCTTCTCTGGAAAATCATTATTTTAGTATTTTTGGGGTTTACTGCCAGGGCCCAGGTCTGGCAGTACTGCTCTCGCAGGTCCAGGCTCTGCTGTAGGCCATGTGCTGTGGGTGACAGCAGGCTTAGGTCATCTGCGAAGAGCAGGAATTTAACATCTTTCTAGGTCTCTCTCTCTCTCTCTCTCTCTCTCTCTCTCTCTCTCTCTCTCTCTCTCTCTCTCTCTCTCTCTCTCTCTCTCTCTCTCTCTCTCTCTCTCTCTCTCTCTCTCTCTCTCTCTCTCTCTCTCTCTCTCTCTCTCTCTCTCTCTCTCTCTCTCTCTCTCTCTCTCTCTCTCTCTCTCTCTCTCTCTCTCTCTCTCTCTCTCTCTCTCTCTCTCTCTCTCTCTCTCTCTCTCTCTCTCTCTCTCTCTCTCTCTCTCTCTGAGGCTGCTCCTTATGGACAATGCGTGATTACAAAAATAGATTAGATTAATCACAAATCACATGCTTCATGTGATTTGAAGGACAGCCTTAGAAAGCTAAGAGCACTTAAATCAGACTACCTCTGTAGTGGAATCGTATTGGGTGTAAAACATTTTGATAATGTATTTATTGAACTGTGTAAATTGAATCCAACGGGTCTATTCGTATGTTCCAGTAGATCATGCAGCCGCACCTCGCAGTTATGAAACCTTTCTCTGATTTTACCAATTCTTAATTATCACATCAGTGTCAGAGTTGTATCCTAAAGGAAAAACAACTGAAAGGAATCACAGCGTTAAACATCTAATGTGATGGCTGACATGACACAGTGGTCGGACAGGTCAGTGATCATGTAGTGACAGATTGACAGGTCAATGATCATGTAGTGACAGATTGACAGGTCAGTGATCATGAAGTGACGGATTGACAGGTCAGTGATCATGTAGTGACAGATTGACAGGTCAATGATCATGTAGTGACAGATTGACAGGTCAGTGATCATGTAGTGACAGATTGACAGGTCAGTGATCATGTAGTGACAGATTGACAGGTCAGTGATCATGTAGTGACAGATTGACAGGTCAGTGATCATGTAGTGACAGATTGACAGGTCAGTGATCATGTAGTAACAGATTGACAGGTCAGTGATCATGCAGTAACAGATTGACAGGTCAGTGATGATGTAAACACAGATTGACAGGTCAGTGATCATGCAGTAACAGATTGACAGGTCAGTGATAATGTAGTAACAGATTGACAGGTCAGTGATCATGTAGTGACAGATTGACAGGTCAGTGATCATGTAGTAACAGATTGACAGGTCAGTGATCGTACAGTAACAGATTGACAGGTCAGTGATCATGAAGTGACGGATTGACAGGTCAGTGATCATGTAGTGACTGATTGACAGGTCAGTGATCGTACAGTAACAGATTGACAGGTCAGTGATCATGCAGTAACAGATTGACAGGTCAGTGATCATGAAGTGACGGATTGACAGGTCAGTGATCATGTAGTGACAGATTGACAGGTCAGTGATCATGTAGTGAGTTATTGACAGGTCAGTGATCATGTAGTAACAGATTGACAGGTCAGTGATCATGTAGTGAGTTATTGACAGGTCAGTGATCATGTAGTGACAGATTGACAGGTCAGTGATCATGTAGTGACGGATTGACAGGTCAGTGATCATGTAGTGAGTTATTGACAGGTCAGTGATCATGTAGTGACGGATTGACAGGTCAGTGATCATGTAGTAACAGATTGACAGGTCAGTGATCATGTAGTGACAGATTGACAGGTCAGTGATCATGTAGTGACGGATTGACAGGTCAGTGATCATGTAGTGACGGATTGACAGGTCAGTGATCATGTAGTGACAGATTGACAGGTCAGTGATCGTACAGTAACAGATTGACAGGTCAGTGATCATGAAGTGACGGATTGACAGGTCAGTGATCATGTAGTGACTGATTGACAGGTCAGTGATCGTACAGTAACAGATTGACAGGTCAGTGATCATGCAGTAACAGATTGACAGGTCAGTGATCATGAAGTGACGGATTGACAGGTCAGTGATCATGAATTGACAGATTGACAGGTCAGTGATCATGTAGTGAGTTATTGACAGGTCAGTGATCATGTAGTAACAGATTGACAGGTCAGTGATCATGTAGTGACGGATTGACAGGTCAGTGATCATGTAGTGACGGATTGACAGGTCAGTGATCATGTAGTGACAGATTGACAGGTCAGTGATCATGCAGGAACAGATTGACAGGTCAGTGATCATGTAGTGACGGATTGACAGGTCAGTGATCATGTAGTGACGGATTGACAGGTCAGTGATCATGTAGTGAGTTATTGACAGGTCAGTGATCATGTAGTGAGTTATTGACAGGTCAGTGATCATGTAGTGACAGATTGACAGGTCAGTGATCATGTAGTAACAGATTGACAGGTCAGTGATCATGTAGTGACAGATTGACAGGTCAGTGATCATGTAGTAACAGATTGACAGGTCAGTGATCGTACAGTAACAGATTGACAGGTCAGTGATAATGAAGTGACGGATTGACAGGTCAGTGATCATGTAGTGAGTTATTGACAGGTCAGTGATCATGTAGTGACAGATTGACAGGTCAGTGATCATGTAGTAACAGATTGACAGGTCAGTGATCGTACAGTAACAGATTGACAGGTCAGTGATCATGAAGTGACGGATTGACAGGTCAGTGATCATGTAGTGACTGATTGACAGGTCAGTGATCGTACAGTAACAGATTGACAGTTCAGTGATCATGCAGTAACAGATTGACAGGTCAGTGATCATGAAGTGACGGATTGACAGGTCAGTGATCATGTAGTGACAGATTGACAGGTCAGTGATCATGTAGTGAGTTATTGACAGGTCAGTGATCATGTAGTAACAGATTGACAGGTCAGTGATCATGTAGTGACGGATTGACAGGTCAGTGATCATGTAGTGACGGATTGACAGGTCAGTTATCATGTAGTAACAGATTGACAGGTCAGTGATCGTACAGTAACAGATTGACAGGTCAGTGATAATGAAGTGACGGATTGACAGGTCAGTGATCATGTAGTGAGTTATTGACAGGTCAGTGATCATGTAGTGACAGATTGACAGGTCAGTGATCATGTAGTAACAGATTGACAGGTCAGTGATCGTACAGTAACAGATTGACAGGTCAGTGATCATGAAGTGACGGATTGACAGGTCAGTGATCATGTAGTGACTGATTGACAGGTCAGTGATCGTACAGTAACAGATTGACAGGTCAGTGATCGTACAGTAACAGATTGACAGGTCAGTGATAATGAAGTGACGGATTGACAGGTCAGTGATCATGTAGTGAGTTATTGACAGGTCAGTGATCATGTAGTGACAGATTGACAGGTCAGTGATCATGTAGTAACAGATTGACAGGTCAGTGATCGTACAGTAACAGATTGACAGGTCAGTGATCATGAAGTGACGGATTGACAGGTCAGTGATCATGTAGTGACTGATTGACAGGTCAGTGATCGTACAGTAACAGATTGACAGGTCAGTGATCATGCAGTAACAGATTGACAGGTCAGTGATCATGAAGTGACGGATTGACAGGTCAGTGATCATGTAGTGACAGATTGACAGGTCAGTGATCATGTAGTGAGTTATTGACAGGTCAGTGATCATGTAGTAACAGATTGACAGGTCAGTGATCATGTAGTGACGGATTGACAGGTCAGTGATCATGTAGTGACGGATTGACAGGTCAGTTATCATGTAGTGACAGATTTACAGGTCAGTGATCATTCAGTAACAGATTGACAGGTCAGTGATCATGTAGTGAGTTATTGACAGGTCAGTGATCATGTAGTGACGGATTGACAGGTCAGTGATCATGTAGTGACGGATTGACAGGTCAGTGATCATGTAGTGACAGATTGACAGGTCAGTGATCATGCAGTAACAGATTGACAGGTCAGTGATCATGCAGTAACAGATTGACAGGTCAGTGATGATGTAAACACAGATTGACAGGTCAGTGATCATGCAGTAACAGATAGACAGGTCAGTGATAATGTAGTAACAGATTGACAGGTCAGTGATCATGTAGTGACAGATTGACAGGTCAGTGATCATGTAGTAACAGATTGACAGGTCAGTGATCGCACAGTAACAGATTGACAGGTCAGTGATCATGAAGTGACGGATTGACAGGTCAGTGATCATGTAGTGACTGATTGACAGGTCAGTGATCGTACAGTAACAGATTGACAGGTCAGTGATCATGCAGTAACAGATTGACAGGTCAGTGATCATGAAGTGACGGATTGACAGGTCAGTGATCATGTAGTGACAGATTGACAGGTCAGTGATCATGTAGTGAGTTATTGACAGGTCAGTGATCATGTAGTAACAGATTGACAGGTCAGTGATCATGTAGTGACGGATTGACAGGTCAGTGATCATGTAGTGACGGATTGACAGGTCAGTTATCATGTAGTGACAGATTTACAGGTCAGTGATCATGCAGTAACAGATTGACAGGTCAGTGATCATGTAGTGAGTTATTGACAGGTCAGTGATCATGTAGTGACGGATTGACAGGTCAGTGATCATGTAGTGACGGATTGACAGGTCAGTGATCATGTAGTGAGTTATTGACAGGTCAGTGATCATGTAGTGACGGATTGACAGGTCAGTGATCATGTAGTAACAGATTGACAGGTCAGTGATCATGTAGTGACAGATTGACAGGTCAGTGATCATGTAGTAACAGATTGACAGGTCAGTGATCGAACAGTAACAGATTGACAGGTCAGTGATCATGAAGTGACGGATTGACAGGTCAGTGATCATGTAGTGACAGATTGACAGGTCAGTGATCATGTAGTGAGTTATTGACAGGTCAGTGATCATGTAGTAACAGATTGACAGGTCAGTGATCATGTAGTGACGGATTGACAGGTCAGTGATCATGTAGTGACGGATTGACAGGTCAGTGATCATGTAGTGAGTTATTGACAGGTCAGTGATCATGTAGTGAGTTATTGACAGGTCAGTGATCATGTAGTGACAGATTGACAGGTCAGTGATCATGTAGTAACAGATTGACAGGTCAGTGATCATGTAGTGACAGATTGACAGGTCAGTGATCATGTAGTAACAGATTGACAGGTCAGTGATCGTACAGTAACAGATTGACAGGTCAGTGATCATGAAGTGACGGATTGACAGGTCAGTGATCATGTAGTGAGTTATTGACAGGTCAGTGATCATGTAGTGACAGATTGACAGGTCAGTGATCATGTAGTAACAGATTGACAGGTCAGTGATCGTACAGTAACAGATTGACAGGTCAGTGATCATGAAGTGACGGATTGACAGGTCAGTGATCATGTAGTGACTGATTGACAGGTCAGTGATCGTACAGTAACAGATTGACAGGTCAGTGATCATGCAGTAACAGATTGACAGGTCAGTGATCATGAAGTGACGGATTGACAGGTCAGTGATCATGTAGTGACAGATTGACAGGTCAGTGATCATGTAGTGAGTTATTGACAGGTCAGTGATCATGTAGTAACAGATTGACAGGTCAGTGATCATGTAGTGACGGATTGACAGGTCAGTGATCATGTAGTGACGGATTGACAGGTCAGTTATCATGTAGTGACAGATTTACAGGTCAGTGATCATTCAGTAACAGATTGACAGGTCAGTGATCATGTAGTGAGTTATTGACAGGTCAGTGATCATGTAGTGACGGATTGACAGGTCAGTGATCATGTAGTGACGGATTGACAGGTCAGTGATCATGTAGTGAGTTATTGACAGGTCAGTGATCATGTAGTGACGGATTGACAGGTCAGTGATCATGTAGTGACAGATTGACAGGTCAGTGATCATGTAGTAACAGATTGACAGGTCAGTGATCGTACAGTAACAGATTGACAGGTCAGTGATCATGAAGTGACGGATTGACAGGTCAGTGATCATGTAGTGACGGATTGACAGGTCAGTGATCGTACAGTAACACATTGACAGGTCAGTGATCATGCAGTAACAGATTGACAGGTCAGTGATCATGAAGTGACGGATTGACAGGTCAGTGATCATGTAGTGACAGATTGACAGGTCAGTGATCATGTAGTGAGTTATTGACAGGTCAGTGATCATGTAGTAACAGATTGACAGGTCAGTGATCATGTAGTAACAGATTGACAGGTCAGTGATCATGTAGTGACGGATTGACAGGTCAGTGATCATGTAGTGACGGATTGACAGGTCAGTTATCATGTAGTGACAGATTTACAGGTCAGTGATCATTCAGTAACAGATTGACAGGTCAGTGATCATGTAGTGAGTTATTGACAGGTCAGTGATCATGTAGTGACGGATTGACAGGTCAGTGATCATGTAGTGACGGATTGACAGGTCAGTGATCATGTAGTGACAGATTGACAGGTCAGTGATCATGCAGTAACAGATTGACAGGTCAGTGATCATGCAGTAACAGATTGACAGGTCAGTGATGATGTAAACACAGATTGACAGGTCAGTGATCATGCAGTAACAGATTGACAGGTCAGTGATAATGTAGTAACAGATTGACAGGTCAGTGATCATGTAGTGACAGATTGACAGGTCAGTGATCATGTAGTAACAGATTGACAGGTCAGTGATCGCACAGTAACAGATTGACAGGTCAGTGATCATGAAGTGACGGATTGACAGGTCAGTGATCATGTAGTGACTGATTGACAGGTCAGTGATCGTACAGTAACAGATTGACAGGTCAGTGATCATGCAGTAACAGATTGACAGGTCAGTGATCATGAAGTGACGGATTGACAGGTCAGTGATCATGTAGTGACAGATTGACAGGTCAGTGATCATGTAGTGAGTTATTGACAGGTCAGTGATCATGTAGTAACAGATTGACAGGTCAGTGATCATGTAGTGACGGATTGACAGGTCAGTGATCATGTAGTGACGGATTGACAGGTCAGTTATCATGTAGTGACAGATTTACAGGTCAGTGATCATGCAGTAACAGATTGACAGGTCAGTGATCATGTAGTGAGTTATTGACAGGTCAGTGATCATGTAGTGACGGATTGACAGGTCAGTGATCATGTAGTGACGGATTGACAGGTCAGTGATCATGTAGTGAGTTATTGACAGGTCAGTGATCATGTAGTGACGGATTGACAGGTCAGTGATCATGTAGTAACAGATTGACAGGTCAGTGATCATGTAGTGACAGATTGACAGGTCAGTGATCATGTAGTAACAGATTGACAGGTCAGTGATCGAACAGTAACAGATTGACAGGTCAGTGATCATGAAGTGACGGATTGACAGGTCAGTGATCATGTAGTGACAGATTGACAGGTCAGTGATCATGTAGTGAGTTATTGACAGGTCAGTGATCATGTAGTAACAGATTGACAGGTCAGTGATCATGTAGTGACGGATTGACAGGTCAGTGATCATGTAGTGACGGATTGACAGGTCAGTGATCATGTAGTGACAGATTGACAGGTCAGTGATCATGCAGGAACAGATTGACAGGTCAGTGATCATGTAGTGACGGATTGACAGGTCAGTGATCATGTAGTGACGGATTGACAGGTCAGTGATCATGTAGTGAGTTATTGACAGGTCAGTGATCATGTAGTGAGTTATTGACAGGTCAGTGATCATGTAGTGACAGATTGACAGGTCAGTGATCATGTAGTAACAGATTGACAGGTCAGTGATCATGTAGTGACAGATTGACAGGTCAGTGATCATGTAGTAACAGATTGACAGGTCAGTGATCGTACAGTAACAGATTGACAGGTCAGTGATCATGAAGTGACGGATTGACAGGTCAGTGATCATGTAGTGAGTTATTGACAGGTCAGTGATCATGTAGTGACAGATTGACAGGTCAGTGATCATGTAGTAACAGATTGACAGGTCAGTGATCGTACAGTAACAGATTGACAGGTCAGTGATCATGAAGTGACGGATTGACAGGTCAGTGATCATGTAGTGACTGATTGACAGGTCAGTGATCGTACAGTAACAGATTGACAGGTCAGTGATCATGCAGTAACAGATTGACAGGTCAGTGATCATGAAGTGACGGATTGACAGGTCAGTGATCATGTAGTGACAGATTGACAGGTCAGTGATCATGTAGTGAGTTATTGACAGGTCAGTGATCATGTAGTAACAGATTGACAGGTCAGTGATCATGTAGTGACGGATTGACAGGTCAGTGATCATGTAGTGACGGATTGACAGGTCAGTTATCATGTAGTGACAGATTTACAGGTCAGTGATCATTCAGTAACAGATTGACAGGTCAGTGATCATGTAGTGAGTTATTGACAGGTCAGTGATCATGTAGTGACGGATTGACAGGTCAGTGATCATGTAGTGACGGATTGACAGGTCAGTGATCATGTAGTGAGTTATTGACAGGTCAGTGATCATGTAGTGACGGATTGACAGGTCAGTGATCATGTAGTGACAGATTGACAGGTCAGTGATCATGTAGTAACAGATTGACAGGTCAGTGATCGTACAGTAACAGATTGACAGGTCAGTGATCATGAAGTGACGGATTGACAGGTCAGTGATCATGTAGTGACGGATTGACAGGTCAGTGATCGTACAGTAACACATTGACAGGTCAGTGATCATGCAGTAACAGATTGACAGGTCAGTGATCATGAAGTGACGGATTGACAGGTCAGTGATCATGTAGTGACAGATTGACAGGTCAGTGATCATGTAGTGAGTTATTGACAGGTCAGTGATCATGTAGTAACAGATTGACAGGTCAGTGATCATGTAGTGACGGATTGACAGGTCAGTGATCATGTAGTGACGGATTGACAGGTCAGTGATCATGTAGTGACAGATTGACAGGTCAGTGATCATGCAGGAACAGATTGACAGGTCAGTGATCATGTAGTGACGGATTGACAGGTCAGTGATCATGTAGTGACGGATTGACAGGTCAGTGATCATGTAGTGAGTTATTGACAGGTCAGTGATCATGTAGTGACGGATTGACAGGTCAGTGATCATGTAGTGACAGATTGATGTAGATGTAGTGATCTATATTTGTCACGTCCTGACCAGCAGATGGAGCTAGTGTTTTAGTTTTGGGGTCAGGACGTGGCATGTTTGTGTTGGTTAAATGTTGGGTGGATGATTGGGACTTCCAATTGAAGGCAGGTGTGTATAGTTGCCTTTGATTGGAAGTCCTATATAGGTGTGTGTGTTTTTCTTTGGGGTTGTGGGTGGTTGTTTTTGCACTGCGTTTCTAGCCTGCAGAACTGTAGCTGTTGTCACTTCGTTTGTATTGTTAAGTGGATGCTTT
This sequence comes from Salmo salar, assembly GCF_965601325.2. Lineage (NCBI taxonomy): Eukaryota > Metazoa > Chordata > Actinopteri > Salmoniformes > Salmonidae > Salmo > Salmo salar. The sequence goes on along the minus strand of NC_138299.1, from coordinate 162,948,617 downwards.
ACTCCTTTATTTTAATTAAAGATGAGTATTCACATACCTGCTGCGCCTTGGTCTTCTCTCCATGACAACTTGCGTTACAGAACCACCCACCAAAGGACCAAGCAGCAGAAGAGGAGGAAGCCACAGGAGAAGAAAATGGAGGAATGGACCTGGCAGGACGAAAGAAAATTCTGGGCGGACAAGTTAAGGGAGCTAAGGGAACCCGAGAGGCAGCCCCAAGATTTTTTTTGGGGGGGGCACACGGGTAGTTTGGCCAGGCCAGGGAAGAGCCGTAAGCCAGCTACCCGTGACTACAGGGAGGTGCGTACGAGGTGGAGGGCGCCATGTTACGCTGAGGTACGCACCATCTCGCCTATACGGACGCACAGCCCAGTTCGCCCAGTACCAGCGCCCCGCAGGTGCCAGGGCAAGGGGAGCATCGAGCCGGAAGGGGTGATGCCAACCCTGCACTCAAGACCGCCAGTGCGCCCTTTCGGTCCGGTGTTTCCCGCTAGACACACTAGCATGGAGGTGCGTGTCTCCAGGCTGGTACGTCCGCCAGTCAACAGTCGTCGGAGCTGCCCGCCAGTCAACAGTCGCCGGAGTGGCCAGACTGCGCTGAACTGCCCGGAGTGGCCAGACTGCGCTGAACTGCCGGAGTGGCCAGACTGCGCTGAACTGCCGGAGTGGCCAGACTGCGCTGAACTGCCGGAGTGGCCAGACTGCGCTGAACTGCCGGAGTGGCCAGACTGCGCTGAACTGCCGGAGTGGCCAGACTGCGCTGAACTGCCAGAGTGGCCAGACTGCCCTGAACTGCCAGAGGGGCCAGACTGCCCTGAACTGCCAGAGGGGCCCTCCTGCCCTCCGGTCCAGCCCGAGGGGCCCTCCTGCCCTCCGGTCCAGCCCGAGGGGCCCTCCTGCCCTCCGGTCCAGCCCGAGGGGCCCTCCTGCCCTCCGGTCCAGCCCGAGGGGCCCTCCTGCCCTCCGGCCCAGCCCGAGGGGCCCTCCTGCCCTCCGGCCCAGCCCGAGGGGCCCTCCTGCCCTCCGGCCCAGCCCGAGGGGCCCTCCTGTCCCCCGGCCCAGCCCGAGGGGCCCTCCTGTCCCCCGGCCCAGCCCGAGGGGCCCTCCTGTCCCCCGGCCCAGCACGAGTGGTCCGTCTGCCAGGGTCAGCCCAAGTGGCCCATCTGCCCGGCGCAGCTAGCAGCGCCACCGAAGTGGGCTACGCCGACGGTGGAGCAAGGTCCACGCCCTGCACCTTAGCCACCTCCAGGATAGGTGGGTTGGGGAGGGAGGGTGTAGCACAGTGCCGTCGGTGACGGCAGCCACCCTCCCTTCCCTCCCTTATTGTTTTAGGGTTATTGTTTATGGGTTTTGTGTTGGGGTTTTTTGTTGGTAGGTGCATTCCGGGGTCTGCACCTTGAGGGGGGGGGTACTGTCACGTCCTGACCAGCAGATGGAGCTAGTGTTTTAGTTTTGGGGTCAGGACGTGGCATGTTTGTGTTGGTTAAATGTTGGGTGGATGATTGGGACTTCCAATTGAAGGCAGGTGTGTATAGTTGCCTTTGATTGGAAGTCCTATATAGGTGTGTGTGTTTTTCTTTGGGGTTGTGGGTGGTTGTTTTTGCACTGCGTTTCTAGCCTGCAGAACTGTAGCTGTTGTCACTTTGTTTGTATTGTTAAGTGGATGCTTTACTCCTTTATTTTAATTAAAGATGAGTATTCACATACCTGCTGCGCCTTGGTCTTCTCTCCATGACAACTTGCGTTACAGAACCACCCACCAAAGGACCAAGCAGCAGAAGAGGAGGAAGCCACAGGAGAATAAAATGGAGGAATGGACCTGGCAGGACGAAAGAAAATTCTGGGCGGACAAGTTAAGGGAGCTAAGGGAACCCGAGAGGCAGCCCCAAGATTTTTTTTGGGGGGGACACACGGGTAGTTTGGCCAGGCCAGGGAAGAGCCGTAAGCCAGCTACCCGTGACTACAGGGAGGTGCGTACGAGGTGGAGGGCGCCATGTTACGCTGAGGTACGCACCATCTCGCCTATACGGACGCACAGCCCAGTTCGCCCAGTACCAGCGCCCCGCAGGTGCCAGGGCAAGGGGAGCATCGAGCCGGAAGGGGTGATGCCAACCCTGCACTCAAGACCGCCAGTGCGCCCTTTCGGTCCGGTGTTTCCCGCTAGACACACTAGCATGGAGGTGCGTGTCTCCAGGCTGGTACGTCCGCCAGTCAACAGTCGTCGGAGCTGCCCGCCAGTCAACAGTCGCCGGAGTGGCCAGACTGCGCTGAACTGCCCGGAGTGGCCAGACTGCGCTGAACTGCCGGAGTGGCCAGACTGCGCTGAACTGCCGGAGTGGCCAGACTGCGCTGAACTGCCGGAGTGGCCAGACTGCGCTGAACTGCCGGAGTGGCCAGACTGCGCTGAACTGCCGGAGTGGCCAGACTGCGCTGAACTGCCAGAGTGGCCAGACTGCCCTGAACTGCCAGAGGGGCCAGACTGCCCTGAACTGCCAGAGGGGCCCTCCTGCCCTCCGGTCCAGCCCGAGGGGCCCTCCTGCCCTCCGGTCCAGCCCGAGGGGCCCTCCTGCCCTCCGGTCCAGCCCGAGGGGCACTCCTGCCCTCCGGTCCAGCCCGAGGGGCACTCCTGCCCTCCGGTCCAGCCCGAGGGGCCCTCCTGCCCTCCGGCCCAGCCCGAGGGGCCCTCCTGCCCTCCGGCCCAGCCCGAGGGGCCCTCCTGTCCCCCGGCCCAGCCCGAGGGGCCCTCCTGTCCCCCGGCCCAGCCCGAGGGGCCCTCCTGTCCCCCGGCCCAGCACGAGTGGTCCGTCTGCCAGGGTCAGCCCAAGTGGCCCATCTGCCCGGCGCAGCTAGCAGCGCCACCGAAGTGGGCTACGCCGACGGTGGAGCAAGGTCCACGCCCTGCACCTTAGCCACCTCCAGGATAGGTGGGTTGGGGAGGGAGGGTGTAGCACAGTGCCGTCGGTGACGGCAGCCACCCTCCCTTCCCTCCCTTATTGTTTTAGGGTTATTGTTTATGGGTTTTGTGTTGGGGTTTTTTGTTGGTAGGTGCATTCCGGGGTCTGCACCTTGAGGGGGGGGTACTGTCACGTCCTGACCAGCAGATGGAGCTAGTGTTTTAGTTTTGGGGTCAGGACGTGGCATGTTTGTGTTGGTTAAATGTTGGGTGGATGATTGGGACTTCCAATTGAAGGCAGGTGTGTATAGTTGCCTTTGATTGGAAGTCCTATATAGGTGTGTGTGTTTTTCTTTGGGGTTGTGGGTGGTTGTTTTTGCACTGCGTTTCTAGCCTGCAGAACTGTAGCTGTTGTCACTTCGTTTGTATTGTTAACCTCTATGGGCTAGGTGGGACGCTAGCGTGCCACCCGTGGTGCACTCCATCAACAGCAGGTGCATTTCAAGAGCGGCAAATTTGAATCCAAATAAATGTCAAAATTCAAATTTTTCAAACATACAACTATTTTACACCCTTTGAAAGATAAACATCTCCTTAATCTAACCACGTTTTACGATTTCAAAAAGGTTTTACGGCGAAAGCATAAATTTAGAATATGTTAGGAGAGTACATTTACAAGAGTTGTGTGTAATGTTTTGTCAATTCAAAGACAGGGTCACCAAAACCATAAAACCAGCTAAAATGATGCACTAACCTTTTACAATCTCCATCAGATGACACTCCTAGGACATTATGTTAGACAATGCATGCATTTTTAGTTCTATCAAGTTCATATTTATATCCAAAAACAGCGTTTTACTATGGCATTGATGTTGAGGAAATCGTTTCCCTCCAATAACTGGCAGTCAAGTCAGCGTCACAAATTAAATAATTAAAATTAGAAAACATTGGTAAAATATTATATTGTCATTTAAAGAATTATAGATTTACATCTCTTGAACGCAATCAACTTGCCAGATTTAAAAATAACCTTACTGGGAAATCACACTTTGCAATAATCTGAGCACTGCGCCCAGAAAAATACGCGTTGCGATACAGACTAGACGTCATGTTGGGGAGATCTAAAATCGAAAATACTATGTAAATAATCCATTAACCTTTGATTCTCTTCATCAGATGTCACTTCCAGGTATCACAGGTCCATAACGAATGTAGTTTTGTTCAAAAAAGCTCATCATTTATGTCCAAAAATCTCCGTCTTGTTAGCACATGATCTAAGCCAGCCGGACTTCTCGTCATGAACGAGGGGAAAAAATATATTTACGTTCGTTCAAACATGTCAAACGTTGTATAGCATAAATCATTAGGGCCTTTTTTAACCAGAACATGAATAATATTCAAGGTGGACGAATGCATACTCTTTTATAACGTATTGGAACGAGGGTACCCAACATGAACTCGCGCGCCAGGTGTCTAATGGGACATCATCGTTCCATGGCTCTTGTTCGGTCAGATCTCCCTCCAGAAGACTCAAAACACTTTGTAAAGGCTGGTGACATCTAGTGGAAGCAATAGGAAGTGCCAAAATATTCCTCATCCCCTGTGTTTTTCAATGGGATAGGTTTAAAGGTAATACAACACATCATGTATCCACTTCCTGTCAGAAAATGTCTCAGGGTTTTGCCTGCCAAATGAGTTCTGTTATACTCACAGACACCATTCAAACAGTTTTAGAAAATGTAGGGTGTTTTCTATCCATATGTAATAAGTATATGCATATTCTAGTTACTGGGTAGGAGTGGTAACGAGATTAAATCGGGTATGTTTTTTTATCCAGCCGTGTCAATACTGCCCCCTAGCCCTAACAGGTTAAGTGGATGCTTTACTCCTTTATTTTAATTAAAGATGAGTATTCACATACCTGCTGCGCCTTGGTCTTCTCTCCATGACAACTTGCGTTACAATATTTTAGTGATTCTTCAGCGGGTGGTTTTTTAAATGGGAAATATGCAATTCAAACAATAAAAAATTGACACCCAACCAGTGTTTTGATAAACAGCTGAGGGATGGAGCTGGGTTAATGTAACCACTCTCAAATTCATAGACAGAGCTATGGATGCAAGGACTGACCATTCATGATATCCAAATTATATTACTGGGTATGACAGTCGAACTAAGCTCATGAAGCATTTCGAAATGTGGGTATGTCATTCATTTAATTATATCATTAATTTAAAAATCCCCAAAATGGAGGTACCAATCACAGATGGCACATTTAACGTTCCCCATCAACAAAATCACAACAACACTATCAATCAGTAGCAATGGATCCCCGAGTTTTATTACACGGAGAAACATGCTGCTAAATGTGTGGACCATTGTGTTTACAACCCTCTCTGTTGGACTCAGAAAGAAAATGGATGGCTCCTTGTTTCCTCTGAGACCTCCATGAAACAGCTGGTTTGTGTTGTGAACACAGAGACAGAGTAGTATCGCTGTCGTGTGCCGTGGTTGTGTTGTGCCTCGGGTGAGATCGCTGTGTGTGTGTGTGTGTGTGTGTGCGTGCGTGCGTGCGTGTGTGTGTGTGTGTGTAAGTGAGTGCACGCGTTCGTCCCTGCGTGCCTGTGTGCATATGTGTACATTTGTGTGTGTGGGTGGTGTCGTGCCTCGTGTGTTGGCAGAGAGGGTGCCACATGAATCAACAGCACGTAGAGTCTGTCTGGAAACAAGGTGATACGGAGTGGAAATAACAAGCATGAAAGAACGAGTTAAGAGGGGCACTCAGGCACAAAGTGTCCAGCGCATCAAAGAGACAGCTTGGCCTTGTAGAAAGGTCATGTTATTCAATAAGGATAGGGACCAGGGGGGGGGGGGGGGGGGGGGGATGTGTGTGTGTGTGTGTGTGTGTGTGTGTGGGTGGAGAGGGAGGGAGGGTAAGTACATCTAGGTACACAGCTCTCTGTCAGTTCTCTCAGGGTTCATTATCTTATATCAGGGCTGATAACGTGTCAGAAGTTGGCAGATGACATCTGAATGCTAACATGTTTGAGGGGCGGGATCTTTTATCTGTAGTACACCTAGCTCCCCTCTGCCTCCCCCTGCTTCCCTCTGATTCCCTCTGCTTCCCTCTGCCTCCCCCTGCTTTCCTCTGATTCCCTCTGCTTCCCTCTGCCTCCCCCTGCTTCCCTCTGATTCCCTCTGCTTCCCTCAGCCTCCCCCTGCTTTCCTCTGATTCCCTCTGCTTCCCTCTGCCTCCCCCTGCTTTCCTCTGATTCCCTCTGCTTCCCTCTGCCTCCCCCTGCTTTCCTCTGATTCCCTCTGCTTCCCTCTGCCTCCCCCTGCTTTCCTCTGATTCCCTCTGCTTCCCTCTGCCTCCCCCTGCTTTCCTCTGATTCCCTCTGCTTCCCTCTGCCTCCCCCTGCTTTCCTCTGATTCCCTCTGCTTCCCTCTGCCTCCCCCTGCTTTCCTCAAATTCCCTCTGCTTCCCTCTCCTTCCTTATTCTTCCCTCTGCTTCCCGCTGCTTTCCTCTGCTTCCCTCTGCTTCCTTCTGCTTCCTTCTGAATCAACTTCAACAAAATGGGAATGATGAGACTCCAATTACTGTATCCCACCCTGTTTGAGATGAGGCTTCATCAGAGCTTTATTGCATCATCTTGTCCACATGTTTGTCTGTAGTTTGGTTTGATATGGAAGGTTTGTCTGTATTTTGGTATGATATGGAAGGTTTGTCTGTGGTTTGGTTTGATATGGAAGGTTTGTCTGTATTTTGGTATGATATGGAAGGTTTGTCTGTGGTTTGGTTTGATATGGAAGGTTTGTCTGTGGTTTGGTTTGATATGGAAGGTTTGTCTGTATTTTGGTATGATATGGAAGGTTTGTCTGTGGTTTGGTTTGACATGGAAGGTTTGTCTGTAAAGGGTGAAAGGAACATTGACTATAAACAATAACATTGGGCAATCACAGCAATTCAATACCGGTTTACCAATAGAGACATATCAGTCATCTTAGGCAGGAGATCAATAGGAAGTCTGTGTAGCCAATGGAACCCTATTGCCCATATAGTGCTCTTCTTTTGACCAGGGTCCATAAGGCTCTTGCCAAAAGTAGTGTACTAAATAGAGAATAGGGTGCCATTTGGGACACACAAAGACGAATAACTCTGGGGTTGCATGGCTTTAGAAGAGGATGTGGAAGAGGAAGAGGTTGAGGAAGAGCGAGAGGGAGAGGAAGAGGAAGAGGAAGGGGAAGAGGGAGAAGAGAGGGGGAAAGGGATATCGTTTTAGTACCAGGGAGACAGACAGCCACGAAGGAGGAGAGGAGTAAGAGCAGTCCATTTTCTTCACATCTCCCTCACTGCTCAGGAAGGGTGACACATCAAACTAACTATCGCAGCGCAGTATGTAGAGGACTAGAGAGATACTGGAAACTAGAGGAAAAGACAGCCTGTCCATCCTGAGGACTTGACTCATAATGGTCCGTCTCCCTGCCCCCTCACACCCTCCCTCCCACCGCCCTCCCTCCCCCCGACCCTTCACCTCCGAGTCCTCAGAGTCCAATCAGCCAATCACAGCCGGGTCTGGTCTCATTAGAGCGGTCAGCCAATCAAAAGAGCAGAAAAGGTGGACAAACAGGAAATGGCTGCTGCTGCTGGCCCCATGGTCGGTCGGAACACGATGGTTGATGTCTGTCAGAACTCCGTCCGAACGATGGAGGGAAGAGGGAGAGAGAGACCAAGGCAAGTGCAGCCAGACAGCTTCTCATTACTGCAGTCATACAGGTTTAGTGGTGGGAGCAGGGCCTTGGTAGAAATGGAAAGTGAAAAATCCCTCACCGTGCAGAGTGTCATGTTCTTCTTCTCTCCCTTCTGTGATAACAGGACCGACCTCCCGCCCGCCCACAAGCCGGCCCCTCCCCCGCCCAAAAAGAAGAGCAGCGATTTGAAGGGCCACTTGACATCCGATGACATCCAGGTAAGATCCTCCTCAATCCACCGACTCAGTGGTTGTGTCCCGAATGGCTCCCTATTTCCTACACAGTGCACTATGAGCTCTGGGTTCCCTGGTCAAAAGTAGTGTCCTATATAGGGCATAGGGTGCCATTTGGGACAGAACCCTTAAGCCTCAGCCTCGCTCCTCTTGATGTGTCTTGTTAGTCTGTCTGTCTGTCTGTCTGTCTGTCTGTCTGTCTGTCTGTCATTACCTTTCACAAAGGCGTTTCTTAAAGGCAGATTACTCTGATAGTGCCAATTAAAACAAACGTCTTGCAATTTTTTTACTGACTGTCTGCACAAAATGGAATAGCAGGCAATGAAAGCCAGACAGACTGTATTGCCTGTTCATGTTGCGTTGTATAGAATACTTATGACTATTATTATTACTATTATTATGAATTCATTTAGAATTATATAAAAGCCCCTTAGATATTCTCACAGATCCTAACGAAAATGCCCCTTAGATATTAATTTAGAGTCCTCCAATCCTCTAAATGTAATTATTGGCAGAGAGTCACGTCATTGGAAAAAATATTTTTCGATATACTGTAGGACTACCATAGGCGAAATGAGTCTCACTATTGTTGTGTAATGTGCTGTTAAAAATGGTGTAGGCTTATTTATTTAAAAAGCATATTGAAGTTAGACGCAAAAGCCTACAACTATTTTAGCACCGTTTCACGCTGCTCTGAGACAAGCATGGGGACTGGTCTTGATAAATTAATGAGATTTTTATTTTCACTTAATGTCCATTTGGGTATTGGTTAGACAATAATACAAAAATGAGGGTGCAGAAATGTTATGCTCTTACTGTAACCTTTATTTAACTAGGCAAGTAAGTTAAAATGAAGAACAAATTATTATTTACAAGGACAGCCTACTCCTTCCTCCCTGTTGGGAACTGAACCCCGGTCTCCAGAGTGTCCTGCAGGGGATTCTTTAGCTAAATATCCCAGGCCTGTACTGCTAACCGTCATGTTATACAGCGCCATATTTTCCATTCCATCCTGACAGGGTTTTTTTTTATTTTTCGTTTTTCTTGCAATAGATAAACCATTATGTTAATCAAATGAATTAATAACTTCTGTGGGATAGGGGGCGGTATTTTGACGTCCGGATGAAAAGTGTGCCCAAAGTAAACTGCCTGCTACTCAGGTCCAGAAGCTAGGATATGCATATAATTGGTAGATCTGGATAGAAAACACTCTAAAGTTTGTAAAACGGTTAAAATAATGTCTGTGAGTATAGCAGTACTGAAATGGCAGGCAAAACTCAGAGGACAAACCATCCCAAAAAAATTAACATTTCATCCTACCACTGATTTCAAAGGCTGGCACTTTTATAATAGGGCAAAATCGTGCCCGATTGCAGTTCCTAGGGCTTCCACTAGATGTCAACAGTCTTTAGAAAGAGTTTCAGGCTGGTTTTTGGAAAAATGAGACAGAAATTGTAGTTTTTCTATGTGTCTGCCATTTTGACTGTAGTGTTTCCAAGCGCATGGAAGAGAGCGCGTTCTTTGGTATTTTTCTCTGGTAAAGACAATAACGATTCTCAGTCATAAATTTTATAGTTTATTTGCATATTAGGGTACCTATTGTTTGATTATAAACGTTGATTGACCTGCTTGGATAAGTTTATTGGTAACGTTTGGGATTCATTTTGTATGCATTTTGAAGGAGGGAAACCGAGTGGATTATTGACTGAAGCGCGTCAGCTAAACTGAGTATTTATGGATATAAAGAAGGACATTATCGAACAAAATGACCATTTGTAATGTAACTGGGTCCTTTTGGAGTGCCAACAGAAGAAGATCTGATATCTCACTGCTTCTCAGTGCAAGAGGCGTCACTGCATTACGTGCTTCAAATCCAGGCTGCATCACATCCGGCCGGGATTGGGAGTCCCATAGGTTGGCGCACAATTGGCCCAGTGTTGTCCAGGTTTGGCCGGGGTAGGCCGTTATTGTAAATAAGAATTTGTTCTTAATTGACTTGCCTAGTTAAATAAATAAAAAATAATATTAATAATAATAATAAATAATAAATAATAATAAAAAATACAAAAATTATAGTACAAGGGGCAGGCAAAAGCTAAGTCAAGACAGGCAAAGAGTCGTAATCCAAATCAGTCAGGCAGGTACAGGACGGCAGGCAGGATCAAGGTCAGGACAAGCAGAAAGGTCAGAACTTGGAAGACTAGGAAAAACAAAAACTAGAGCACAGGAAACACAGGAACATGCCGGTAGGACTTGACAAGACGAACTGGCAACAGACAAACAGAAAACACAGGTATGATAATAATATAATAGGTAACACAATAGATAATGGGGACAAATGGGAGACACCTGCTGGGGGGTGGAGACAAGCACAAGACAGGTGAAACAGATCAGGGTGTGAGAGTACCACCCCTCTAGGGGTGCCACCTGGCGTCCTACCCGGGCACACACCTGGTTGGCGTCCTACCCGGGCACACACCTGGTTGATCAGGGTACCCGCAGCAGAAATCATTGATGAGGGCTGGGTCCAGGATGTTCCTAGCAGGGGCCAAATACATTTACTTTAGATCCCCCTTTAATATGTTCCGCAATGGTGTAACCTGTACTCTCAAGGCTAAACTTCACTTTGCCATCTTCCCAAATGGTGTAATCAGTAATCTCTACTATAAACCCTGCTTCACCATGGTCCCCAATGGCGTAACCAGTACTCCCAACTAAAAAGAAAATGGCGTAACCAGTACTCTCTACTCTAAATCCTGGTTCTACCCTATTCCCCAATGGTGTAACCAGTACTCTGTACTCTAAACACCTCTTTACCCTGTTCCCCAATGGTGTAACCAGTACTCTGTACTCTAAACACCTCTTTACCCTGTTCCCCAATGGTGTAACCAGTACTCTGTACTCTAAACACCTCTTTACCCTATTCCCCAATGGTGTAACCAGTACTCTGTACTCTAAACACCTCTTTACCCTGTTCCCCAATGGTGTAACCAGTACTCTGTACTCTAAACACCTCTTTACCCTGTTCCCCAATGGTGTAACCAGTACTCTGTACTCTAAACACCTCTTTACCTTGTTCCCTACCCTATGCCTTTTCATGTTCCACTTTGTGTCCCTGCTGAGAATATACACATCATGAACCAAAGTATTTGGACACCTGCTCGTCAAATATCTAAAATCACGGATATATATATATATATATATAAAATGGAGTTGGTTCCCTCTGTGCTGTCTCCTCTTTTGGGAAGTCTTTCAACTAGATGTTGGTACATTGAAGCAGGGACTTGCTTCTATTCAGTCACAATAATACTAGTGATTTTTTTATTTTTTTATTAACTAGGCAAGTCAGTTAAGAGCAAATTCTTACTTACAATGACAGCCTAGGAACTGCCTTGTTCAGGGGAAGAACAACATATATTTACCTTGTCAGCTCAGGGATTTGATCTAGCAACCTTTCGGTTACTGGCCCAATGCTCTAACCACTAGACTACCTGCCATGATGGCTGGCACTGATGTTGGGCAATTAGGCCTGGCTCGCAGTCGGCGTTTAATCTCAAAGATGTTCGATGGGGTGGAGGTCAGGGCTCTGTGAAGTCCAGTTAACCTCTATGGGCTAGGTGGGACGCAAGCGTGCCACCCGTGGTGCACTCCATCAACAGCAGGTGCATTTCAAGAGCGGCAAATTTGAATCCAAATAAATGTCAAAATTCAAATTTTTCAAACATACAACTATTTTACACCCTTTGAAATATAAACATCTCCTTAATCTAACCACGTTTTACGATTTCAAAAAGGTTTTACGGCGAAAGCATAAATTTAGAGTATGTTAGGACAGTACATTTACAAGAGTTGTGTGTAATGTTTTGTCAATTCAAAGACAGGGTCACCAAAACCATAAAACCAGCTAAAATGATGCACTAACCTTTTACAATCTCCATCAGATGACACTCCTAGGACATTATGTTAGACAATGCATGCATTTTTAGTTCTATCAAGTTCATATTTATATCCAAAAACAGCGTTTTACTATGGCATTGATGTTGAGGAAATCGTTTCCCTCCAATAACCGGCAGTCAAGTCAGCACCACAAATTAAATAATTAAAATTAGAAAACATTGTTAAAATATTATATTGTCATTTAAAGAATTATAGATTTACATCTCTTGAACGCAATCAACTTGCCAGATTTAAAAATAACCTTACTGGGAAATCACACTTTGCAATAATCTGAGCACTGCGCCCAGAAAAATACGCGTTGCGATACAGACTAGCCGTCATGTTGGGGAGATCTAAAATCGAAAATACTATGTAAATAATCCATTACCTTTGATTCTCTTCATCAGATGTCACTTCCAGGTATCACAGGTCCATAACGAATGTAGTTTTGTTCAAAAAAGCTCATCATTTATGTCCAAAAATCTCCGTCTTGTTAGCACATGATCTAAGCCCGCCGGACTTCACTTCATGAACGAGGGGAAAAAATATATTTACGTTCGTTCAAACCTGTCAAACGTTGTATAGCATAAATCATTAGGGCCTTTTTTAACCAGAACATGAATAATATTCAAGGTGGACGAATGCATTCTCTTTTATAACGTATTGGAACGAGGGTACCCAACATGAACTCGCGCGCCAGGTGTCTAATGGGCCATCATCGTTCCATGGCTCTTGTTCGGTCAGATCTCCCTCCAGAAGACTCAAAACACTTTGTAAAGGCTGGTGACATCTAGTGGAAGCAATAGGAAGTGCCAAAATATTCCTCAGCCCCTGTGTTTTTCAATGGCATAGGTTTAAAGGTAATACAACACATCAGGTATCCACTTCCTGTCAGAAAATGTCTCAGGGTTTTGCCTACCAAATGAGTTCTGTTATACTCACAGACACCATTCAAACAGTTTTAGAAACTTTAGGGTGTTTTCTATCCATATATAATAAGTATATGCATATTCTAGTTACTGGGTAGGATTAGTAACCAGATTAAATCGGGTACATTTTTTTATCCAGCCGTGCAAATACTGCCCCCTAGCCCTAACAGGTTAAGTTCTTCCATACCGATCTAGACAAACCTTGCTCTGTGCATGGTTGGTATTGTCATGCTAAAAAAGGAAACGTCCTTTCCCAAACTGTTGCAACAAATTTGGAAGCAGAGAAAATTCTAGAATGTTAGTATGTCATTCTATTCTGTAAAGTTAAGATTTCCCTTCCCTGGATCTGGCACTGCGCATTTGGGAATCTCCTGGCATCCACCAAACCCAGATTCGTCCATCGGATTGCCAAATGGAGCGAGGAACACAAGCATTTCGCTTCACCCACAATAACATCTGCTAAATACAATATGTGTTTGTGACCAATAGAATTTGATTTGATTTGAAGCGTGATTCATTTCTCTTAGAGAACGCTTTTCCACTTCTCCAGAGTCCAATGACAGCGAGCTTTACGCCACTCTAGCCGACGCTTGTCATTGAGCAAGGTGATCTTAGGCTTGTGTGCGGCTTCTCGGCTATTGAATGGTGCTGATGTTGCTTCCAGAGGAAGTTTGGAACTCGGTAGTGAGTGTTGCAATCGAGAACAGAATGTTTTTATCAGCACTGATCTATACTGTTCTGTATAGATCAGTGATCACTGTTCTGAGCTTGTGAGGCTTACCACTTCACAGCCATGCCGTTGTTGCTTTTAGATATTTCCGCTTCACAATAAAAGCACTTACAGTTGACCTGGGCAGCTCTAGCAGGGCAGAAATTTGATGAATTGACTTGTTGGAAAGGTGGACTCCTGTGACAGTGCCACGTTGAAAGTCACTAAGCTCTTGTTCCTTCTACTGTCACTGCAGTGTGATGGTCCATGTTCCTTCTACTGTCACTGCAGTGTGATGGTCCATGTTCCTTCTACTGTCACTGCAGTGTGATGGTCCATGTTCCTTCTACTGTCCCTGCAGTGTGATGGTCCATGTTCCTTCTACTGTCACTGCAGTGTGATGGTCCATGTTCCTTCTACTGTCACTGCAGTGTGATGGTCCATGTTCCTTCTACTGTCACTGCAGTGTGATGGTCCATGTTCCTTCTACTGTCACTGCAGTGTGATGGTCCATGTTCCTTCTACTGTCACTGCAGTGTGATGGTCCATGTTCCTTCTACTGTCACTGCAGTGTGATGGTCCGTGTTCCTTCTACTGTCACTGCAGTGTGATGGTCCGTGTTCCTTCTACTGTCCCTGCAGTGTGATGGTCCGTGTTCCTCCTACTGTCACTGCAGTGTGATGGTCCATGTTCCTTCTACTGTCACTGCAGTGTGATGGTCCATGTTCCTTCTACTGTCCCTGCAGTGTGATGGTCCATGTTCCTTCTACTGTCACTGCAGTGTGATGGTCCATGTTCCTTCTACTGTCACTGCAGTGTGATGGTCCATGTTCCTTCTACTGTCACTGCAGTGTGATGGTCCATGTTCCTTCTACTGTCACTGCAGTGTGATGGTCCATGTTCCTTCTACTGTCACTGCAGTGTGATGGTCCATGTTCCTTCTATTGTCACTGCAGTGTGATGGTCCATGTTCCTTCTACTGTCACTGCAGTGTGATGCTCCGTGCAGTGAACCAACATGGCTATGCTAACTAACCATCTGCAGAGAAACTGCACGTCTATGTTAACTAACCATCTGCAGTGAAACAGCATGGCTATGCTTGACCCTGGCTATATCTGTCCTAGTGATGTTATTTATGGTCTGAGTGTCTATGTCTCTCCTAGTGACTTTATTTACATTGTCTCCATTCTTTCACCATTCCACTCTGAGCTGTGCGGTGTCTGAGCAGCATCAACATTTTTCAAAAGACGTTTCATGTTTCTACGAAAAGCACCACTTCTGAACAATACGTTTGACAATGACATATTTCAGCGTGATTCCACAGTGCACCGTAAAACAGTGGAGAAACACACTGGCTACGTCCCAAATGACACCCTTGTTGCGCACTGCTTTGGATTCTGAGCTGTGGTGTTTCCTGTAGGTGGTTCATCTGGACAAGGGCGAGGACATGCAGAAGCTTCCTCTCCAGCCTCCCTACTACGATATGGCGCCCTCCGAGTCAACCCCTTTCACTGACAAGCCGGTGAGTAGAGCCGCCTTAACCGAGGTGTACAGCTGTAGAGGCCAGGTGTTCAGAGTACCGCAGAGCCACGTTGAACAGGTGTATAGGCCATGTGTTCAGGGTACTGCAGAGCCATGTTGAACAGGTGTATAGGCCAGGTGTTCAGGGTACTGCAGAGCCACGTTGAACAGCTGTATAGGCCATGTGTTCAGGATACTGCAGAGCCATGTTGAACAGGTGTATAGGCCAGGTGTTCAGGGTACTGCAGAGCCACGTTGAACAGGTGTATAGGCCAGGTGTTCAGGGTACTGCAGAGCCAGGTTGAACAGGTGTATAGGCCAGGTGTACAGGGTACTGCAGAGCCACATTGAACAGGTGTATAGGCCAGGTGTACAGGGTACTGCAGAGCCAAGTTGAACAGGTGTATAGGCCAGGTGTACAGGGTACTGCAGAGCCACGTTGAACAGGTGTATAGGCCAGGTGTTCAGGGTACTGCAGAGCCACGTTGAACAGGTGTATAGGCCAGGTGTTCAGGGTACTGCAGAGCCACGTTGAACAGGTGTATAGGCCAGGTATACAGGGTACTGCAGAGCCAGGTTGAACAGGTGTATAGGCCAGGTGTTCAGGGTACTGCAGAGCCACGTTGAACAGGTGTATAGGCCAGGTGTTCAGGGTACTGCAGAGCCACATTGAACAGGTGTATAGCCCAGGTGTTCAGGGTACTGCAGAGCCATGTTGAACAGGTGTATAGGCCAGGTGTTCAGGCTACTGCAGAGCCACATTGAACAGGTGTATAAGCCAGGTATACAGGGAACTGCCAGCTTCTACCTTAGCCTCTGGATCTACTCGGCCAGTATAATCTACCTCTATCTCCACCTCTATCTCTACCTCTACCTCAATCTCTACCTCTATCTCTACATATACCTCTAAATCTATCTATACCTCTGCCTCTCTACCTCTACCTCTCTACCTCTTCCTCTACCTATATCTCTATCTATACCTCTCTACCTCTACCTCTACCTCTTTCTCTACCTCTCTCTATCCCTACCTTTATCTCTACCTCTCTACCTCTCCCCCTACCCCTAATTCTAAATCATTCTCTATCTCTACCTCCATCTCTACCTCTACCTCCATCTCTACCTCTATCTCTCTCGCTACCTATTTACCTCTACCTCTAATTCTACCTCTATCTCTACCTCTTTCTCTACTTCTTCCTCTACCTCTATCCCTACCCCTAATTCTACCACTACCTATATCTCTACCTCTATTTCTACCTCTACACCTCCCTACCTCTACCTCTTCCTCTACCTCTTCCTCTACCTCTACCTCTTCCTCTACCTCTACCTTTATCTCTACCTCTACCTTTATCTCTACCTTTATCTCTACCTCTACCTCTCTCCCTCTCTACCTCTACCCCTACCCCTAATTCTACCACTTCCTCTACCTCTACCTCTCTACCCCTCTTCCTTTCTACCTTTCTACCTCTACCTCTCTACCTCTCTAACTCTACCCCTACCCCTAATTCTAAATTGTTCTCTATCTCTACCTCCATCTCTACCTCTACCTCTCTCGCTACCTCTTTACCTCTACCCTACCCCTAATTCTACCACTTCCTCTCTCTACCTCTACCTCCCCACCTCTATCTCTAATTCTACCTCTTTCACTATCTCTACCTCTACCTCTCCACCTCTACCTCTCTACCTTTCTACCTCAACCTCTCTACCTCTACCTCAAGTTCTACCTCGTTCTCTCTCTATCTCCACCACCATCTCTACCTCTACCTCTCTCTCTACCTCTACCTCTCTACCTCACCTCTAATTCTACCTCTATCGCTCTACCTCTACGTATATCTCTACCTCTCTACATATATCTCTACCTCTCTACATATATCTCTACGTCTATCTCTACCTCTATCTCTGCTTCTAAGTCTCTACCTGTACATCTCTACTTCTACCTCTCTACCTCTTAAAATCGACCTTTATCTCTACCTCTACCTCTCTACCTCTACCTCTCTAACTATACCTGTACCTCTCTACCTCTACCTCTCTAACTATACCTTTACCTCTCTACTTATATCTCTACCTCTCTACCTCTCTAACTATACCTCTACCTCTCTACCTCTACCTCTCTAACTATACCTTTACCTCTACCTCTATCTCTAGCATTTACCCCCTTTAAACCCATCAGCAGCATTCTTCCCCTTTAAACCCATCAGCAGCATTCACCTCCTGTAAATCCATCAGCAGCAACTACCTCCTGTAATCCCATCAGCAGCATTTACCTCCTGTAAACCCATCAGCAGCATTTACCTCCTGTAAACCCATCAGCAGCATTTACCTCCTGTAAACCCATCAGCAGCATTTACCTCCTGTAAACCCATCAGCAGCATTTACCTCCTGTAAACACATCAGCAGCAAATACCTCCTGTAAACACATCAGCAGCAAATACCTCCTGTAAACACATCAGCAGCAAATACCTCCTGTAAACCCATCAGCAGCATTTACCTCCTGTAAACCCATCAGCAGCATTTACCTCCTGTAAACCCATCAGCAGCATTCACCTCCTGTAAACCCACCAGCAGCATTTACCTCCTGTAAACCCATCAGCAGCATTCACCTCCCGTAAACCCATCAGCAGCATTCACCTCCTGTAAACCCATCAGCAGCATTCACCTCCTGTAAACCCATCAGCAGCATTTACCTCCTGTAAACCCATCAGCAGCATTTACCTCCTGTAAACCCATCAGCAGCATTCACCTCCTGTAAACCCACCAGCAGCATTTACCTCCTGTAAACCCATCAGCAGCATTCACCTCCCGTAAACCCATCAGCAGCATTCACCTCCTGTAAACCCATCAGCAGCATTCACCTCCTGTAAACCCATCAGCAGCATTTACCTCCTGTAAACCCATCAGCAGCATTTACCTCCTGTAAACCCATCAGCAGCATTCACCTCCTGTAAACCCATCAGCAGCATTTACCTCCTGTAAACCCATCAGCAGCATTTACCTCCTGTAAACCCATCAGCAGCATTTACCTCCTGTAAAACCATCAGCAGCATTTACCTCCTGTAAAACCATCAGCAGCATTTACCTCCTATTGTCACGGTTGTTGTTGGGAAAGGAGGACCAAAATGCAGCAGGATTGTGGATGCTCATCTTGACGTTTTATTTACTCCAAATATGAACACCAAAATAACAAACAACGAATTCACGATCAACGAAACAGTCTTGTAAGGCTTACTCACGCTAAACAAGAAACAGGCAAAACAAGAAACAATCTCCCACAAAATACAAACCCAAACACACCCTAATATATAGGACTCTCAATCAAAGGCAAAGAGACAACACCTGCCTTCAATTGAGAGTCCCAACCCCAATTAACTAAACATAGAAACACATACACTAGACTAAACATAGAAATACATGAATATGACACAGTGCCCCAAAACCCCGGAATACATAAATCAAATGCCCTTCTACAACAACCACCACCCCGAACCACATAAAACAAATACCCTCTGCCACGTCCTGACCAAACTACAATAACAATTAACCCTTATACTGGTCAGGACATGACACCTATAAACCCATCATCAGCATTCACCTCCTGTAAATCCATCAGCAGCATTTACCTCCTGTAAACCCATCAGTAGCATTTACAGTACCTTGCAAAAGTATTCACCCCCTTGGCGTTTTTCCTATTTTGTTGCATTACAACCTGTAATATACATTGATTTTCATTTGGATTTCATTTCGACATACACAGAATAGTCCAAATTGGTGAAGTGAAATGAAAAAAATAACTTGTTTCAAAAAATGTGAAAAAAAAACAATAAAACGGAAAAGGGGTGCGTGCATATGTATTCACCCACTTTGCTATGAAGCCCCTAAATAATATCTGGTGCAACCAATTACCTTCAGAAGTCACATAATTAGTTAAATAAAGTCCACCTGTTTGCAATCTAAGTGTCACATGATCTGAATATATATACACCTGTTCTGAAAGGCCCCAGAGTCTTCAGAAACACCAGGAAGACCAAGGAGCTCTCCGAACAGGTCAGGGACAAAGCTCTGGAGAAGTACAGATCAAGGTTGGGTTATAAAAAAATATCAGAAACTTTGAACATCCCAAGACTCACAGAGCAGGCAAGGAGGGAATTAATCAGAGAGACAACAAAGAGACCAAAGATAACCCTGAAGGAGCTGCAAAGTTCCACAGGGGAGATTGGAGTATCTGTCCATGGGAACACTTTAAGCCGTACACTCCACAGAGCTGGGCTTTACGGAAGAGTGGCCAGAAAAAAAGCCATTGCTTAAAGAAACAAATAAGCAAACATGATTGGTGTTCCCAAAAAGGCATGTGGGAGACTCCCAAAAAATATGGAAGAAGGTACTCAGATCAGATGAGACTAAAATTGAGCTTTTTGGCCATCAAGCAAAACGCTATGTGTGGCGCAAACCCAACACCTCCTTATCACCCCGAAAATACCATCCCCACTGTGAAGCATGGTGGTGGCAGCATCATACTGTGGGGATGTTTTTCATCGGCAGTTACTGGGAAACTGGTCATGATGAATGATGGATGGCACTAAATACAGGGAATTTCTTGAGGGAAACCTGTTTCAGTCTTCCAGAGATTTGAAACTGGGATGGAGGTTCACCTTCCAGCAGGACAATGACCCTAAGCATACTGTTGCTGCAACACTTAAGTAGTTTAAGGGGAAACATTGAAATGTCTTGGAATGGCCTAGTCAAAGCCCAGACCTCAATCCAATTGAGAATCTGTGGTATGACTTACTGATTGCTGTACAAAAGCGGAACCCATCCAACTTGAAGGAGCTGGAGCAGTTTTGCTTTGAAGAATGGGCAAATATCCCAGTGGCTAGATGTGCCAAGTTTATAGAGACATACCGCAAGGGACTTGCAGTTGTAATTTCTGCAAAAGGTGTCTCTACAAAGTCTCTGCTAGGTAAAGCCTCACCTTATCTCAGCTCACTGGTCACCATAGCAACACCCACCCGTAGCACGCACTCCAGCAGGCATATTTCACTGGTCATCCCCAAAGCCAACACTTCCATTGACTGCCTTTCCTTCCACTTCTCTGCTGCCAATGACTGGAACGAATTGCAATAATCATATATATCTCCCTCTCTAACTCTGATTATTCGAGTTTGGGGTCCCTTCCACGGAATGGTTGAGCTAACGTAGGCTAAGGCAATTAGCATGAGGTTGTAAGTGACAAGAACATTTCCCAGGACATTATCTGATATTGGCAGAAAGCTTGAATTCTTGTTAATCTAACTGCACTGTCCAATTTACAGTAGCTATTACAGTGAGGAGAGTGCACAATTTTGAACATAAAAAGTTATTAATAAACAAATTAGGCACATTTGGGCAGTCTTGATACAACATTTTAACAGGAATACAATGGTTCATTGGATCAGTCTAAAACTTTGTACATATACTGATGCCACCTAGTGGCCAAAATCTAAATTGCACCTGGGCTGGAATAATACATTATGGCCTTTCTCTTGCATTTCAAAGATGATGGTACAAAAAAAAATACAAAAGAGCGTTTGGTTTTGTCTTTGTATTATCTTTTACCAGATCTATTGTGTTATATTCTACCACATTCCTTTCACATTTCTATAAACTTCAAAGTGTTTCCTTTCAAATGATACCAAGAAAATGCATATCCTTGCTTCAGGGCCTGAGCTACAGGCAGTTAGATTTGGGTATAGCTCACTGAGTGTCACTGTTGACTATCCAGTGTTTTTCTTATAGTCAGTGTCAACTGCAAGCTAGCTGGGGTGTTTTGGCTCTGCGAAACACACACACACACATTCACACACACACACACACACACACACACACACACACACACACACACACACACACACACACACACACACACACACACACACACACACACACACACACACATTCACAAACACACACACACGCTTGTATGCATGCATGCATGCAGATGCACACACAAACACACACGCACCCACACACACACGCAGGCACACACACACACACACACACACACATACACACACACACACAGACACACACACGCAGGCACACACACATACACACACACACACACACACACACACACACACACACACACACACACACACACACACACACACACACACACACACACACACACACAAACACAGACTTCCCAGGAAATGTGTGCCAATGTGAGGTTCATTGTTTGTTAACTTGTCACAAAGTTGAACAATGTCTATGGCTTGATGTTTAATATAAATGTCATGTTTTCCACCCTGGATTGCTTGACAGCGTGGCTTTTTTTAGGCTTGGTCTGCCTGATCACAAGATTATGCCAGAGGTTTGTGTTGTCACCAGGCTTTAAGTTATTCACAAAGTTTGCACAAAAGCATGACTCACAGATTGAATTATAGATGTTCGAACTGATGTGTCAAAACGCTGTCAAAGTAGCATGCATGCAGTGAACCATATGCTACAGCGACACCACACACAGATTAAAACAACATGTCTGGAGGGGAGATGCGAGAGGAGCAGTCATCGTTTTCATCTATCCCTTTCTGTTTAGCTGCTTGGTAATGTGGAAAATCCCTAGCTCAGGTCTGGAACCTATAATTCATTAAACAAATCTGCATGTTTTTTTTTTTTCCTTCCCTGTTTCTCCTTTACAGCAGGGAACACATGTAGACCACAAACTGACTGCAGTGGTCAAAGAGTGTAGTCATCACACAATCTAACTACAGTTGGTGAAATAGTGTAGTCATCACACAATCTAACTACAGTTGGTGAAATAGTGTAGTCATCACACAATCTAACTACAGTTGGTGAAATAGTGTAGTCATCACACAATCTAACTACAGTTGGTGAAATAGTGTAGTCATCACACAATCTAACTACAGTTGGTGAAATAGTGTAGTCATCACACAATCTAACTACAGTTGGTGAAATAGTGTGGTCATCACACAATCTAACTACAGTTGGTGAAATAGTGTAGTCATCACACAATCTAACTACAGTTGTCAAATAGTGTAGTCAACACACAATCTAACTACAGTTGGTGAAATAGTGTAGTCAACACACAATCTAACTACAGTTGGTGAAATAGTGTAGTCATCACACAATCTAACTACAGTTGTCAAATAGTGTAGTCAACACACAATCTAACTACAGTTGGTGAAATAGTGTAGTCAACACACAATCTAACTACAGTGGTCAAATAGTGTAGTCAACACACAATCTAACTACAGTTGGTGAAATAGTGTAGTCATCACACAATCTAACTACAGTGGTCAAATAGTGTAGTCAACACACAATCTAACTACAGTTGGTGAAATAGTGTAGTCAACACACAATCTAACTACAGTGGTCAAATAGTGTAGTCAACACACAATCTAACTACAGTTGGTGAAATAGTGTAGTCATCACACAATCTAACTACAGTGGTCAAATAGTGTAGTCAACACACAATCTAACTACAGTTGGTGAAATAGTGTAGTCAACACACAATCTAACTACAGTGGTCAAATAGTGTAGTCAACACACAATCTAACTACAGTTGGTGAAATAGTGTAGTCATCACACAATCTAACTACAGTGGTCAAATAGTGTAGTCAACACACAATCTAACTACAGTTGGTGAAATAGTGTAGTCAACACACAATCTAACTACAGTGGTCAAATAGTGTAGTCATCACACAATCTAACTACAGTTGGTGAAATAGTGTAGTCAACACACAATCTAACTACAGTTGGTGAAATAGTGTAGTCAACACACAATCTAACTACAGTGGTCAAATAGTGTAGTCATCACACAATCTAACTACAGTTGGTGAAATAGTGTAGTCAACACACAATCTAAGGTCTATTTTGTTCCCAGTAATACCTGTTATAAACTACTGTAATCCCAGTAATACCTGTTATAAACTACTGTAATCCCAGTAATACCTGTTATAAACTACTGTAATCCCAGTAATACCTGTTATAATCTACTGTAATCCCAGTAATACCTGTTATAAACTACTGTAATCCCAGTAATACCTGTTATAAACTACTGTGATCCCAGTAATATCTGTTATAATCTACTGTATGTAATCCCAGTAATACCTGTTATAAACTACTGTAATCCCAGTAATACCTGTTATAAACTACTGTAATCCCAGTAATACCTGTTATAATCTACTGTATGTAATCCCAGTAATACCTGTTATAATCTACTGTATGTAATCCCAGTAATACCTGTTATAAACTACTGTAATCCCAGTAATACCTGTTATGAACTACTGTAATCCCAGTAATACCTGTTATAAACTACTGTAATCCCAGTAATACCTGTTATAAACTACTGTATGTAATCCCAGTAATACCTGTTATAAAGTACTGCTAGTGGATACAAATGAAAACGGCATGATCCCTCTTAGGCCTCACTCCCCCCTATCTGAGATATCTACTGCAGCCCTCATCCTCCACATGCAACACCTGTTCACTCCCCCCTATCTGAGATATCTACTGCAGCCCTCATCCTCCACATACAACACCCGTTCTGCCAGTCACATTCTGTTAAAGGTCCCCAAAGCGAACACACATCCCTGGGTCGCTCCTCTTTTCAGTTCACTGCAGCCAGCGACTGGAACGAGCTGCAACAAACACTGAAACTGGACAGTTTTATCTCCATCTCTTCATTCAAAGACTCAATCATGGACACTCTTACTGACAGTTGTGGCTGCTTTTTGTTATGTATTGTTGTCTCTACCTTCTTGACCTTTGTGCTGTTGACTGTGCCCAACAATGTTTGTGCCATGTTTAGTGCTGCTACCATGTTGTGTTGATACCATGTTGTTGTCATGTTGTGTTGCTACTATGTTGTTGTTATGTTGTGTTGCTACCATGTTGTGTTGCTACCATGCTGTGTTGTCATGTGTTGCTGCCTTGCTATGTCGTTGTCTTAGGTCTCTCTTTATGTAGTGTTGTGCTGTCTCTCTTGTCGTGAGGTGTGTTTTTCCTATATATTTTGTATTTTATTTAATTTTTTATCCCAGCCCCCGTCCCCACAGGAGGCCTTTTGCCTTTCGGTAGGCCGTCGTTGTAAATAAGAATTTGTTCCTGACTTGCCTAGTTAAATAAAGGTTAAATAAAAGTTAAATACAATAAAATAAAAAATGAGCCACATCAGTGAGACATCACATGTTTAAAGCCCATCAGCTCTGCAGGGCATCTGTCATGTCGTCTGTCTACCTGACGATGCCGGGGAACGATAAACCATCCACTCCCGTCAGCCCAGGTTGTTTAGCATGGGGAGGAAGTACACTCCTCTGTAGTAAGGGGTGGATTCACACAGGGAGAGTGAGAAAGAAGGAGGGTTCGTCTCCCCTGTACAAACTGCCTTCAGGCCCTCTCACTGAGTGCACAGTCTACGTTAGTCAAGTGAATTTGTCACTAAAAGCAGAAAGATCCACTGTCTCATATTCCTTCGTCAGAGTTCAGTTCTTCATGTTCGTCATTTGGGGAATCAAATACCAGAATGTTTCAGAAGGGTGAGTCATGTTCAGACTGCTGAAGGGTTGCCGGGCATAAGAAACTACAGTATCAGAATGTGTTTTTATTCACTTTCATTCACAGTTATTTTCTCTTAAAGATCAGTCTTCACCACATTCTGCATCTGAAGAAGGACCTTTCGTATTTCTCCCCGTACTCCTAAACATTAAATATTAACCCCGTCCTGACTAATTACTGACGCCACACTTTAAACCACTCTCATCATTTTTTCAATGATCTGTCAAGCATAACCTAATTACTATCACTTCACCCTGTGAATAACCAATTCTCCTCGCTGATAATGAAGAGGGAAAAAGAAGAAAAGTTGTTCTCAAAACTCTGGGAAAGTCACACTCTGTCTGTCTGTCTGTCTGTCTGTCTGTCTCTCTGTCTGTCTGTCTGTCTGTCTGTCTGTCTGTCTGTCTGTCTGTCTGTCTGTCTGTCTGTCTGTCTGTCTGTCTGTCTGTCTGTCTGTCTGTCTGTCTGTCTGTCTGTCTGTCTGTCTGTCTGTCTGTCTGTCTCTCTGTCTGTCTCTCTGTCTGTCTGTCT
>NC_138299.1:162831063-162921063 GCF_965601325.2 Salmo salar | reverse complement strand
TGGTAAAGGGTAGAGCTGACTGAACAGAACAGCCAGGTGGTTTTATAAAGGGTAGAGCTGACTGAACAGAACAGCCAGGTGGTTTTATAAAGGGTAGAGCTGACTGAACAGAACAGCCAGGTGGTTTATAAAGGGTAGAGCTGACTGAACAGAACAGCCAGGTGGTAAAGGGTAGAGCTGACTGAACAGAACAGCCAGGTGGTTTATAAAGGGTAGAGCTGACTGAACAGAACAGCCAGGTGGTTTTATAAAGGGTAGAGCTGACTGAACAGAACAGCCAGGTGGTTTTATAAAGGGTAGAGCTGACTGAACAGAACAGCCAGGTGGTTTTATAAAGGGTAGAGCTGACTGAACAGAACAGCCAGGTGGTAAAGGGTAGAGCTGACTGAACAGAACAGCCAGGTGGTTTTATAAAGGGTAGAGCTGACTGAACAGAACAGCCAGGTGGTTTATAAAGGGTAGAGCTGACTGAACAGAACAGCCAGGTGGTTTTATAAAGGGTAGAGCTGACTGAACAGAACAGCCAGGTGGTAAAGGGTAGAGCTGACTGAACAGAACAGCCAGGTGGTTTTATAAAGGGTAGAGCTGACTGAACAGAACAGCCAGGTGGTTTTATAAAGGGTAGAGCTGACTGAACAGAACAGCCAGGTGGTTTTATAAAGGGTAGAGCTGACTGAACAGAACAGCCAGGTGGTTTTATAAAGGGTAGAGCTGACTGAACAGAACAGCCAGGTGGTTTTATAAAGGGTAGAGCTGACTGAACAGAACAGCCAGGTGGTTTTATAAAGGGTAGAGCTGACTGAACAGAACAGCCAGGTGGTTTTATAAAGGGTAGAGCTGACTGAACAGAACAGCCAGGTGGTTTTATAAAGGGTAGAGCTGACTGAACAGAACAGCCAGGTGGTTTTATAAAGGGTAGAGCTGACTGAACAGAACAGCCAGGTGGTAAAGGGTAGAGCTGACTGAACAGAACAGCCAGGTGGTTTTATAAAGGGTAGAGCTGACTGAACAGAACAGCCAGGTGGTTTTATAAAGGGTAGAGCTGACTGAACAGAACAGCCAGGTGGTTTTAGATTCAGGGAAGAAAGGATCTTTAACAGGCAGTATATAACGTGTAAACATAGTAACAGATACCCACTGACTGCGTGAGGCAGGAAACCAGATCAAATACCAGGTTTTACCAATGAACGTCAGTTCTCCCTGGGAAGGTCTCATCCTGCTCTCCTTAATCTCATCCCTGGGCGTCATGGTGACAGCAGCATATTTACCTAAACCCCCCCCTCCCTATTTTGCATTTTCTTCGTCAACAACCAACAATTTCCCACTCTCTCTTTGTCAACAACCAACACCGCTCAGCCTTTCCCTCATTACCATTCTCCCTGGAGACAGACGGACCATTTTGCATCCCAAATGGCACCCTATTCGCCTATATGGTGCACTTCTGTTGACCAGATCCTTATGGACCCTGGTCAAAAGTTGTGCACTGTGTCGGAATTGAATTTCATTTGAGACACAGACGAAGACCACCTTCTCCAATCAATCACGTTCACTCAGCTTATTCTTTGGCTTTCTGTTTAATTGAAACAATACTACGTGCAAATTATGTTGTCGCTCGATTAGACCAAAGAGCATCGACAATAGACCACAAGGCAATGTGGGGTTCCATGGGGGCGTGTTCCACCCACTCATGACGCGAGGCGAGCAGAGAAGATCTCAATTGTATACTCCTGGCGTCCTGTCTCTCCTCGTCTTCTTCTCAAAACCTTTTGTAGGAGAAGGTCAGACGGGAAGGACCAATGGGTTTTGACAAGAAGACGAAGGGAGAGGACGCAAGGAGTATACAATCAAGATATTACCCTGTGTCATTCTAGAAGTCATAGATATGGAGTTCAGTCTTCTCCTGCTCTCTTCCTGATGTTTGGGGAACAATGTAATTCATCACCTAATTTTTCTTACCTCTCATTCCTTCATCTCTGGCTTTTTGAATTCTTTGGTTTCATAAGAGTCTTACCACTTGGTATCAACATAACTATTAAATGTATTTATTGTTCGATTTCACACCCACAAGACACATTCAACACATCTTGACACCCACAGGAGACAGTCACACATCTTGTCTTACTACAGTCTTGCTAACATGGGCCAAGGAAATCAAAATGTCCAAGTTGTTTTGTGAAATAATGCTGTTCATGACTTCTTTACGTCTGTGTCTCCTGTCTCATCTCTGCATCTGTATTTTTCTATATGTGTGTTTAATGTCACGGAGTGCCTTTAGTCTGGGTTTATACCTGTCTAATACAGTGTTTTCAGGATGCTGTCTGTATCCGTCTGTTGGATGGGAACATTTCGGGAACTTTCCCAAAATTACCAGGTTTTTCCAGAAATCCAACTTGGAGGATTTCGTATTTTTTTGTTTTATTCCCTCCTGATTTCCCAAATCTTCTAACTGAAATTTCTGGAAAACCTTGGATTTGCAGATGCAAAAATACTAGAATTTTCAAACCCTAGGTGTCTGTCTTTGGTTTTCTGTCTAATGTCTCTGATCAGTGTTGTTCTTTCTGTCTTTGGTGTAGTTTTCTGTCTAATGTCTCTAACTGTCATTTTATTTGTGTACTGCCTCTTCCTGTCCTTTGGTCTGTCAATAAGTAAGTCTTCTGTTTTAATGGCTCCTCTTCATCTCTGTCACGTCTCCTCTCCTCATAATTTATGTGTTCTCTGTGTGTATCATGCTGTTATGTTTAGCCTCATTGTCATCTCTGTTTGTGTTTAGATCCATTTGGCCCGTTCGTAACAGCTTTCGTGAATACACAAACTAGTTTATCTATGTTATCATAGAACCCTCTCTCTCATTATCATAGAACCCTCTCTCTCATTATCATAGAACCCTCTCTCTCATTATCATAGAACCCTCTCTCTCATTATCATAGAACCCTCTCTCTCATTATCATAGAACCCTCTCTCTCATTATCATAGAACCCTCTCTCTCATTATCATAGAACCCTCTCTCTCTCTCTCTCTCTCTCTCTCTCTCCATGTCACTCTCTCGCTATCTCTGTCACTCTCTCTCTCTCGCTCTCTCTCTCTCTATATCTCTTTCTCTCTCTCTCTCTCTCTCTCTCTCTCTGTGTGTGTCAGTCTCTCGCTATCTCTGTCACTCTCTCTCTCTCTCTCTCGCTCTCTCTCTCTCTCTCTCTCTCTCTCTGTGTGTGTGTGTCAGTCTCTCGCTATCTCTGTCACTCTCTCTCTCGCTCTCTCACTCTCTCGCTCTCTAGCTCTCTACCACCTCTGTCACTGTCTCTCCCCCTCTCTCATTCCTCACTCTCCTCACACTCCTCTCGCCTCTCTTGTCTCCAGAACTCTGACCACAAGGACTGTGATGTCCAGTATGCGGAGCTGGATACTGCGGCTCTGGCCTCCTCTCCCAGCCCACGAAGCTCAGTTCAAACTGCCGGGGACCTTGTCGAGTATGCAACCATCCAGTCTAGCTCCCACTAGCGCATGCCATTATAGGCCTTTTCCCTCCGACTCTGGCCTCAAGGTACACAGACTGGTGCACTCTCCTCTCCCATCCCTCCATCTCCCACTGCCTCCCTCACTCTGACACAAAGCACAGAGCACCCTTTATGTTGCCTTGCTCCTCTATTCTGTTCCCTCTTGTTTCTTGGTGTGCTTTTGTTTCATCCATGACTGAGTTCCCTATAGTTTGATGTAGTTAGACATTGTTCCAGGTAGTTTGTTAGACATTGTTCCAGGTTGTTTGTTAGACATTGTTCCAGATAGTTTGATGGAAATAGATATTGTTCCAGATAGTTTAATGGAAATAGATATTGTTCCAGATAGATCCTGGCCGTCGTTGATATGTGAGAATAAAAAATCTCCAGAAGTGTCTGAGTCAGTGTTCGAGTCAAGGACAGGAAGTTGCATAGAAAGACAAAGGTCACGTTTTTCATGTTTTATTTAAGTTCAACTTTTTTTTTATACAAGTAAGTCAGTTAAAACCCCTTAAGGTCAATGTCTGCGCCTCCGAGGAAATCTAATTAGCATAATACAAAAATCCCCATACAAATCAGCACATTTAAACTAGACAGATATCTGTTATTTAATTGGATGTGTCTCAATCCACCACATCTGCCTGTGGAACACTTCCACATCCGCCTGTGGAACACTTCCACATCCGCCTGTGGAACACTTCCACATCCGCCTGTGGAACACTTCCACATCCGCCTGTGGAACACTTCCACATCTGCCTATGTAACACTTCCACATCCGCCTGTGGAACACTTCCACATCTGCCTATGGAACACTTCCACATCTGCCTATGGAACACTTCCACATCTGCCTATGGAACACTTCCACATCTGCCTATGGAACACTTCCACATCCGCCTGTGGAACACTTCCACATCCACCTATGGAACACTTCCACATCTGCCTATGGAACACTTCCACATCTGCCTATGGAACACTTCCACATCTGCCTATGGAACACTTCCACAACTGCCTGTGGAACACTTCCACATCTGCCTATGGAACACTTCCACATCTGCCTATGGAACACTTCCACATCCGCCTGTGGAACACTTCCACATCCGCCTGTGGAACACTTCCACATCTGCCTATGGAACACTTCCACATCTGCCTATGGAACACTTCCACATCTGCCTATGGAACACTTCCACATCCGCCTGTGGAACACTTCCACAACTGCCTGTGGAACACTTCCACAACTGCCTGTGGAACACTTCCACATCTGCCTATGGAACACTTCCACATCTGCCTATGGAACACTTCCACAACTGCCTGTGGAACACTTCCACATCTGCCTATGGAACACTTCCACATCCACCTATGGAACACTTCCACAACTGCCTATGGAACACTTCCACAACCGCCTATGGAACACTTCCACATCTGCCTGTGGAACACTTCCACATCTGCCTATGGAACACTTCCACATCTGCCTATGGAACACTTCCACATCTGCCTATGGAACACTTCCACATCTGCCTATGGAACACTTCCACATCCGCCTGTGGAACACTTCCACAACTGCCTGTGGAACACTTCCACAACTGCCTGTGGAACACTTCCACATCTGCCTATGGAACACTTCCACATCCACCTATGGAACACTTCCACATCCACCTATGGAACACTTCCACATCTGCCTGTGGAACACTTCCACATCTGCCTGTGAACACTTCCACATCTGCCTGTGGAACACTTCCACAACTGCCTATGGAACACTTCCACATCTGCCTATGGAACACTTCCACATCCGCCTATGGAACACTTCCACATCCACCTATGGAACACTTCCACATCCACCTATGGAACACTTCCACAACTGCCTATGGAACACTTCCACATCCACCTATGGAACACTTCCACATCCACCTATGGAACACTTCCACATCCACCTATGGAACACTTCCACATCCACCTATGGAACACTTCCACATCTGCCTATGGAACACTTCCACATCTGCCTGTGGAACACTTCCACAACCGCCTATGGAACACTTCCACATCCATCTATGGATCACTTCCACATCTGCGGTACAAGGTGACAGAGCTAGAGCTGTGTTTGTCAGACCATGAGACATCCCGAAAATCGATCTTCTCACAAAAAATCGTCTGTAGCGTTCGATCGGTTTAGCCTACAAAGTATTATGCCCCCTCTATGGAAAGATGAGATTTTCAAGAACACACACATGTTTTGCTCTAAGATGCCCACAGGTCTCACAAGACTCGTCTTAAGGTCCCGCGGTTCCAGTTGAAAAAAATGAATGGAAGTATGTATGGAGACTATTTAGTGACAAAAGTAAGGGGTTAATACATGTAACAAAATAAATCCTGATCTTTCTTATATCTCTCAGACACTTCAGAACAAATTTCCTTTAGATTTTTTTTTGGGGGGGGACTATCTGTTGTTCCATGGAGTGAATCTGTATTTGATGCATTTGATGATCTAAGGCCAAATATATTTTTTTCACCCAGCTTAGTCAAGGCCTAGTGAACTAACTCATCAACATGCTTTTTTTTGAAAGATATCTTTTCATAATTCCAGATACTCATATATTTATAAGTAGGGACATGATCAACGAGGGCACCTTCCAAAGTATACACAAATCATCAGATACATTTGTATGCGAGTTGGAAAAATAACATAAACTTGGTTTAACCTGCATTAAGTACAGATTTCAATTCAACTAAGGTTTTCTGCAGGGAAATAAAGGCTGATTGAAGCTCTGACAGAGCCTGGTCAGAGCATGCACCGCAGTTTCATCTGCACCACAGGGGAACCTTTTTATGATTTTGATTTTTAACCGGACCAAGAATGGATCCCTGTGGGACACCTTTTGTTATGTCCACAAAACCTGATTTAACACCATCAGCACATACAAATAAACAATTTAGACTTTATATTGTCAACATTTCAGCT
Source organism: Salmo salar (assembly GCF_965601325.2). Lineage (NCBI taxonomy): Eukaryota > Metazoa > Chordata > Actinopteri > Salmoniformes > Salmonidae > Salmo > Salmo salar. The sequence continues at coordinate 162,914,619 of NC_138299.1, read as the reverse complement.
GCAAGTTGATTTAACAAACAAATCACTGACATAAAACCACACATATGGCATGTCAACAGCAGTCAAGGGTATCTCCCAGGAATTAAAAAATGTTTTTTTGCTACTGACATAAACACATATAATAACTGTCACACTAATATACACCACTCCAAAGGCACCATCATATTCAACCCATTTCACACATTGTTTATTGATTCATTTTTTACTTCAGTTGAATTTTTGGAAATACTTTCTTAACACTTGTTTTCTTAAAACGGTATTGTTGGTTAAGGGCTTGTAAGTAAGCATTTCACTGTAAGGTCTACACCTGTTGTATTCGGCGAATGTGACCAATACAATTTGATTTGATTTAATAAGCTATTGTACCAAACCATAGAAAACAACTATAACATATACTGCACATAGCAACTAAAATGGCTGTAATAATACCTAGTATCCTATGTGAGGTTGCTCTGACCTAAACCCTGGCTGCAAGCTTGGGGCCCATAGGGCTCTGGTCAAAAGTAGTGCTCTGTATAGGGAATAGGGAACCATTTGGAAAACAGGCCATATCATGTAGAACAGTATTCTCCATCCTCCTGGAGAAGGTTTCTGACTTGTCTTGTTTCTGATTCGCTCTGAGGATATATCTGTGTCTATGTAGAAGCATTGACGTTGAGTGCCCATTGTTTTCTAACTATAGTGAGGTTATATCTGTGTCTATGTAGAAGCATTGACGTTGAGTGCCCATTGTTTTCTAACTATAGTGAGGTTATATCTGTGTCTATGTAGAAGCATTGACGTTGAGTGCCCATTGTTTTCTAACTATAGTGAGGTTATATCTGTGTCTATGTAGAAGCATTGACGTTGAGTGCCCATTGTTTTCTAACTATAGTGAGGTTATATCTGTGTCTATGTAGAAGCATTGACATTGAGTGCCCATTGTTTTCTAACTATAGTGAGGTTATATCTGTGTCTATGTAGAAGCATTGACGTTGAGTGCCCATTGTTTTCTAACTATAGTGAGGTTATATCTGTGTCTATGTAGAAGCATTGACATTGAGTGCCCATTGTTTTCTAACTATAGTGAGGTTATATCTGTGTCTATGTAGAAGCATTGACGTTGAGTGCCCATTGTTTTCTAACTATAGTGAGGTTATATCTGTGTCTATGTAGAAGCATTGACGTTGAGTGCCCATTGTTTTCTAACTATAGTGAGGTTATATCTGTGTCTATGTAGAAGCATTGACGTTGAGTGCCCATTGTTTTCTAACTATAGTGAGGTTGTGCTGGTGTTGTGGTTTGGTTGCATGCCAGTCAGTCTACTGCATGGGTATGTTGAAGGCATGTGTGGAAAAGTTTCTGTGAAAACTGTGATCATTTGTAATTGAAATAGAAGACATTTTGGGTGCGTCAAAAGGGGCTTTACAGATTCTACCGACACTCTTTCAGAATATGCAGAGAACCTGTAATAGGTCTGGGTGTAGCTGGTGCAGAGGAGTCAGGCGCAGGACAGCAGAAATGAGTAATACACGTAATTTTACTCAAGATATTCAAAATACAACACGAATAAACCTAGCCCACAATACGGACTATAATTACAACAAACAATCACTCACAAACAAACATGTGGGAACAGAGGGTTAAATAATGAACAAGTAATTGGGGAATTGAAACCAGGTGTGTAAGACAAAGACAAAACAAATGGAAAATGAAAAGTGGATCGGTGATGGCTAGAAGGCCGGTGACGTCGACCGCCGAACGAACAAGGAGAGGGACCGACTTTGGCGGAAGTCGTGACAGAACCATTCTTAGTGTGGTTTAAAAGTCAATTCATATGTTTCAAAATACAGTCAGAGATTGCAGGTAATTATTCCCAATAAATTAGTCCTAACATTACATCTAAATACTAACTCTACTTAAATGAGTCCTAAAATAGGTTCTTTAGAGAGTTGACTTGTTACATTGAGATTCATGGCCAAGTTAGTGTTACGTTTTTGTTCCATTTGAATGTTTATTTTTAATTATACACTTTTCAATCACTTTGAAAATGATGATGTCCCTGACTTCAGAAATCATTGGACAGGATTAAAGTGCTATACTGGCTGATTGACAAAATGAAATAATATTTTCAAATTCTGACTGACATCCTCACAGATGTCTGAATATGATTAATTATCTCGCTGTGGAGATTTAAGTATATTTACAGCAATAGCAAGGTTATTAGGGGGTTATATCTCACTAGACAGCTTGCAGCACAGTCTATGCCTTATTAAGACACAAAGAGTTCATTTACCAACTAGTATAAAGACATCTCTTCAATAGTTAATTTACCCACTAGTTTAAAGACATCTCTTCAATAGTTAATTTACCCACTTGTCACGTCCTGACCATAGTAAGCTGTTATTTTCTATGGAAAAGTATGTCAGGGCATGACAGGGGGGTTTCCTAGTTTAGTTTTTCTATGTTGTTATGTTCTAGTTTTGTATTTCTATGTTGGGTTTTGTTTTGGATGATTTCCAAATAGAGGCAGCTGGTCCTCGTTGTCTCTAATTGGAGATCATACTTAAGTAGGGTTTTTTTTCTACCTGGGTTTGTGGGAGATTGATTTTGAGTAGGTGTGTTTTTCTAACTCTGCGTCACGGTTTGTTGTTTTGTTCGTTCAATTTATTTTGTATGTATCGCATAGTTTGACGGTGAAAATAAAATGTGGAACGACACACACGCTGCACTTTGGTCCGCTCCTTCCTACGACAACCGTGACACCACTAGTTTAAAGATATCTCTTCAATAGTTATTTTTCCCACTAGTTTAATTAAAGAAATCTCTTCAATAGTTAATTTATCCACTAGTTTAAAGACATCTCTTCACCCAATAAATATTTAATTTACCAACTACTGTAAAGACCGTCTCTTCTCCCCTGAAAGAGTTAATTTTCCCAGTAGTGTAAATACAATATTTTCTCCTCTGAAATAGTTAATTTACCCACTTTTACCCACTAGTGTAAAGACCATCTCTTCTCCCCTGAAATATAATAGCGAAACACGTCGCTCCAGGGTATTGACTCTCTGAGCCAGACTCTGTTAAAACAAGCAATTAATATCCCTGTTCGCTCTCAGAGGACCTCCCACTGCTGCATGGCCATTTTCACTCCCATTCTTGGAAAGGGACGGAATTAAATCCTGCATTACAATGACTAAATCAAAATGGAACCCTATTCCCTACATAGTGCACTACTTTTGACCCGGGCCCATGGAACCCTATTCCCTACATAGTGCACTACTTTTGACCAGGGCCCATGGAACCCTATTCCCTATATAGCGCACTACCTTTGACCAGAGCCTAAAGTAGTGCACTATATTTGGGAATATGGGGTCATTTGAGAAGAACACAATGTCAGTAAAACGTAATTTCCTCCTTCATGTTGTATCAACACAGTGTTGGGCCCAGGGAGAGACATGTCAACCTGGGTCTTTACCTTTTACGAATGAACCTTTCACTGATGTACTTAATGATGAAGATGAATCAAAAGTCTCTCTGTCTGTCTGGTGTAGCGTCATAAGGTGTCCAGTACACAGCAGTCCAAATATTTTATAATGCAAATAGGTGCAAGAAAATGGTCCAAAATGATGTCTGTTATGTTTTGTTGGTATAAGGGAAATGACATAGACACATCATGACACATTCACAGATTCGTTCAACTACATTAATACTGACAGCTGGCCTGCAGATGGGTTCCATTTTATAGTTGTTGTGAAGGGCATTGATAGTGTTTTTTTTTTGGCACACGGTCAAATAGATTTGAAAAAAAAAATTCAATGGTATTTATTGTGGTGTTGATAGTTTGACAGGGAGACGTAAAATAAAAAAATGTCATGTTGAACTTTTTACAATTTTCATTAGACATTTATTTCAAAAATAGTTAATTCATGTGAGATATTCATAAGGTTGTCAAGTGATGCCTCCTCTCCTGTTATCATTGAATTGTACAGCTTAATGGAAGAGTTTGTGTCAGTATGACTCCATCTTTTTGAAGACATTATGTTTTTCTTACTGGCACCGTGGGAGGCTTGGCATCCGGAGTAGGAGGACATTTTCCAGGAGACATTCAGGCGTAAATGGATTTCCTGGTGAAAGGGAGTAGAGTGAGGAGGGAAATATATCTGTATTAATAAAACACGATGAACAAGAACAAGTTTAACTTTCAGAAGCACAGGATTCTTTTGGCCTTTTTGTACGCATCTCTCAGTCTGTGGAGATTTTTTTTTTGTAATATTATTATTATTTTTTTTTTTTACAGAGTTCATTGTGGATGTTATATGTGAGTAATTCAATTCGTTTTTTTTTTTTAATGGATTTCAGACTAAGCTTGTGTGAGTGAATATCTCAGTGTGGTAATCCGTCTCAGTATGCCTTCGTAGAAAGCTGAGGGCTGAGTGCTTTGAGTCAGAACGCTATGAGCCAGTATCACCAGAGTCCAAAATGGCACCATATTCTTTGATTCTTACACTAGTTTTGACCAAAGCACTATGGGTCAATAGGGGACCATTTGAGATGCACCCCCTTCTAAAGGAAATCACTACAGTTGCTCTCTGTCGAGACGTGATGTTGTTGGTAACGGTACAGTTACATTATGAAAATATATCAAATAATGTAGCTTTACACAGTAAAGACTTAAAGGTCAGAATGTGTAAAATGATGTAGCTTTATGCAGTAAATACTTAAAGGTCAGAATGTGTAAAATGATGTAGCTTTACACAGTAAAGACTTAAAGAGTAAGTATGTGTCAGGTGACATATTGGTATTGCCAGTAGTAAGACAGGCTTTATGTTACATAATTGGCTAAGCGTTGTCCGATTTGGTATACATCCAATGGTCCAAAAACACTTGTCACATGCTGGGGATTTCATTAAACAGATCTTGGTCTAACCTGTCATTAATCACTGACATTATCTTTGGGTTGGTTGTCTCGCCCTGCACGTGTCTGAAACGGAGATAGCGTTTGTATGCGATGTGACCACATCAGTGACTTTGCCAGTACGACTGCAAATCAAATGGCACCTTAATCCCTATGTAGTGCATTACTTTTGACTAGAGCCCTCGAAACAAACTTTATCCACCATTAAATTATTTACAACAAATGTATGGTTCAGCAACTTCAAAATCAGGAACCAGAAACCAAGATAGCTCAGATTTTCATATATCTCGGATGTCCCTCAGGGTCAGGACATATTGGACACGTTTATGGAGTCAGGTTTACAATTCAGGTTTATCATATTGTTAGGTTGTCAAGATCATAAAATAATTATGGTGTCAGGTTCATCATATAGTTATGGTGTCAGGTTTATCATGGTGTCAGGTTTATCATGGTGTCAGGTTTATCATGGTGTCAGGTTTATCATGGTGTCAGGTTCATCATGGTGTCAGGATTATCATGGTGTCAGGTTTATCATGGTGTCAGGTTTATTATATAGTTATGGTGTCAGGTTTATCATGGTGTCAGGTTTATCATGGTGTCAGGTTTATCATGGTGTCAGGTTTATCATGGTGTCAGGTTTATCATATAGTTATGGTGTCAGGTTTATCATGGTGTCAGGTTTATCATGGTGTCAGGTTTATCATGGTGTCAGGTTTATCATGGTGTCAGGTTCATCATGGTGTCAGGTTCATCATGGTGTCAGGTTTACCTTGGTGTCAGGTTTATCATGGTGTCAGGTTTATCATGGTGTCAGGTTCATCATGGTGTCAGGTTCATCATGGTGTCAGGTTCATCATGGTGTCAGGTTCATCATGGTGTCAGGTTTATCATGGTGTCAGGTTTATCATGGTGTCAGGTTTATCATGGTGTCAGGTTCATCATGGTGTCAGGTTCATCATGGTGTCAGGTTCATCATATAGTTATGGTGTCAGGTTTATCATTGTGTCAGGTTTATCATGGTGTCAGGTTTATCATTGTCAGGCTGTTGTATCGCTCCCAACCCGTCTTGGCTGAATGCCAACTGTAGCACGGCACCTGTGAGTAGCTGGCACCGAGCGCACCGGGCTGTAGATACGCACTGGCGCCACAGTGCGTATCTCAGCATAACTTGGTTCTTGCTCGATCACTCACTCCCCACAGTAAGCACAGGGAGTTGGCTCAGGTCTCCAACCTGACTGAGCAACACTCCCCGTGTGCCCCCTCGCACTTGCCTGTCCGTTGGTATCGTGCCTCCACCTGCTTCCCCGGCAGGCTATCGTATCGCTCCAATACCTGTTCCCAAGTCCAGTCTATCGTTTCCTCCAACTCCTCCAGCGACCAGGATGCCATCTCCTCCCGGGCACGCTGCTTAATCCAATCCTCCTGCTACTCCCTTCCACGCTGCTTGGTCCTTCGGTGGTGGGTGATTCTGTCACGGCTGTGATAAGGAGCGGACCAAGATGCAGCGTTTGTGTCCCACATATTTATTATATTCGTGAAACGTAATGCAAATACAGAAAACCAAAACAACAAAACCGTGACGCAGAGAGGGGAAAAAACACACTACTCAAAACATAATCACCCTCAAACAACATGAAGAAACACCCCCTACTAAATATGACCTCCAATTAGAGGCAACGAGGACCAGCTGCCTCCAATTGGAGGTCAACCCAATAAACCCCAACATAGAAATGGACAAACTAGAACAACAACATAGAAATAGAAAACACAGAACACAAAAACACATCAACACCCCCTGTCACGCCCTGACCACTCTACCATAGAAAATAACAACTTATTATGGTCAGGAGGTGACAATCATATAGTTATGGTGTCAGGTTTATCATGGTGTCAGGTTTATCATGGTGTCAGGTTTATCATGGTGTCAGGTTTATCATGGTGTCAGGTTTATCATGGTGTCAGGTTTATTGTTCAGGTTTATCATGGTGTCAGGTTTATCATGGTGTCAGGTTTATCATGGTGTCAGGTTCATCATGGTGTCAGGTTTATCATGGTGTCAGGTTTATCATGGTGTCAGGTTTATCATGGTGTCAGGTTTATTGTTCAGGTTTATCATGGTGTCAGGTTTATCATGGTGTCAGGTTTATCATGGTGTCAGGTTCATCATGGTGTCAGGTTTATCATGGTGTCAGGTTTATCATGGTGTCAGGTTTATCATGGTGTCAGGTTTATCATGGTGTCAGGTTTACATGGTGTCAGGTTTATCATGGTGTCAGGTTTATTGTTCAGGTTTATCATGGTGTCAGGTTTACATGGTGTCAGGTTTATCATGGTGTCAGGTTTATCATGGTGTCAGGTTTATCATGGTGTCAGGTTTATCATGGTGTCAGGTTTATTGTTCAGGTTTATCATATAGTTTGGAAAGTGCTGAAGATTAAGCAAACATTCAAATAATGAGTCAAGTCATTTCCAGACTTCCGATATTCACTAGAATTCCTGTACATTTGTTGTTGTAAAATTAACTCCAGTAAAATGATCTTGTCCTGAGATATTCCTTTCTCGTATTATGAAAAAAACATTATTTTTTAATTTTTATTGAAGCTCTTTTTCAAGCTTTGTTTTTATCTCAACGTCTGTCCAATGAATAGCCATGGAAGCATATCCGAGAAGACTTGACTTTTCTGAACCTTCTACTGGGAGCAGATATGGTGAGACTTAGGTCAGGGGACTGATATCTTGACCAATATCCTCCCTCATCCAGCGTTTACGATATCTGTGGCAAATGTTTTCACAAAGTCTTTGACAAAGGTAGCAGTAATTCTCTCTCTAGTTCATCGCCACTGTCCTTTTATTGATATTTCATTTTACACAGTATTCATTTTCTATTGACGTATTTTGTCCAGTCAGGAGAACACATGATTATAATTGTCTTGTAAAATGTAAGACTTTTTAGAAGTAACCTTAACGGCAATGAGAGACTCATTATACTGTCTGTGAGATAAAACAGTCTATTTAGTGCATATCCCCTTGAGGGTAGACTACGTCCAAATCACACCCTATTCCCTATGTAGTGTAGTACTTTTTACCATGGCCCACATGGCTCTGTTCAAAAGTAGAGCGCTATATAGGGAATAGGGTGGCGTTTGAGTTGGATATATACTGTAGCTGGAGGTGTTGCAGAAAGACTTTCTCTGGTAGGCCAGAGATTTCCATTTAGATTACCTTTAAACCTGCAAAGAAAGTAGCTCTCTCTTGCTCTCTCTCTCTCTCTCTCTCTCTCTCTCTCTCTCTCTCTCTCTCTCTCTCTCTCCCTCTCTCTCTCCCCTCTCTCTCTCTCCTCTCTCTCTCTCTCTCTCTCTCTCTCTCTCTCCCCTCTCTCTCTCTCCTCCTCTCTCTCTCTCTCTCTCTCTCTCTCTCTCTCTCTCTCTCTCTCTCTCTCTCTCTCTCTCTCCTGCTTTGAGACGATGTGTGGGAGAATTTTCAAGGCAGCAAACGAGACTCATCTCTGGACATTTCATTACATTCATGCTTAAAGAAGATAGATCCGTTGTCCCAAATCCCCGCTGTTGATGTATACCTCTTATGAATTCTACCAGACCTCCTTGGTTGTGCTTCCCAAAACCAGTCATTCACAAATGAAATACACACAGAGGCCATGTTTTATTAATATCTCTAGTTCCTGTTAGCCATGCTAATGTGAGGGGGTAACTGATCTGTCTAGTTCCTGTTAGCCATGCTAATGTGAGGGAGTTACTGATCTCTCTAGTTCCTGTTAGCCATGCTAATGTGAGGGAGTAACTGATCTCTCTAGTTCCTGTTAGCCATGCTAATGTGAAGGAGTTACTGATCTCTCTAGTTCCTATTAGCCATGCTAATGTGAGGGAGTAACTGATCTCTCTAGTTCCTGTTAGCCATGCTAATGTGAGGGGGTAACTGATCTGTCTAGTTCCTGTTAGCCATGCTAATGTTAGGGAGTAACTGATCTCTCTAGTTCCTATTATCCATGCTAATGTGAGGGAGTAACTGATCTCTCTAGTTCCTGTTAGCCATGCTAATGTGAAGGAGTTTCTGATCTCTCTAGTTCCTATTAGCCATGCTAATGTGAGGGAGTAACTGATCTCTCTAGTTCCTGTTAGCCATGCTAATGTTAGGGAGTAACTGATCTCTCTAGTTCCTATTAGCCATGCTAATGTGAGGGAGTAACTGATCTCTCTAGTTCCTGTTAGCCATGCTAATGTGAAGGAGTTACTGATCTCTCTAGTTCCTATTAGCCATGCTAATGTGAGGGAGTAACTGATCTCTCTAGTTCCTGTTAGCCATGCTAATGTGAGGGGGTAACTGATCTCTCTAGTTCCTATTAGCCATGCTAATGTGAGGGAGTTACTGATCTCTCTAGTTCCTGTTAGCCATGCTAATGTGAGGGGGTAACTGATCTGTCTAGTTCCTATTAGCCATGCTAATGTGAGGGGGTAACTGATCTCTCTAGTTCCTGTTAGCCATGCTAATGTGAGGGAGTTACTGATCTGTCTAGTTCCTGTTAGCCATGCTAATGTGAGGGAGTAACTGATCTCTCTAGTTCCTGTTAGCCATGCTAATGTGAGGGAGTAACTGATCTCTCTAGTTCCTGTTAGCCATGCTAATGTGAGGGGGTAACTGATCTCTCTAGTTCCTATTAGCCATGCTAATGTGAGGGAGTAACTGATCTCTCTAGTTCCTGTTAGCCATGCTAATGTGAGGGAGTTACTGATCTCTCTAGTTCCTGTTAGCCATGCTAATGTGAGGGAGTAACTGATCTCTCTAGTTCCTGTTAGCCATGCTAATGTGAGGGAGTAACTGATCTCTCTAGTTCCTATTAGCCATGCTAATGTGAAGGAGTTACTGATCTCTCTAGTTCCTGTTAGCCACGCTAATGTGAGGGAGTTACTGATCTCTCTAGTTCCTGTTAGCCATGCTAATGTGAAGGAGTAACTGATCTCTCTAGTTCCTGTTAGCCATGCTAATGTGAGGGAGTTACTGATCTCTCTAGTTCCTGTTAGCCATGCTAATGTGAGGGGGTAACTGATCTCTCTAGTTCCTGTTAGCCATGCTAATGTGAGGGGGTAACTGATCTCTCTAGTTCCTGTTAGCCATGCTAATGTGAGGGGGTAACTGATCTCTCTAGTTCCTGTTAGCCATGCTAATGTGAGGGAGTTACTGATCTCTCTAGTTCCTGTTAGCCATGCTAATGTGAGGGGGTAACTGATCTCTCTAGTTCCTGTTAGCCATGCTAATGTGAGGGAGTTACTGATCTCTCTAGTTCCTGTTAGCCATGCTAATGTGAGGGAGTAACTTAAAGCTTTTCTCCTTCCGAATTCCCAAGGCTGCTTATTGGACTGCTTTCATTCTTTATCCCCAGACTAATTAGGTACAAATAGCACTTGAAAATTATCACATCTCTGGAGTGTTACTGCTGTTAAAAGTTATGTTTTGACGTGTGCAGACATTTTTTTTTATATTAAAATATGTCACATTAGATGTTTTCCGATTAATATGCGATAGCCTATCACTGATCTAGGGGTGGGTGTGGAACATGTCCAAAGAACAAAATATTTGGACAAATAAGTCCTACTGTGGGGAAAGCATTAACAGCAGAAACAACAGGAAGTAAAGTACTTAAGGGTAACTTCCTTGCAGTCATGCTTCTCTAAAATCTCCTTCAATGTTTCCCAAAAAGTCACAGAAGCAACCACTTGACAAAGTCAGAGTTGTTCAGGCAGCGTTCTTCACTACTGACCTGAAAATAAATTAACTTTTAAGAAAGTCTAGTTAATGAATTGGGGATGTGTAACATGTTTTAAAAGTTTCACCCTTTACCATAGCCTTTACCATAGCCTTTACCATAGCCTTTACCATATCCTTTACCATAGTCTTTACAATAGCCTTTACCATAGCCTTTACAATAGCCTTTACAATAGCCTTTACCATAGCCTTTACCATATCCTTTACAATAGCCTTTACCATAGCCTTTACCATAGCCTTTACCATAGCCTTTACCATAGCCTTTACCATAGCCTTTACCATAGCCTTTACCATAGCCTTTACCATAGCCTTTACCATAGCCTTTACCATAGCCTTTACCATAGCCTTTACCATAGTCTTTACAATAGCCTTTACCATAGCCTTTACCATAGCCTTTACAATAGCCTTTACCATAGCCTTTACAATAGCCTTTACAATAGCCTTTACCATAGCCTTTACCATAGCCTTTACCATAGCCTTTACCATAGCCTTTACAATAGCCTTTACAATAGCCTTTACCATAGCCTTTACCATACCCTTTACCATAGCCTTTACCATAGCCTTTACCATAGCCTTTACAATAGCCTTTACCATAGCCTTTACCATAGCCTTTACCATAGCCTTTACCATAGCCTTTACCATAGCCTTTACCATAGTCTTTACCATAGTCTTTACAATAGCCTTTACCATAGCCTTTACCATAGTCATGAAATCTATGCAGCCTACTCACTCACTTTTTATAGCTACTGTTTACAGGCCTCCTGGGCCATATGCAGTGTTCCTCACTGAGTTCCCTGAATTCCTATCGGATCTTGTAGTCATAGCAGATAATATTAAAATTTTTGGTGACTTTAACATTCACATGGAAAAGTCCACAGACCCACTCCAAAAGGCTTTCGGAGCCATCATCGACTCAGTGGGTTTTGTCCAACATGTCTCTGGACCTACTCACTGCCACAGTCATACTCTGGACCTAGTTTTGTCCCATGGAATAAATGTTGTGGATCTTAATGTTTTTCCTCAAAATCCTGGATTATCGGACCACCATTTTATTGCGTTTGCAATCGCAACAAATAATCTGCTCAGACCCCAACCAAGGAGCATTAAAAGTCGTGCTATAAATTCTCAGACAACCCAAAGATTCCTTGATGCCCTTCCAGACTCCCTCTGCCTACCCAAGGACGTCAGAGGACAAAAATCTGTTAACCACCTAACCGAGGAACTCAATTTAACCTTGCGCAATACCCTAGATGCAGTTGCACCCCTAAAAATTAAAAACATCTGTCATAAGAAACTAGCTCCCTGGTATACAGAAAATACACGAGCTCTGAAGCAAGCTTCCAGAAAATTGGAACGGAAATGGCGCCACACCAAACTGGAAGTCTTCCGACTAGCTTGGAAAGACAGTACCGTGCAGTATCGAAGAGCCCTCACTGCTGCTCGATCATCCTATTTTTCCAACTTAATTGAGGAAAATAAGAACAACCCGAAATGTATTTTTGATACTGTCGCAAAGCTAACTAAAAAGCAGCCTTCGCAAATGGAGGATGGCTTTCACTTCAGCAGTAATACATTTATGAACTTCTTTGAGGAAAAGTTCATGATCATTAGAAAGCAAATTACGGACTCCTCTTTAAATCTGGGTATTCCTCCAAAGCTCCATTGTCCTGAGTCTACACAACTCTGCCAGGACCTAGGATCAAGGGAGATACTAAAGTGTTTTAGTACTATATCTCTTGACATAATGATGAAAATAATCATGGCCTCCAAACCCTCAAGCTGCATACTGGACCCTATTCCAACTAAACTACTGAAAGAGCTGCTTCCTGTGCTTGGCCCTCCTATGTTGAACATAATAAACGGCTCTCTATCCATCGGAAGTGTACCAAGCTCACTAAAAGTGGCAGTAATAAAGCCTCTCTTGAAAAAGCCAAATCTTGACCCAGAAATTATAAAAAACTATCGGCCTATATCGAATCTTCCATTCCTCTCAAAAATTTTTGAAAAAGCTGTTGCACAGCAACTCACTGCCTTCCTGAAGACAAACAATGTATACGAAACGCTTCAGTCTGGTTTTAGACCCCATCATAGCACTGAGACTGCACTTGTGAAGGTGGTAAATGACCTTTTAATGACGTCAGACCGAGGCTCTGCATCTGTCCTCGTGCTCCTAGATCTTAGTGCCGCTTTTGATACCATCGATCACCACATTCAATTGGAGAGATTGGAAACCCAAATTGGTCTACATGGACAAGTTCTGGCCTGGTTTAGATCTTATCTGTCGAAAAGATATCAGTTTGTTTCTGTGAATGGTTTGTCCTCTGACAAATCAATTGTAAATTTCGGTGTTCCTCAAGGTTCCGTTTTAGGACCACTATTGTTTTCACTATATATTTTACCTCTTGGGGATGTCATTCGAAAACATAATGTTAAATTTCACTACTATGCGGACGACACACAGCTGTACATTTCAATGCAACATGGTGAAGCCCCAAAATTGCCCTCGCTAGAAGCCTGTGTTTCAGACATAAAGAAGTGGATGGCTGCAAACTTTCTACTTTTAAACTCGGACAAAACAGAGATGCTTGTTCTAGGTCCCAAGAAACAAAGAGATCTTCTGTTGAATCTGACAATTAATCTGGATGGTTGTACAGTCGTCTCAAATAAAACTGTGAAGGACCTCGGCGTTACTCTGGACCCTGATCTCTCTTTTGAAGAACATATCAAGACTGTTTCAAGGACAGCTTTTTTCCATCTACGTAACATTGCAAAAATCAGAAACTTTCTGTCCAAAAATGACGCAGAAAAATGAATCCATGCTTTTGTTACTTCTAGGCTGGACTACTACAATGCTCTACTTTCTGGCTACCCGGATAAAGCACTAAACAAACTTCAGTTAGTGGTAAATACGGCTGCTAGAATCCTGACTAGAACCAAACAATTTGATCATATTACTCCAGTGCTAGCCTCCCTACACTGGCTTCCTGTTAAGGCAAGGGCTGATTTCAAGGTTTTACTGCTAACCTACAAAGCATTACATGGGCTTGCTCCTACCTATCTTTCCGATTTGGTCCTGCCGTACATACCTACACGTACGCTACGGTCACAAGACGCAGGCCTCCTAATTGTCCCTAGAATTTCTAAGCAAACGGCTGGAGGTAGGGCTTTCTCCTATAGAGCTCCATTTTTATGGAATGGTCTGCCTACCAATGTGAGAGACGCAGACTCAGTCTCAACCTTTAAGTCTTTACTGAAGACTTATCTCTTCAGTAGGTCCTATGATTAAGTATAGTCTGGCCCAGGAGTGTGAAGGTAAACGGAAAGGCTGGAGCAATGAACCGCCCTTGCTGTCTCTGCCTTGCCGGTTCCCCTCTTTCCACTGGGATTCTCTGCCTCTAACCCTTTTACAGGGGCTGAGTCACTGGCTTACTGGTGTTCTTCCATGCTGTCCATGGGAGGGGTGCGTCACTTGAGTGGGTTGAGTCACTGACGTGGTCTTCCTGTCTGGGTTGGCACCCCCCCTTGGGTTGTGCCATGGCGGAGATCGTTGTGGGCTATACTCGGCCTTGTCTTAGGACGGTAAGTTGGTGGTTGGAGACATCCCTCTAGTGGTGTGGGGGCTGTGCTTTGGCAAAGTGGGTGGGGTTATATCCTGCCTGTTTGACCCTGTCCGGGGGTATCATCGGATGGGGCCACAGTGTCTTCTGATCCCTCCTGTCTCAGCCTCCAGTATTTATGCTGCAGTAGTTTATGTGTCGGGGGGCTAGGGTCAGTCTGTTACATCTGGAGTATTTCTCTTGTCTTATCCGGTGTCCTGTGTGAATTTAAATATGCTCTCTCTAATTCTCTCTTTCTCTCTTTCTGTCTTTCTCTCGGAGGACCTGAGTCCTAGGACCATGCCTCAGGACTACCTGGTATGATGACTCCTTGCTGTCCCCAGTCCACCTGGCCGTGCTGCTGCTCCAGTTTCAACTGTTCTGCCTGCGGCTATGGAACCCTGAACTGTTCACCGGACGTGCTTGTTGCACCCTCGACAACTACTATGATTATTATTATCTGACCCTGCTGGTCATTTATGAACATTTTAACATCTTGACCATGTTCTGTTATAATATCCACCCTGCACAGCCAGAAGAGGACTGGCCACCCCTCATAGCCTGGTTCCTCTCTAGGTTTCTTCCTAAGTTTTTGGCCTTTCTAGGGAGTTTTTCCTAGGGAGTTTTTCCTAGCCACCGTGCTTCTTTCACATGCATTGCTTGCTGTTTGGGGTTTTAGGCTGGGTTTCTGTACAGCACTTTGAGATATCAGCTGATGTACGAAGGGCTATATAAATACATTTGATTTGATTTGATTTGAATCAGAATTTGCTTTTCCCCAGGAAAGGGATTTATTACAGACAGAAATACTCTTCAGTTTCATCTGTTGTCTGGGTGGCTGGTCTCAGATAATTCCTCAGGTGAAGAAACCCGATGTGGAGGTCCTGGGCTGACGTGGTTACATGTGGTGTGCGGTTGTGAGGCCGGTTGGACGTACTGCCAAATTCTCTAAAACGACATTGTAGGCGGTTTATGGTACAGAAATTAACATTAAATTATCTGGCAACAGCTCTGCTGGACATTCCTCCAGTCAGCATACCAATTGCAGGCTCCCTCAAAACTTGAGACATCTATGGCATTGTGTTGTGTGACAAAACTGCACATTTTGGAAGGAAGAATTGGATTCGGGGGTGACCAGTGAGATATACCTGCTGGAGCGCATGCTACTGGTGGGTGCTGCTATGGTGACCAGTGAGCTGAGATAAGGCGGGGCTTTACCTAGCAGAGACTTGTAGATGACCTGGAACCAGTGGGTTTGGCGACGAGTATGAAGCGAGGGCCAGCCAACAAAAGCATACAGGTCGCAGTGGTGGGTAGTATATGGGGCTTTGGTGACAAAACGGATGGCACTGTGATAGACTGCATCAAATTTGTTGAGTAGAGTGTTGGAGGCTATTTTGTAAATGACATCGCCGAAGTCGAGGATCGGTAGGATGGTACATTTTATGAGGGTATGTTTGGCAGCATGAGTGAAGGATGCTTTGTTGCGAAATAGGAAGCCGATTCTAGATTTAATTTTGGATTGGAGATTGATGATTGATGTGAGTCTGGAAGGAGAGTTTACAGTCTAACCAGACACCTAGGTATTTGTAGTTGTCCACATATTCTAAGTCAGAACCGTCCAGAGTAGTGATGCTGGACGGGCGGGCAGGTGCGGGCAGCGATTGGTTGTAGAGCATGCGTTTAGTTTTACTTGCATTGAAGAGCAGTTGGAGGCCACGGAAGGAGAGTTGTATGGCATTGAAGCTCGTCTGGAGGTTAGTTAACACTGTGTCCAAAGAAGGGCCAGAGGTATACAGAATGGTGTCGTCTGCATAGCGGTGGATCAGAGAATCACCAGCAGCAAGAGCGACATCATTGATGTATAAAGAGAAGAGAGCCAACCCGAGAATTGAACCCTGTGGCACCCCCATAGAGACTGTCAGAGGTCCAGATAACAAGCCCTCCGATTTGAAACACTGGACTGACAAACTGAACTCTGTCAAAGAAGTAGTTGGTGAACCAGGCGAGACAGTCATTTGAGAAACCAAGGCTGTTGAGTCTGCCCATAAGAATGTGGTGATTGACAGGGTTGAAAGCCTTGGCCAGGTCGATGAATACGGCTGCACAGTAATGTCTCTTATCGATGGCGGTTATGATGTCGTTTAGGACCTTGAGCGTGGCTGAGGTGCACCCATGACCAGCTCTGAAACCAGATTGCATAGCGGAGAAGATACGGTGGGATTCGAAATGGTCGGTGATCTGTTTGTTAACTTAGTTTTCGAAGACCTTAGAAAGGCAGGGTAGGATCGATATAGGTCTGTAGCAGTTTGGGTCTAGAGTGTCTCCCCCATTGAAGAGAGCTTTCCAATCTTTGGGAACCTCGGACGATACGAAAGAGAGGTTGAACAGGCTAGTGATAGGGGTTGCTACAATTTCGGCAGATCATTTTAGAAAGAGAGGATCCAGATTGTCTAGCCCGGCTGATTTGTAGGGGTCCAGATTTTGCAGCTCTTTCAGAACATCAGCTATCTGGATTTGGGTGAAGGAGAATTGGGGGAGTTTTGGGCAAGTTGCTGTGGGGGGTGCAGGGCTGTTGATCGGAGAGGGGTAGCCAGGTGGAAAGCATGGTCAGCCATAGAAAAATGCTTATTGAAATTCTCAATTACAGTGGATTTATCGGTGGTGACAGTGTTTCCTAGCCTCAGTAGAGTGGGCAGCTGGGAGGAGGTGCACTTATTCTCCATGGACTTTACAGTGTCCCAGAACTCTTTTGGGTTTGTGTTAAGGATAACAATGTCTGCTTGAAAAAGCTAGCCTTTGCTTTCCTACCTGCCTGTGTATATTGGTTCCTAACTTCCCTGAAAAGTTGCAGATCACGGGGGCTATTCGATGCTAATGCAAAACACCACAGGATGTTTTTGTGCTGGTCAATGGCAGTCAGGTCTGGAGAGAACCAAGGGCTATATCTGTTCCTGGTCCTAAATGTCTTGAATGGGGCATGCTTATTTAAGATGGTGAGGAAGGCACTTTTAAAGAATAACCAGGCATCCTCTACTGACGGGATGAGGTCAATAGCCTTCCAGGATACCCGGGCCAGGTCTATTAGAAAGGCCTGCTCGCTGAAGTGTTTTATGGAGCGTTTGACAGTGATGAGGGGTGGTCGTTTGACCGCAGACCCATTACGGATGCAGGCAATGAGGCAGTGATCGCTGAGATCAGCAGAGGTGTATTTGGAGGGCAGGTTGGTCAGGATGATATCTATGAGGGTGCCCGTGTTTACAGATTTGGGGTTGTACCTGGTGGGTTCATTGATCATTTGATTGAGATTGAGGGCATCAAACTTAGATTGTAGGATGGCCAAGGTGTTAAGCATGTCCCAGTTTAGGTCACCTAGCAGCTCGAGCTCTGAAGATAGATGAGGGGCAATCAATTCACATATGGTGTCCAGGGCACAGCTGGGGGCAGAGGGTGGTCTATAGCAAGCGGCAGCGGTGAGAGACTTGTTTCTGGAAAGGTGGATTTTTAAAAGTAGAAGCTCGAATTGTTTGAGTACAGACCTGGATAGTAAGACAGAACTCTGCAGGCTATCTCTGCAGTAGATTGCAACACAGCCCCCTTTGGCAGTTCTATCTTGTCGGAAAATTGTATAGTTAGGGATGGACATTACAGGGTTTTTAGTGGTCTTCCTAAGCCAGGATTCAGACACGGCTAAGACATCCGGGTTGGCAGAGTGTGCTAAAGCAGTGAATAAAACAAGGGAGGAGGCTTCTAATGTTAACATGCATGAAACTAAGGCTTTTACGGTTACAGAAGTCAACAAATGAGAGCACCTGGGGAGTAGGAGCGGAGCTAGGCACTGCAGGGCCTGGATTAACCTTTTACATCACCAGAGGAACAGAGGAGGAGTAGGATAAGGGTACGGCTAAAGGCTATCAGAACTGGTCGTCTAGTACGTTCAGAACAGAGAGCAAAAGGAGCAGGTTTCTGGGCGTACCGTACAGACTAAGGTATGGTAGGATGTGAGTACATTGGAGGTCAACCTAGGCATTGAGTAATGATGAGACAGATATAGTCTCTAGAGACGTTTAAACCAGGTGATGTCACCGCATATGTGGGAGGTGGAACTAAATGGTTGGTTAAGGCATATTGAGCAGGGCTAGAGGCTCTACAGTGAAATAAGACAATAATCACTAACCAGGACAGTAATGGACCAGGCATATTGATATTAGGGAGAGGCATGCGTAGCCGGGTGATCATAGGGGTCCAGTGAGTGGTTGGGCTGGCTGATTCAGACAGCTTGCAGGCTGGGGCTAGCAAGCTAGCAGAAGGGCCTTAGAGGGAAATCTCGACGGAGGAAAGTCTGTTTTAGCCTCCGCGTGCGGTGGCATGGACAGACCAGTCGTAGGGTTCTGAGTAGCAGAGGGGTACAAGTCCAATTGGCAAAATAGGTATTGTGTCCCAAGAAATTGGCCGATGTGTCTATTCAGCTAACAGTTCAATATGCTCTAGACAGCTAGGGGGCCATGGCTAGCAGGCTAGCAGGGGACGTCGCAATGTAGGGGCCAGTTGAGTACCCCCTCGAGCAGACTACGTTGTATTCCAGTCGTGAAGGATTGGCGGGGTTCCGTGCCCCGAGGTCCGGGTATTGTAGCCCAGGAGTGTCTGATGGGCCTCTTCAGCTAGCCGGGAGAATGTGCCTAGCATGGGCTAGCTCCAGGCTAATTGGTGCTTGCTTCGGGACAGACGTTAGCCAGGAGTAGTCACTCGGGTAGCAGCTAGCTAGCTGCGATGGTCCAGGTGAAAAGGTCCAGAGCTTGCGGTAGGAATCCGGCGATATGGAGAGAAAATAGGTCCGGTATGCTCTGGTTTGAGTCGCATTGTACAAACTGGTGAGAGCTTTCCAAGCTAAAGGTTAGCTGATGACCGCTTGCAGTGGTTAGCTGACTACTAGCTAGTGAGCTGGCTAGCTTCTGTTGGGGGATTCCAGTTCCGAGGTTAATAAAAGTACTTTAGAAAAAACAGATCCCCACCACATTGGTTGCAGGAGAGTATTTTGAAGTTGAGGTTTAGAAAATATATAAAAAAGATATGCGAAGAAAAATATATGAAAAGATAAATACATGGGACACGACAAGACGAAGGACAAAGACGTCTGACTGCTATGCCATCTTGGATCTAGAGCAGAAGCAGAAATAAGCCTTTTGTGTATATGGAAAATTTTGAGGATCTTTTATTTCAGCTCATGAAACATTGGACCTACGTACTTTTGTTCAGTATAATTTCACAGTGCATCAGGAGCACTCTACTGTGATTCCACACAGAGCCTTTTGGAGTATTTTCTGGTTAGCTCGTTCTCAGTCTCATTGAACACCAAGTGTTGCTTGCTAGCTAGCTTGCCGCTTAATGTAAGTTGTTTTCTCAAAATGTATGTTAGCTAGCTAAGTTAGCCATGTTGTTAATATAACTCCCATGTGCTGTCAACATCAGGATACATTTTGAGAGCACTAGTTTGCAGATGTCATAAAGTGCTTACACAAAAACCCAGCCTAAAATCCAAAAGAGCAAGCAATGCAGATGTAGATGCACGGTGGCTAGGAAAAACTCCCTAGAAAGGTGGGAACCTAGGAAGAAACCTAGAGAGGAACCAGGCTCTGAGGGGTGGCCAGTCCTCTTCTGGCTGTGTCGGGTGGAGATTATAACAGTTAATGGCCCTTAAGGCCAGATCGTTTTTCAAGATGTTGAAATGTTTATAGATGACCAGCAGGGTTAAATAATAATCACGGTGCTTATAGAAGGTTCAACAGGTTAGCACCTCAGGAGTAAATGACAGTTGGCTTTTCATAGCCAAACATTCAGAGGTCGAAACAGTAGATGCGGTTGAGAGAGAGAGAGACAGAGAGAGAGAGACAGAGAGGGACAGAGAGAGAGAGAGATACAGAGAGAGAAATTCAGAGAGACAGGGAGACAGAAAGAGCGATACAGAGACAGAGAGAGTGAGATCGACATAGAGAGAGAGAGAGACAGAGAGATACAGAGAGAGAGATACAGAGAGAGAGAGAAAGAGAGATAGACAGAAAGAGAGATAGAGAGACAGAAAGACAGAGAGACAGAGAGAGTGAGATCGACATAGAGAGAGACAGAGAGAGACAGAGAGAGAGAGACAGAGAGAGACAGAGAGAGACAGAGAGAGACAGAGAGAGAGAGACAGAGAGAGACAGAGAGAGAGAGAGAGAGAGAGAGAGAGAGAGAGAGAGAGAGAGAGAGAGCAGAGGATGGAAACAGCAGGTCCGGGATAAGGTAGCAGTTCCGGTGAACAGGTCAGGGTTCCATAGCCGCAGGCAGAACAGCAGAAACTGGATCAGGAGCACGACCAGGTGGACTGGGGACAGGGACAGCCAGGAGTCGTCAGGCCAGGTAGTCCTGAGGCATGGTCCTAGGGCTCAGGTCCTGTGGGAGGGGAGGGTGAGATGGGAGAATTAGAGGGAACATACTTAAGATCACACAGGACACCAGAGAAGACAGGAGAAATTCACCAGATAGGACAGACTGACCCCAGCCCCCCGGCCCATAGACTACTGCAGAATAGATACTGAGGACTGAGACTGTGGCCCCGTCCAAAGATACCCCCGAACAAGGCCAAGCAGGCAAGGTATAACCTCACCTACTTGCCAAAGCATAGCCCTTACACCAACAGAGGGATATCAACTGTCCACCAACTTACTAACCAGAGATAAAGTGGAGAATAGCCCACAAATGTCTCTCCCACCACACACGCCTGGGATGGTGCAAGACCGGACAGGAAGATAACATCAGTGACTCAACCCACTCAAGTTGAGTATAGAGAAAAAATCCTGTCAAGACGTGAAACACCCCTCCTAGGGACGACATGGAATAGCACTAGCAAGCCAGTGACTCAGCCCGCGTAATTGGGTCAGAAGCAGAGAATCCCAGGGGAGATGGACAGGCAAAGACAGCAAGGGTGTTTCGTCACTCCAGTGCCTTGCTGTTCACCTTCACACCCCTGGGCCAGACTACACTCAATCATAGGACCTACTGACCATTCCATAAAAATGGAACTCTATAGGAGCCTGCCTGCAAACTGTTTGCTTAGAAATTCTAGGAGTCTTCTGACTATAGTGTAGGTGTAGGTATGTACGACAGGACCAAATTGGAAAGATAAATTGGAAAGATAGGTATGAACAATTTAATGTAATGCTTTGTAGGTTTTCTCCTAGGTTAGCAGTAAAAACTTGAAATCAGCCCTAGCCTTACCAGCAAGCCAGCACCGGAGTAATACGATAAAATGTTTTGGTTCTACTCAAGATTATAGCAGATGTACTTAGCTGAAGTTAATTTAGTATCTGGGTAGCCAGAGAGTAGAGCATTGCAGTAGTCTAATCTTGAAGTGACTAAAGCATGGAATAGCATTTCTGCATAAGAGTGAAAACAATAGTGGTCCTAAAACGGAACCTTCAGGAACACAGTAACGTACCATTGATTTGTCAGAGGACAAGACATCAACAGAGACAAAATTATATTTTTCCTTCAGATAAGATCTAAACCAGGCATGAACTTGTTCCTGTAAACCAATTTGGACTTCCAATCGCTACAAAATAATGTGGTGATCGATGGTAATCAAAAGCAGCATTCAGGTCTAGGAGCCTGAGGACAGATGCAGAGTCTTGGTCTGACGCCATTAAAAGGTCATTTACCACCTTCACGAGTCTCAGAGCTATGATGGGGTCTAAAACCAGACTGCAGTGCTTTGTGTACATTATTTGTCTTCAGGAAGGCAGTGAGTTGCTGAGGAACAGCTTTTGAAGTTTTGTTTTTGAGGAATGGGAGGTTCAATGTTGGATGATGGTTAAAAAATGTTCCAGGTCAAGGTTTGTCTTTATTACTGCCACCTTTAGCTAGTTTCATGTGACAATATTTTTTTTGTTTTAGCAGTGTGTAAGTGGTGCGTAACCGGTGGCAGGGAAGTCAGACGCAGGAGAGCAGGACTTGGTAACAGCCGGAGCAGTTTAATCGCAAAACCAACGGCATACAAATAACAAGATATGGGTACAAAAACCCGTTGCGCACCAATCAACACGTGCACAAGCACTTACAATAAACAATCCCACACAAAGACATGGGGGGAACAGAGGGTTAAATACACAACAAGTGATTGAGGGAATTGAAACCAGGTGTGTGTGAAGACAAGACAAAACACATGGAAAATGAAAAGTGGATCGATGATGGCTAGAAGACCGGCGACGCCGACTGCCGAGCGACGCCCGAACAAGGAGAGGACCCGACTTCGGCGGAAGTCGTGACACAGTGAGACTGCATCTAGGCTATTAGGCAAAGTTACGTTTAAATCCATTGGTTAAGTGGTAAAAATGTTGTACTCCGACTTCCTAGAGTAGGTGGAGGGAGTCTAGAAGGGTGTCAAGGAATCTTTGTGTTGTCCGAGAATTTATATTGTAGCTCTTGATAATCCTTGTTTGGGATCTGAGCAAATGATTTGTTGCGATTGCAAATGTAATAAAATGATGGTCCAATAGTCCAGGATTATGAATTAAAAACTATTCGATCTACAAAATCTATTCCACGGGACAAAACTAGATCCAGTGTATGACTGTGGCAATGAGTAGGTCCAGAGACATGTTTGACAAAATCCAATGACTCGATGATGGCTCCAAAAGCCTTTTGGAGTGGGTCTGTGGACTTCTCCATGTGAATATTGAAGTCACCAAAAATGTGAATATTATCTTACCATGACTAGGTCCCATAGGTCCAATAGGAATTCAGGGAACTCAGTGAGGAATGTTGTGTATGGCCCAGGAGGCCTGTAAACAGTAGCTATAAAAAAAGTACATCTTCCTAGCTAAATTACACGCTGAAGCTTGATGATTATAGTGGCGCCGACGGATATGGCTGCTGTGCTTTTAGCTTTTTGTAGTATTTCGTTTTTTTTATGTGTTATTTCTTACATTATTTGCCCCAGGACATTTTTTTTGTGTTATTACAGACAGACGGGAATAACTTTTGGATATCAGAGCGCCGATGACTCACCGGCATTACAGGCATTACAACCAGGAATACGACTTCCCCGAACCGGATCCTTTGTTTTTACCCCCCAGGGAAATTGAACTGATCCCAGAGGCTGTTCTGCCGGCGGAAAAGACGCACTCGGAGCAGACTTTTAGCCCCACCGCTTCCGAGTATATTACTATCTAATGTTCAGTATATTACTATCTAATGTTCAGAATATTACTATATAATGTTCAGTATATTACTATCTAATGTTCAGTATATTACTATCTAATGTTCAGAATATTACTATATAATGTTCAGTATATTACTATCTAATGTTCAGTATATTACTATCTAATTACTATCTAATGTTCAGTATATTACTATATAATGTTCAGTATATTACTATCTAATGTTCAGTATATTACTATCTAATGTTCAGAATATTACTATATAATGTTCAGTATATTACTATCTAATGTTCAGTATATTACTATCTAATTACTATCTAATGTTCAGTATATTATTATATAATGTTCAGTATATTACTATCTAATGTTCAGAATATTACTATATAATGTTCAGTATATTACTATCTAATGTTCAGTATATTACTATATAATGTTCAGTATATTACTATCCAATGTTCAGTATATTACTATCTAACGTTTATTATATTACTATCTATTGTTCAGTCTATTACTATCTAATGTTCAGTATATTACTATCTAATTACTATCTAATGTTCAGTATATTACGATCTAATGTTCAGTATATTACTATATAATGTTCAGTATATTACTATCTAATTACTATCTAATGTTGAGTATATTACTATCTAATGTTCAGTATATTACTATCTAACGTTCAGTATATTACTATATAATGTTCAGTATATTACTATATAATGTTCAGTATATTACTATCTAATGTTCAGTATATTACTATCTAATGTTCAGTATATTACTATCTAATGTTCAGTATATTACTATCTAATGTTCAGTATATTACTATCTAATTACTATCTAATGTTCAGTATATTACTATCTAACATTCAGTATATTACTATCTAATGTTCAGTATATTACTATATAATGTTGAGTATATTACTATCTAATTACTATCTAATGTTGAGTATATTACTATCTAATGTTCAGTCTATTACTATCTAATTACTATCTAATGTTCAGTATATTACTATCTAATGTTCAGGATATTACTATCTAACGTTCAGTATATTACTATCTAATGTTCAGTATATTACTATCTAATTACTATCTAATGTTCAGTATATTACTATCTAATGTTCAGGATATTACTATCTAATGTTCAGTATATTAGTATATCATGTTCAGTATATTACTATCTAATGTTACGTATATTACTATCTAATGTTCAGTATATTACTATATAATGTTCAGTATATTACTATCTGATGTTCAGAAAATTACTATCTAATGTTCAGGATATTACTATCTAATGTTCAGTATATTACTGTCTAATGTTAAGTATATTACTATCTAATGTTCAGTATATTACTATCTAATGTTCAGTATATTACTATCTAACGTTCAGGATATTACTATCTAATGTTCAGGATATTACTATCTAATGTTCAGTCTATTACTATCTAATGTTCAGTCTATTACTATCTAATGTTCAGTATATTACTATCTAATGTTCAGTATATTACTATCTAATGTTCAGTATATTACTATCTAATGTTCAGTATTTTACTATATAATGTTCAGTATATTACTATATAATGTTCAGTATATTACTATCTAATGTTCAGTCTATTACTATCTAATGTTCAGTATATTACTATCGAATGTTCAGCATATTACTATCTAATGTTCAGTATATTACTATCTAATGTTCAGTATATTACTATCTAATGTTCAGTATATTACTATCTAATATTCAGTATATTACTATCTAATGTTCAGTATATTACTATCTAATGTTCAGTCTATTACTATCTAATTACTATCTAATGTTCAGGATATTACTATCTTATGTTCAGTATATTACTATATAATGTTCAGTATATTACTATATAATGTTCAGTATATTACTATCTAATATTCAGGATATTACTCGCTAATGTTCCATTCTCCGGATAATAAAGTTGACAAGCTCAGAGCGAGGATTTCTTTCCAGAGAATGACATCAGGGATTGTAGCATACTCTGTTTCACGGAAACATGGCTCTCTATATGTAGTGTCTGAGTCCGTTCAGCCAGTTGGGTTGTCAGTTTATTGCGCTGACAGGTATAAATATCTCTCCGGGGAGAAGAAGGGCAGGGGTGTATGTTTCATGATTTACTACTCATGGTACTCATGGTGTGATTGTGATAACATAAGGGAACTCATTAATCAGAGAGACCAAAGATAACCCTGAAGGAGCTGCAAATCTCCATAGCAGAGATTGGAGTATCTGTCCATAGGACCACTTTAAACCGTACACTCCACAGAGCTGGAGTTTAAGGAAGAGTGGCCAGACAAAAATAAGCAAACCTGTTTGGTGTTCGCCAAAAGGCATGTGGGAGACTCCCCAAACATATCAAAGAAGGTACTCTGGTCAGATGAGACAAAAATAAAAAAATTTGGCCATCAAGCAAAACGCTATGTCTGGCGCAAACCCCCCTCATTACCCTGAGAACACCATCCAACGTGGATAACAATATCCCTCTACTCTCTACACTTGCCAGTTTAAGCCTCAGAAAGCACCATCTTCGGATTAGCTTTTACGTCGGATTAGCCTTTACGTCGGACTAGCCTTTACGTCGGACTAGCCTTACGTCGGTGTAAGAGGTGTTTAACTGGCGGCAGAGAAGTCAGACGCAGAAGGGAAATAACTGTTTCCAACGGCACAGTTTAATAATAAAACCCACCGGAAAACAGAGTAATAAAAATCAATGGGTAACATAACCCGACGCACACCAATACAGACGAACACAAACACTTACAATAAACAATCTCCGACAAGGACAAGGACATGAGGGGAAACAGGGGGTTAAATACACAACATGTAATTGATGGGATTGGAACCAGGTGTGAAGGAAGACAAGACAAAACCAATGGAAAATGAAAAATGGATCAGTGATGGCTAGAAGGTCGGTGACGTCGACCGCCGAAACATCGCCCGAACAAGGAGAGGGACCGACTTCGGCGGAAGTCATGACAGTCGGATTAGCCTTTACGTCGCTGGATGATTTTTTTAAAGTCTAATATTGCAGATAATGGAGTCACCAACGACTAGGGTTTTCATTTTGTCAGAGCTAACGGTGGGAGGCTTCGGCGTCTCAGACCCCGTAACGGGAGGAGGAGAGACCTGAGAAGGCTTGGCCTCTGACTCCGACTCCTCGGTGCTTAGTGAGGAAAACCGGTTAAAAGTTTCTATCGGCTGAATGAGCGACACAGGTTGAGCATGCTGACTGCATTTCTTTCCAGAAGCCGTGATAAAATTGTCCGGCTGCGGGGGACAGTGCAGGGGTAATAGACTACCTGTCTTTACTGGTGGCACAGATGCTGTATCATCCTTTCCTACATTTAAATTGCCCTTGTCTAACATTTGCATCTGAAGCCGAGCTTGCAACTCGTCTATCCTCAAATTAAAGCAACAGTTCTCCTCTATATTATAACTACAACGACTGCAATGAGAACGTATAATATTACATAGCTTTCTCTCCTCGAGGAGGTCCTGCAGATCCATTTCAGATAAAGTCTGGGGTGAAAAAGTTGAGTGGAAAATTGTCAAAACTAACTTTGGGAAACAGTGGCACTCCAAAAGGTTTATTTAAAAAGGACAAAAAAAGACATCACCTCATTTCACTTTTTAATTTTTTTGTCCGGACAGGCTAATGCGTTTCGGCAGTTCTGCCTTCATCAGAGCGTCAAGAGACTTGCCATAGTGTCACGTCCTGACCAGCAGATGGAGCTAGTGTTTTAGTTTTGGGGTCAGGACGTGGCATGTTTGTGTTGGTTTAATGTTGGGTGGATGATTGGGACTTCCAATTGAAGGCAGGTGTGTATAGTTGCCTTTGATTGGAAGTCCTATATAGGTGTGTGTGTTTTTCTTTGGGGTTGTGGGTGGTTGTTTTTTGCACTGCGTTTCTAGCCTGCAGAACTGTAGCTGTTGTCACTTCGTTTGCATTGTTAAGTGGATGCTCTACTCCTTTATTTTAATTAAAGATGAGTATTCACGTACCTGCTGCGCCTTGGTCCATTTCTACAGAAGACAACCGTTACACATAGACGTTGTTTTTTTATTTGCAGATGCCTACAGGAGGTGATCATTACAATTGCTCTGGGAGGACGGTACATAGTAGTAATGAAAACATGAATGTGAACCAACAATTATTACAAAATATAAAACAAATACACAGATCATCAAAATAAACTTGATAAATAGGATTTAGTTTTTTTTTGTTGTGCATTTTGTTGCAATTTTTATACTCCCAAGCATCTATTTTTGGAGGCTTTACTGTGCAAAAGGAAATAGCAAAATGCACCATAACATTATGAATTCACTTTGTTGCTATCCAAGCTAAGTCAGCGGAGGATACGTGGTACATGTCCTCATCCTGATTGACCCCCGTCCCGTCCCTTGATGAAGAAATATTGTCAAAACTGTAGTCACACTGGAAATACCGTTAGTGGAAAGATGTTGTAACTAGTGTAATAGCAGTGTTACTACACAGACGTAAAAAAATAAACCATCTTTATCTAAAGTTTTCCAAATAATGTAATTGATTCTTAATTTCTTAAAGTTTGTTTTTCATTCTGTCTTTGTTTCCACAGAACTGTGGGTGGCAAGAACCATCCAACCCGGCTGAACATGTGAGCTACCATCGAGTCTACAACAAGGAACACTGTCTCGAGTCACAACCAACTCAGGCCTACCCCCCTCCTGTTACCTTCTTACCCCAGAACCCCTACACACATCCTCTCTCCAACAACCCCCTGTACCCCGCCAGCTACCCCGCCCAAGGCCAAGGTCAGGGCGAGGCGCCACGGCCCCTCTTCCCTAAGGAGCAGTCCGTGTGAACCCCTGAAATCATTCTGGAGCTCCAGCTCAGTAAGAGCCATCATCAGAGCTGATGTAACCTGAAATACAGGAAGCTACACCAAGCTTTGCTCTAAGGGTGTGTATGCTATGCCACCCCCACCACCACCACCACCACCTCTCTCTCTCTGTCTCTCTCTGTCTCTCTCTCTCTCTCTCTCTCCCTCTATCTGTCTCTCTCTCTGTCTCTCTCTCTCTCTCTCTCTGTCTCTCTGTCTGTCTGTCTCTCTCTCTCGTCTCTCTCTCTCTCTCTCTCTCTCTCTCTCTCTCTCTCTCTCTCTCTCTCTCTCTCTCTCTCTGTTTCTATGAGCCTGATGATGGAGTGGGCCTCCCCCTGCTATGATGGAAGTGTCAGTAGTTTGTGGACCTTAAAACCTTGTGTGTTGTGCACTGCATGTTCCACCGAGGCTGTCAGTATGACTCCTCATCTTGTGCTGTTATTGTAGACACCACTGCCATCACATTCCACTCCACTCAGCCTCACCCTTACCCTCACCACCCTAATGTAGGTGTGCTCTTCAACTAGCTGTCCTCGATGTCTTGATTGCTTCCATATCCTTGTATATGTTCATTTTTAACTTTTGCCAAGTGTTCAACAATGTACAATATACACCACTGTGTCACTCGAGATTTATTTAATACTTTTCTCTTCCCACATGATAGGGACCTCTTTTCTCTTCCACAGTGATAGGGACCTCTCTTCTCTTCCACAGTGATAGGGACCTCTTTTCTCTTCCACAGTGATAGGGACCTCTTTTCTCTTCCACAGTGATAGGGACCTCTCTTCTCTTCCACAGTGATAGGGACCTATTTTCTCTTCCCACAGTAGTAGGGACCTCTCTTCTCTTACCACAGTGATAGGAACCTCTTTTCTCTTCCCACATTAGTAGGGACCTCTTTTCTCTTCCCACAGTAGTAGGGACCTCTTTTCTCTTCCCACAGTGATAGGAACCTATTTTCTCTTCCCACAGTAGTAGGGACCTCTTTTCTCTTCCCACAGTGATAGGAACCTATTTTCTCTTCCCACAGTAGTAGGGACCTCTTTTCTCTTACCACATTAGTAGGGACCTCTTTTCTCTTCCCACAGTGATAGGAACCTATTTTCTCTTCCCACAGTAGTAGGGACCTCTTTTCTCTTCCCACATTAGTAGGGACCTCTTTTCTCTTCCCACAGTGATAGGAACCTATTTTCTCTTCCACAGTAGTAGGGACCTCTTATCTCTTCCCACAGTAGTAGTGACCTCTCTTCTCTTGATTGGTATACACTTTTGTATGTATGGATTTTTGTTTTATGTTTGTTAATAATCATTTGCTTGCTTCTTTATAAATACGTACATGTATGTTTGATTGCGTGTGTGATGGTGAAAGTACATGACATTTTATTTCTGTCATCATTGTTTTTAATAATAAATATTTGACATGGACTATATCAACAGGATAATTGATAGTTTGACCTGGATCACTCCTCTCAAAAACATCTACAATTAGGACTGATTTGGTTATTTTGGATTTCTAACAGTGTTATGTTATCACCCCCATAACATATAACGTCAAGCTAAGGGCTCTAAATCCAATCGAAGTACAGTTTTAAGATTTTAGAAAATCTTGTATTCTTTTAAATCTTGTAATTTATTTTTTTAAACAGATTTTATTTGCTCCATCAATTTTTTTCTTCTAATAATTGTCTGGTAGTTGATGATGGTATGATGTCACAGACAGAGCTTACCATACAGTTAGTGACATCATACCATACAGTTAGTGACATCATACCATACAGTTAATGACATCATACCATCCAGTTAATGACATCATACCATCCAGTTGATGACATCATACCATCCAGTTGATGACATCATACCATCCAGTTGATGACATCATACCATCCAGTTGATGACATCATACCATCCAGTTAATGACATCATACCATCCAGTTAATGACATCATACCATCCAGTTGATGACATCATACCATCCAGTTGATGACATCATACCATCCAGTTAATGACATCGTACCATACAGTTGATGACATCATACCATCCAGTTAATGACATCGTACCATACAGTTAATGACATCATACCATCCAGTTAATGACATCATACCATACAGTTGATGACATTATACCATCCAGTTAATGACATTGTACCATACAGTTGATGACATCATACCATCCAGTTAATGACATCATACCATCCAGTTAATGACATCATACCATCCAGTTAATGACATCATACCATCCAGTTGATGACATCATACCATCCAGTTGATGACATCATACCATCCAGTTAATGACATTATACCATACAGTTAATGACATCATACCATCCAGTTGATGACATCATACCATCCATTTGATGACATCATACCATACAGTTAATGACATCATACCATACAGTTGATGACATCATACCATCCAGTTAATGACATCATACCATCCAGTTAATGACATCATACCATCCAGTTAATGACATCATACCATCCAGTTGATGACATCATACCATCCAGTTGATGACATCATACCATCCAGTTGATGACATCATACCATCCAGTTGATGACATCATATTATTATTAATTAATATTATTATATTATTATTATCATGTTAATTTGTTTTCAAGACAACGTTTACATTCAACATCCATTTTGTCCGCTGGGACGGTGACACATGTCCAATGCTGACTTTCCATATACTGTCCATATCTGTATGAGAAATAGGTCCAGTCAGAGATCTACTGAGGTCCTTAATGCTTTGTGGCGTATTAATCAGAAGGAAAGGAAGGAGTTCCTCAGACTTACAGGTCCAATTGACCAATATGACAATCACACACCAACCAGGGCTGTCCTCAAAAAAATGTGAAAGAGCAAACAACCTCACAAAATGTATTTGTGATGCATTTTTAGAAATGTGATTTTGTTCAGATGTTTTGATCACGGCTAGAGGGTGACCAGGAGACCTTTTCTAGGACAAACCACACCTTTCTTTGTCTTATTTTAAATATTTTCGAACATGGTTTTAAGAAATATATTGCTATAAAGACTTTCAAATCAAGCTATCTAACATTCATCTTGCAGAGAATAGCACGTGTTATTGTATTTTTTTAGAGAAGGAACATTAATATACTATAGTAGGCCAGTTATTTTACAATAGAACCATGCTATGCTGTGACAGTGTTGATTTCAGACCATAATGTGTTTGATCAAAAAGCCAGTTAGAAGCTATTACCACGGAAACGGCACTGTCACACAAACACAACTAACTGTATTTTCATAAACTGAAAGTTCGGTGTTTTGCCATGTCAGCTGTATATTTTGGAACGACGACAACAAAAAATAATGAATTGTGTTTGTGCTCCATAAAAAAAATAAAAAATAATTTACCTTAGAGGTTTTTGAACGTGTAACAATTTAACTTTTGAACATTGGTTGTTGGGATAGAGTAAAACTTTGTTTGTGAGACTTTCTTCCGTGTCACCTTGTTTTCTTGCAATGTCTCTATATGTGTACTAGTATGGCATTAGGTTGGTCTGAAGCTGCTGGTGAAGTGTTTTATTGCTGTACCCGCTGTATGGAAACACATCTTACCCATGTAACGCCATTACTATCACTGATTTCCTCCTCCTCCTGCTCTACATCCTCCTCTCCTCCTCCTCCTCACATCCTCCACATCCACCTCGTCCTCCACATCCACCTCCTCCTTCACATCCTCCTCTCCTCCTCCTATTCCTCCCCTTCTCCTCTTCTCTGCCTGCTCTCCTTCACATCCTCCTCCTCCTCCTCCACATCCTCCTCCTCCTCACATCCTCCTCCTCCTCCACATCCTCCTCCTCCTCACATCCTCCTCCTCCACATCCTCCTCCTCCACATCCTCCTTGTCCTCGTCCTCCTCCACATCCTCCTCCACCTACTTCTCCTCCACATCCTCCTTGTCCTCCTCCTCCTCCACATCCCCCTCCTCCACATCCTCCTCCTCCTCCACATCTTCCTCCACATCCCCCTCCTCCACATCCCCCTCCTCCACATCCTCCTCCTCCTCCTCCTCCTCTTCCTCCTCATCCTCCTCCTCCTCCACATCCTCCTCCTCCTCCTCCTCCTCCTCTTCCTCCTCATCCTCCTCCTCCTCCTCCTCCTCCTCCTCCCCTTCTCCTCTTCTCTGCCTCCTCTCCTTCACATCCTCCTCCTCCACATCCTCCTTGTCCTCGTCCTCCTCCACATCCTCCTCCACCTACTTCTCCTCCACATCCTCCTTGTCCTCCTCCTCCTCCACATCCCCCTCCTCCTCCTCCTCCTCCTCCTCCTCCTCCTCCTCCACATCCACCTCCTCCTCCACCTCCTCCTCCACATCCTCCTCCTCATCCTCCTCCTCCACATCATCCTCCTCATCCTCCTCATCCTCCTCCTCCTCCTCCTCCACATCCTCCTCCTCCACATCCTCCTCCACATCCTCCTTCCCTATTATTATTATTATTTACAGTATATGCTCAGGGGTTCTTGAAAGAAGTGACACTCTCATTTGACACGTGAAATATATATTTTGTTAGACCGAATTTTGAGCTATCAAAGCATGTAAATGGAACACCTATTCATTTGTTTCACCTCCATCAAATACCATAAAAAGCATTGCACTTTTACAATTATCATTTTTGTTTTGACTTATAGTTTAAGCCTATGTTGCAGAACAGAAAAACATATTTTTTTCTGAATATTGACAAAACATGGATCTTAAGGTTGTTAGCCGTCAGTGACAGATACTCTGAACAGATACTCTGAACAGATACTCTGAACAGATATTCTGAACAGATACTCTGAACAGATACTCTGAACAGATACTCTGAACAGATTGAACAGATACTCTGAACAGATACTCTGAACAGATACTCTGAACAGATATTCTGAACAGATACTCTGAACAGATATTCTGAACAGATACTCTGAACAGATTGAACAGATACTCTGAACAGATACTCTGAACAGATACTCTGAATAGATACTCTGAACAGATTGAACAGATACTCTGAACAGATACTCTGAACAGATACTCTGAATAGATACTCTGAACAGATTGAACAGATACTCTGAACAGATACTCTGAACAGATACTCTGAACAGATACTCTGAATAGATACTCTGAACAGATTGAACAGATACTCTGAACAGATACTCTGAACAGATACTCTGAACAGATACTCTGAACAGATTGAACAGATACTCTGAACAGATACTCTGAACAGATACTCTGAACAGATACTCTGAACAGATACTCTGAACAGATACTCTGAACAGATACTCCGAACAGATACTCTGAACAGATTGAACAGATACTCTGAACAGATACCCTGAACAGATACTCTGAACAGATACTCTGAACAGATACTCTGAATAGATACTCTGAACAGATTGAACAGATACTCTGAACAGATATTCTGAATAGATACTCTGAACGGATACTCTGAACTTAAAAGTTCAATACAAACATTAGTAAAAATAAATGATTCATTCTAAAATCCCCAGTAAACAAATCTGATTGAGTTAATGTTTTAAATTGTCTACAACAATTATATTTTTAATCTTCATTCAAGTGGAGTATAATTGTGATTATTTATTTAATTACCTTACTTGCTTTATGAATAAAACCTCATTAAATACAACACGCTGTATTTGAACCTAAATTAATATCCTATCTTAATCTATAAGGCAAATGGAGTTGACAGTTTATGGTTGTGACCACGGGGGAATTCCAATATTGTTTGTTTAAATCTATCAAAAGTAGAGAACTATCCAGACCATGAGTGGTCCTGTTGCACTTCATGTCCTTATGGTATAACTGGCCCTGTTCATTCCTAATTAATTTAGGATTTTGACCAATCTGACGGAGATCAGACACGACACAAATAATTGAAAGTCACAGAGGGCTGCTGTAATAAACTAGATAAGATCGTTTTTTTTTAGTGAAGTTTGAAATTGGGATCCTTTGCTCCGGACAATGGCATATCCAGGCATGGAGCCGACATGGAAATTCATCATATTTAAAATATTAATGAAAAATATGCACACTAATCTTTACCCTATAAAATCCACCCCCACCCCCCCCCCCCCCCCCCCACCCCAAAAAATATATTTTTTAGCTCAAATAATGCAACAAAATCAATTTTTTTGTCCCTACTTTCAAGAATCCCTTTGCTACAAACTGCTGCAGCACTGGACACTAAACAGCTCCACACTTAGAAGAAAAGGTTCCAAAAGCGTTCCTCAGCTGTCCCCATAGAAGTACCCTGCTTGGTTACAGGTACTGTAGAAACCTTTTGATTCCAGGTAGAACCCTTTTGGGTGAGACAGCTGAAGAATCTTTTTTTTTTTTTCTACGAGTGTAGAGTATTGGCAAAACAACAATTGTCCAGCAATTCCTCTTTAGTGTCTACTAGCGATAGTACAGCACAAGAACCTGTATAAAACAAACTTTTTAGTGCCCACATCTATATGCCTCCTATTGATATACAGTTATCTCCTATTGAATTTTCTACTGACGATAATTGCCATGCATTTATTTACCTATCATCTCTCTCCTCTAATTTTGTACATTTTTGGTTGTATTTTTTTAAACGTAAGTGTTTTAATTTTATTATTTTATCCGTGGAAGGAGGATTTCTGATCTGGATCGATGTGGAAGCATGAGCTTGTAGTCATTGTGTGTGTGTTGCCACTGCTAGGGAACTCTAAAATACCTTGATGTGAGACATATTAAACTTGTATTTTTTACATGGAATTTTATGTTTAATGTAAATATTATTAACAATGTATCTGATGTGAGAAAATAAACTGATGCAGTTAAACATTAAACTTCACAACCTCTCCACTTTATAGAGTGTCTGTAATGTTTGTTTATTGAACCTGTCAGAAATCACAATATACATTTTTACGACCTCACCTTAGCTCAAACTACTCAGTGGGGGTCAAATCAGATATTGAATTCTAGCAATACGATGGGACACGTGGAAAGCTGAATATATTTCACCCAGAAAATGACATCTAATGTATGAGATTTCATCCTTCTGTGAACACATCTTCAGAGTCTACTAGTCCTGTTCCTATTATCTATTCCTCCTGAGGCCTGTCAGAGTCTAGTCCTGTTCCTATTATCTATTCCTCCTGAGGCCTGTCTGAATCCTGATCCTATTATCTATTCCTCCTGAGGCCTGTCAGAGTCCTGATCCTATTATCTATTCCTCCTGAGGCCTGTCAGAGTCCTGATCCTATTATCTATTCCTCCTGAGGCCTGTCAGAGTCTAGTCCTGTTCCTATTATCTATTCCTCCTGAGGCCTGTCTGAATCCTGATCCTATTATCTATTCCTCCTGAGGCCTGTCAGAGTCCTGATCCTATTATCTATTCCTCCTGAGGCCTGTCAGAGTCCTGATCCTATTATCTATTCCTCCTGAGGCCTGTCTGAGTCCTGATCCTATTATCTATTCCTCCTGAGGCCTGTCAGAGTCCTGATCCTATTATCTATTCCTCCTGAGGCCTGTCAGAGTCTAGTCCTGTTCCTATTATCTATTCCTCCTGAGGCCTGTCAGAGTGTAGTCCTGTTCCTATTATCTATTCCTCCTGAGGCCTGTCAGAGTCTAGTCCTGTTCCTATGATCTATTCCTCCTGAGGCCTGTCAGAGTCTAGTCCTGTTCCTATGATCTATTCCTCCTGAGGCCTGTCAGAGTGTAGTCCTGTTCCTATTATCTATTCCTCCTGAGGCCTGTCAGAGTCTAGTCCTGTTCCTATTATCTATTCCTCCTGAGGCCTGTCAGAGTGTAGTCCTGTTCCTATGATCTATTCCTCCTGAGGCCTGTCAGAGTGTAGTCCTGTTCCTATTATCTATTCCTCCTGAGGCCTGTCAGAGTCTAGTCCTGTTCCTATTATCTATTCCTCCTGAGGCCTGTCAGAGTGTAGTCCTGTTCCTATGATCTATTCCTCCTGAGGCCTGTCAGAGTCTAGTCCTGTTCCTATTATCTATTCCTCCTGAGGCCTGTCAGAGTCCTGATCCTATTATCTATTCCTCCTGAGGCCTGTCAGAGTCCTGTTCCTATTATCTATTCCTCCTGAGGCCTGTCAGAGTCCTGATCCTATTATCTATTCCTCCTGAGGCCTGTCAGAGTCCTGATCCTATTATCTATTCCTCCTGAGGCCTGTCAGAGTCCTGATCCTATTATCTATTCCTCCTGAGGCCTGTCAGAGTCTAGTCCTGTTCCTATTATCTATTCCTCCTGAGGCCTGTCTGAATCCTGATCCTATTATCTATTCCTCCTGAGGCCTGTCAGAGTCCTGATCCTATTATCTATTCCTCCTGAGGCCTGTCAGAGTCCTGATCCTATTATCTATTCCTCCTGAGGCCTGTCAGAGTCTAGTCCTGTTCCTATTATCTATTCCTCCTGAGGCCTGTCTGAATCCTGATCCTATTATCTATTCCTCCTGAGGCCTGTCAGAGTCCTGATCCTATTATCTATTCCTCCTGAGGCCTGTCAGAGTCCTGATCCTATTATCTATTCCTCCTGAGGCCTGTCTGAGTCCTGATCCTATTATCTATTCCTCCTGAGGCCTGTCAGAGTCCTGATCCTATTATCTATTCCTCCTGAGGCCTGTCAGAGTCTAGTCCTGTTCCTATTATCTATTCCTCCTGAGGCCTGTCAGAGTGTAGTCCTGTTCCTATTATCTATTCCTCCTGAGGCCTGTCAGAGTCTAGTCCTGTTCCTATGATCTATTCCTCCTGAGGCCTGTCAGAGTCTAGTCCTGTTCCTATGATCTATTCCTCCTGAGGCCTGTCAGAGTGTAGTCCTGTTCCTATTATCTATTCCTCCTGAGGCCTGTCAGAGTCTAGTCCTGTTCCTATTATCTATTCCTCCTGAGGCCTGTCAGAGTGTAGTCCTGTTCCTATGATCTATTCCTCCTGAGGCCTGTCAGAGTGTAGTCCTGTTCCTATTATCTATTCCTCCTGAGGCCTGTCAGAGTCTAGTCCTGTTCCTATTATCTATTCCTCCTGAGGCCTGTCAGAGTGTAGTCCTGTTCCTATGATCTATTCCTCCTGAGGCCTGTCAGAGTCTAGTCCTGTTCCTATTATCTATTCCTCCTGAGGCCTGTCAGAGTCCTGATCCTATTATCTATTCCTCCTGAGGCCTGTCAGAGTCCTGTTCCTATTATCTATTCCTCCTGAGGCCTGTCAGAGTCCTGATCCTATTATCTATTCCTCCTGAGGCCTGTCAGAGTCCTGATCCTATTATCTATTCCTCCTGAGGCCTGTCAGAGTCCTGATCCTATTATCTATTCCTCCTGAGGCCTGTCAGAGTCTAGTCCTGTTCCTATTATCTATTCCTCCTGAGGCCTGTCTGAATCCTGATCCTATTATCTATTCCTCCTGAGGCCTGTCAGAGTCCTGATCCTATTATCTATTCCTCCTGAGGCCTGTCAGAGTCCTGATCCTATTATCTATTCCTCCTGAGGCCTGTCAGAGTCTAGTCCTGTTCCTATTATCTATTCCTCCTGAGGCCTGTCTGAATCCTGATCCTATTATCTATTCCTCCTGAGGCCTGTCAGAGTCCTGATCCTATTATCTATTCCTCCTGAGGCCTGTCAGAGTCCTGATCCTATTATCTATTCCTCCTGAGGCCTGTCAGAGTCTAGTCCTGTTCCTATTATCTATTCCTCCTGAGGCCTGTCTGAATCCTGATCCTATTATCTATTCCTCCTGAGGCCTGTCAGAGTCCTGATCCTATTATCTATTCCTCCTGAGGCCTGTCAGAGTCCTGATCCTATTATCTATTCCTCCTGAGGCCTGTCTGAGTCCTGATCCTATTATCTATTCCTCCTGAGGCCTGTCAGAGTCCTGATCCTATTATCTATTCCTCCTGAGGCCTGTCAGAGTCTAGTCCTGTTCCTATTATCTATTCCTCCTGAGGCCTGTCAGAGTGTAGTCCTGTTCCTATTATCTATTCCTCCTGAGGCCTGTCAGAGTCTAGTCCTGTTCCTATGATCTATTCCTCCTGAGGCCTGTCAGAGTCTAGTCCTGTTCCTATGATCTATTCCTCCTGAGGCCTGTCAGAGTGTAGTCCTGTTCCTATTATCTATTCCTCCTGAGGCCTGTCAGAGTCTAGTCCTGTTCCTATTATCTATTCCTCCTGAGGCCTGTCAGAGTGTAGTCCTGTTCCTATGATCTATTCCTCCTGAGGCCTGTCAGAGTGTAGTCCTGTTCCTATTATCTATTCCTCCTGAGGCCTGTCAGAGTCTAGTCCTGTTCCTATTATCTATTCCTCCTGAGGCCTGTCAGAGTGTAGTCCTGTTCCTATGATCTATTCCTCCTGAGGCCTGTCAGAGTCTAGTCCTGTTCCTATTATCTATTCCTCCTGAGGCCTGTCAGAGTCCTGATCCTATTATCTATTCCTCCTGAGGCCTGTCAGAGTCCTGTTCCTATTATCTATTCCTCCTGAGGCCTGTCAGAGTCCTGATCCTATTATCTATTCCTCCTGAGGCCTGTCAGAGTCCTGATCCTATTATCTATTCCTCCTGAGGCCTGTCAGAGTCCTGATCCTATTATCTATTCCTCCTGAGGCCTGTCAGAGTCTAGTCCTGTTCCTATTATCTATTCCTCCTGAGGCCTGTCTGAATCCTGATCCTATTATCTATTCCTCCTGAGGCCTGTCAGAGTCCTGATCCTATTATCTATTCCTCCTGAGGCCTGTCAGAGTCCTGATCCTATTATCTATTCCTCCTGAGGCCTGTCAGAGTCTAGTCCTGTTCCTATTATCTATTCCTCCTGAGGCCTGTCTGAATCCTGATCCTATTATCTATTCCTCCTGAGGCCTGTCAGAGTCCTGATCCTATTATCTATTCCTCCTGAGGCCTGTCAGAGTCCTGATCCTATTATCTATTCCTCCTGAGGCCTGTCTGAGTCCTGATCCTATTATCTATTCCTCCTGAGGCCTGTCAGAGTCCTGATCCTATTATCTATTCCTCCTGAGGCCTGTCAGAGTCTAGTCCTGTTCCTATTATCTATTCCTCCTGAGGCCTGTCAGAGTGTAGTCCTGTTCCTATTATCTATTCCTCCTGAGGCCTGTCAGAGTCTAGTCCTGTTCCTATGATCTATTCCTCCTGAGGCCTGTCAGAGTCTAGTCCTGTTCCTATGATCTATTCCTCCTGAGGCCTGTCAGAGTGTAGTCCTGTTCCTATTATCTATTCCTCCTGAGGCCTGTCAGAGTCTAGTCCTGTTCCTATTATCTATTCCTCCTGAGGCCTGTCAGAGTGTAGTCCTGTTCCTATGATCTATTCCTCCTGAGGCCTGTCAGAGTGTAGTCCTGTTCCTATTATCTATTCCTCCTGAGGCCTGTCAGAGTCTAGTCCTGTTCCTATTATCTATTCCTCCTGAGGCCTGTCAGAGTGTAGTCCTGTTCCTATGATCTATTCCTCCTGAGGCCTGTCAGAGTCTAGTCCTGTTCCTATTATCTATTCCTCCTGAGGCCTGTCAGAGTCCTGATCCTATT
Organism: Salmo salar; assembly: GCF_965601325.2. Taxonomy (NCBI): domain Eukaryota; kingdom Metazoa; phylum Chordata; class Actinopteri; order Salmoniformes; family Salmonidae; genus Salmo; species Salmo salar. The sequence continues at coordinate 162,874,766 of NC_138299.1, read as the reverse complement.
ATCTATTCCTCCTGAGGCCTGTCAGAGTCCTGTTCCTATTATCTATTCCTCCTGAGGCCTGTCAGAGTCCTGATCCTATTATCTATTCCTCCTGAGGCCTGTCAGAGTCCTGATCCTATTATCTATTCCTCCTGAGGCCTGTCAGAGTCCTGATCCTATTATCTATTCCTCCTGAGGCCTGTCAGAGTCTAGTCCTGTTCCTATTATCTATTCCTCCTGAGGCCTGTCTGAATCCTGATCCTATTATCTATTCCTCCTGAGGCCTGTCAGAGTCCTGATCCTATTATCTATTCCTCCTGAGGCCTGTCAGAGTCCTGATCCTATTATCTATTCCTCCTGAGGCCTGTCAGAGTCTAGTCCTGTTCCTATTATCTATTCCTCCTGAGGCCTGTCTGAATCCTGATCCTATTATCTATTCCTCCTGAGGCCTGTCAGAGTCCTGATCCTATTATCTATTCCTCCTGAGGCCTGTCAGAGTCCTGATCCTATTATCTATTCCTCCTGAGGCCTGTCTGAGTCCTGATCCTATTATCTATTCCTCCTGAGGCCTGTCAGAGTCCTGATCCTATTATCTATTCCTCCTGAGGCCTGTCAGAGTCTAGTCCTGTTCCTATTATCTATTCCTCCTGAGGCCTGTCAGAGTGTAGTCCTGTTCCTATTATCTATTCCTCCTGAGGCCTGTCAGAGTCTAGTCCTGTTCCTATGATCTATTCCTCCTGAGGCCTGTCAGAGTCTAGTCCTGTTCCTATGATCTATTCCTCCTGAGGCCTGTCAGAGTGTAGTCCTGTTCCTATTATCTATTCCTCCTGAGGCCTGTCAGAGTCTAGTCCTGTTCCTATTATCTATTCCTCCTGAGGCCTGTCAGAGTGTAGTCCTGTTCCTATGATCTATTCCTCCTGAGGCCTGTCAGAGTGTAGTCCTGTTCCTATTATCTATTCCTCCTGAGGCCTGTCAGAGTCTAGTCCTGTTCCTATTATCTATTCCTCCTGAGGCCTGTCAGAGTGTAGTCCTGTTCCTATGATCTATTCCTCCTGAGGCCTGTCAGAGTCTAGTCCTGTTCCTATTATCTATTCCTCCTGAGGCCTGTCAGAGTCCTGATCCTATTATCTATTCCTCCTGAGGCCTGTCAGAGTCCTGTTCCTATTATCTATTCCTCCTGAGGCCTGTCAGAGTCCTGATCCTATTATCTATTCCTCCTGAGGCCTGTCAGAGTCCTGTTCCTATTATCTATTCCTCCTGAGGCCTGTCAGAGTCCTGATCCTATTATCTATTCCTCCTGAGGCCTGTCAGAGTCTAGTCCTGTTCCTATGATCTATTCCTCCTGAGGCCTGTCAGAGTCTAGTCCTGTTCCTATGATCTATTCCTCCTGAGGCCTGTCAGAGTCCTGTTCCTATTATCTATTCCTCCTGAGGCCTGTCGGCGTCTCTAATGACACCCTATTCCCAACACAGAGCAGTACTTCTGACTAGGGCCAATGGGAATCAGGTCAAATGTAGTGCCCTATGTTAGGTAACAGGGTGGTTTTCAGGACACGCTCAGTCTGCCCCTTAAATTTAAATGAATAAATAGGTTTGTGAATATTCTATGGGTATCATAAGGCATTCATTTTCCCTCCAATTGAATGCCAGGATGATTGCTTTGAATCGGTGATGTCCCATTAAATATACTTCAGTGTTGTTGTGGCTGGCCATCGTTATTAAAGATCTGCTTACAATGATACGGTATGTTGACATGACGTTAAAATCTTCCCTAGATAGCATACCTAAAGAAAATTGACTTTTTATATTCAGAAAAAGCTGAGGGGGATAGTCACCTTTCAGGGTTATGCCTGTTACAATCCTCCCCCCACACTGTCGTTACTGTGCCATGCTGATTATTCTGTCTGATTGACATTGCTGTAACAGGGTCTTCGCTGCAGTAACCTGTGTTTGATGACAACGGCTAGTGGTATAGGACAATTTAACGCAACAGTGGACCGCTTCCTGTACAAACCGACAATAACAGCAGGCCTTCACACATTCCTTCTCTGCTGTACAGAGTAATACTAAACATATTGACTCTGCAATGTGGCGTAACCAAGGGAACTGATACAGTTAGCTTTCCTTCTTCTTCTCTGTTTCCCTGTTGGTATTTTTTTTTGGAGCAATCACCAACTCTAATGACTCTATAAGGAGCTTAGTTACGTCCCATTATAAATCTATTGTGGTGGCCTGGACTGGCCTGGCCTCTCCTCTACTCTCCTCTGTCCTCTTCCGGCAGGCAGCATTCAGTCACTCTGCGCAGTTTTAAATCTGCTGAAGACACAACAATGCTTCATCTCATTCTCCGCTTTCTCTCTCTCTCTCTCTCTCTCTCTCTCTCTCTCTCTCTGGCTCTCTCTGTGTAACTTTCTCTCTTGCTCTCTCTTTGTCTCTCTCTCTCTCTCTCTCTCTCTGGCTCTCTCTCTCTCTCTCTCTCTGGCTCTCTCTGTCTCTCTCTCTGTCTCTCTCTGTGTAACTTTCTCTCTGTCTCTCTCTCTCTCTGTCTCTCTCTGTCTCTCTCTCTCTCTCTCTGTCTCTCTCTCTCTCTCTCTGTCTCTCTCTCTCTCTCTGTCTAACTTTCTCTCTGTGGCCTTGCAGAAAATGAACATCAAAGACTCTTGCCAGTGGTAGAAGGTTGCTGTGTTGCTGATCCTTTTTTTGATATCTTTTCTGCTTTGGTTGTTAAAGGGTTTATTGATAATAAAGGTGTAAGAAAATGCCACCTCAGAATCTAGTTCAAATGCCGTTTAAGAGAAATATGCTATTTTTCTTTTTTCCACTCTAAAACGCAGCCGCTTAACCTGTTGAACTCTGAGTGGTTGTTTTTACAGAATGTGACATATTATTTTAAAGCTACAGTCCTTGTCTTTTTGGAAATCGATCTCAAATTGTACTGCTGGAAAGTCATAAGAATTAGAGGCATGATAAAAGCAGCCTCAGATTCAGCTGAACCAGCCCATGCAGACAAAAACCAGACACACTTTAATGAGCATGAATTGTAGTAATTAGTCATTTGTAGTGCATGCTTCATTAAATCCAATTTTGAAAGTCATTATAATTTAACAGTACATTATGTTGCCAGCGACTCAATCCAGGGAGAGGTCCAGGTACAGATCTGCTCGATACACACCTGGACAGAAGCTTGCTTGAAAATCCATATCAACTACATAACTCACTAAAGAACTTACCATATGACACAAACACATAAAAATATCCATGAAATACTACAATATACTCTATCCTCATTATACTATTAGGATACAACACACGTGAAAATATACATATATAAATGCATAACCACAATCTATGACAAACAGAAAAGTAAACAAGTTAAACTGGCATGCTGGGATGCTGGGATGCTGGCATGCTAGGATTCTGGGATGCTGGCATACTGGGATGCTGGCATACTGGGATGCTGGGATGCTGGGATGCTGGGATGCTGGCATACTGGGATGCTGGCATACTGGGATGCTGGGATGCTGGCATACTGGGATGCTGGGATGCTGGGATGCTGGCATACTGGGATGCTGGCATGCTGGGATGCTGGGATGCTGGCATGCTAGGATGCTGGGATGCTGGGATGCTGTCATGCTAGGATGCTGGGATGCTGGCATACTGGGATGCTGGCATACTGGGATGCTGGGATGCTGGCATACTGGGATGCTGGGATGCTGGGATGCTGGCATACTGGGATGCTGGCATGCTGGGATGCTGGGATGCTGGCATACTGGGATGCTGGAATGCTGTCATGCTGGTATGCTGGCATGCTGGGATGCTGGCATGCTGGGATGCTGGGTGGCTGTCATGCTGGGATGCTATCATGCTGGGATGCTGGCATGCTGGGATGCTGTCATACTGGGATGCTGTCATGCTGTCATGCTGGGATGCTGTGATGCTGTCATGCTGGCATACTGGGACGCTGTCATGCTGAGATGCTGGGATGCTGGCATGCAGGGATGCTGAGTTGCGGGTGGTCCCGTGTGGCTCAGTTGGTAGAGCATGGTGTTTGCAACGCCAGGGTTGTGGGTTCGATTCCAACGGGGGACCAGTACGGAGAACAAAATGTAGGAAATGTATGCATTCACTACTGTAAGTCGCACTGGATAAGAGCGTCAGCTAAATTACTAAAATGTAAAATGGGATGCTAGCCTACTGCTGGGATGCTGTCATGCTGGGATGCTGGGATGCCCCCAGCACAACAACCCCCTCCCCCAGCACAACAACCCCCTCCCCCAGCACAACAACCCCCTCCCCCAGCACAACAACCCCCTCCCCCAGAACAACAACCCCCTCCCCCAGCACAGCACCCCTCCCCCAGCACAGCACCCCCCTCCCCCACCACAACAACCCCCTCCCCCAGCACAACAACCCCCTCCCCCAGCACAACAACCCCCTCCCCCACCACAACAACCCCCTCTCCCAGCACAACAACCCCCTCCCCCAGCACAACAACCCCCTCCCCCACCACAACAACCCCCTCCCCCACCACAACAACCCCCTCCCCCAGCACAGCAACCCCCTCCCCCAGCACAACAACCCCTCCCCCAGCACAGCAACCCCCTCCCCCAGCACAACAACCCCTCCCCCAGAACAACAACCCCTCCCCCAGAACAACAACCCCCTCCCCCAGCACAACAAAATTCAGACAGTAAAAGATTTCATAAAAAAATATTTATTTTGTTTCTGACATTATTTAAATTTCTCGAGTAGGATTGATCAACACTCTGGAGAGACATGTCATGAGCAGATTTTTTTCAGCATGTTTTAAAAAAATATATACATTTAGAGTTAGATAAACTTGGATTTTTGGCAAGGACATATACAGGATGACACCGTCCACAGCATAACCTTCACTCCAGATCGAAACTCCAAACCTACAACCTAGTTTTGGACAAAAATTACCTGGAAGGATAGGTACACCATCCAACCTGGAACTGAGGCAGACCAGACACACCTTCAATTAGCACTGAGGTGAGAGGTGAGAGGTGTCGAAGCCTTTGAGCCCAACCAATGGCAGGCTACCCCACATAAATCCAGAGGCCTTGAAGCCACTTCCTGCTGTTCAGAGACTGTTCACCCATGACTGCGTGGCCAAGCACGCCTCCATCTCAGTCATCAAGTTTGCAGATGACACAACAGTAGTAGGATTGATTGCCAAGAGTGGTGCAAAGCTGTCATCAAGGCAAAGGGTTGCTACTTTGAAGAATCTCAAATATAAATATATATTTTGATTTGTTTAACACTTTTTTTGGTTACTACATGAATCCAATTGTGTTATTTCATAGTTTTGATGTCTTCACTATTATTCTACAATGTAGAAAATAGTAAAAAAATAAATAAGAAAAGCCCTTGAATGAGTAGGTGTGTCCAAAGATTTGACAGGTACTGTATCAACAAAGATAAAAGATTCTGTACACTTGTCCTGTTTCTGTCAACGGGGATTCCCCTCAAAGAGCACCTGTGGTTTTTGGAATACCTGATGCTGAAGCTCCTGCTATTTATTTTCTTCATAAATAAATGATGTTATATAATATAATAATATTACAAAAACAAAAACGTCCAAAAATGGAAACCCTTTATGGAAAGAGAGAAGAGAGACACCACAGCAGTACATGAAGAGAAACCTAAGACAACAACACAGCATGGCAGAAGAGAGACACCACAACACGACATAAAGACAGACCTAAGACAACAACACAGCATGGCAGAAGAGAGACACCACAACACGACATAAAGACAGACCTAAGACAACAACATAGCATGGCAGAAGAGAGACACCACAACACGACATAAAGACAGACCTAAGACAACAACATAGCATGGCAGAAGAGAGACAACACAACACGACATAAAGACAGACCTAAGACAACAACATAGCATGGCAGAAGAGAGACACCACAACACGACATAAAGACAGACCTAAGACAACAACATAGCATGGCAGAAGAGAGACAACACAACACGACATAAAGACAGACCTAAGACAACAACATAGCATGGCAGAAGAGAGACACCACGACATAAAGACAGACCTAAGACAACAACATAGCATGGCAGAAGAGAGACACCACGACATAAAGACAGACCTAAGACAACAACATAGCATGGCAGAAGAGCTAGTAAATCTCCATGTGGTTAGTAAGATTCGCATTCAACATGTCCATCCAGACCATCTCTGGTCAGCACCACAGCCTGATTCACATTCAACACGTCCATCCAGACCATCTCTGGTCAGCACCACAGCCTGATTCACATTCAACATGTCCATCCAGACCATCTCTGGTCAGCACCACAGCCTGATTCACATTCAACACGTCCATCCAGACCATCTCTGGTCAGCACCACAGCCTGATTCACATTCAACACGTCCATCCAGACCATCTCTGGTCAGCACCACAGCCTGATTCACATTCAACACGTCCATCCAGACCATCTCTGGTCAGCACCACAGCCTGATTCACATTCAACACGTCCATCCAGACCATCTCTGGTCAGCACCACAGCCTGATTCACATTCAACACGTCCATCCAGACCATCTCTGGTCAGCACCACAGCCTGATTCACATTCAACACGTCCATCCAGATCATCTCTGGTCAGCACCACAGCCTGATTCACATTCAACACGTCCATCCAGATCATCTCTGGTCAGCACCACAGCCTGATTCACATTCAACACGTCCATCCAGACCATCTCTGGTCAGCACCACAGCCTGATTCACATTCAACACGTCCACTGTTAGATTTCAGTGCAGCCTTTGATATTATTGACCATAACCTGTTGTTGAGAAAACGTATGTGTTTTGGCTTTTCAACCTCTGCCGTATCGTGGATTCAGAGCGATCTATCTAATGGAACTCAGAGGGTTTTTCTTTAATGGAAGCTTCTCTAATGTCAAACAGGTAGAGTGGTGTACCGCAGGGCCGCAGATTCAACCATGTACGCATCGGCAACCACAGCTAATGAAGTCACTGAAACCCTTAACTAAGAGCTGCAGTCTGTTTTGGAAATGGGTGGCCTGTAATAAACTGGTCCTGAATAATCTCTAAAACTAAGAGCATTGTATTTGGTACAAATTATTCCTTAACTGCTAGACCTCAGCTGAATCTGGTAACGAATGGTGTGGCTGTTGAACAAGTTGAGGAGACAAAATTACATGGCGTTACCTTAGATTGTAATGGTCAAAACATATAGATTCACTGGTTGTCAAGATGGGGAGAGGTCTGTCCGTAATAAAGAGATGTTCTGCTTTTTTGACACCACTCTCCAAAAAGCAAGTCCTGCAGGCTCTGGTTTTGTCTAATCTTGAATATTGTCCAGTCATGTGGTCCAGTGCTCCAAGGAAAGACCTCGTTAAGCTGCAGCTGGTCCAGAACAGAGTGGCACATTTTGCTCTTCATTGTAATCAGAGGGCTGATATAAATACTATGCATGCCAGTCTCTCTTGGTTAAGAGTTGAGGAGAGACTGACTGCATCACTTCTTCTTTTTATAAGAAACATTAATGTGTTGAGAATTCCAAATTGTTTGCATAGTCAACTTACACACAGCTCTGACACACACACACACTTACCCCACCAGACATGCCACCAGGGGTCTTTTCACAGTCCCCAAATCCAGAACAAATTCAAGAAAACGTACAGTATTATATAGAGCCCTTATTGCATGGAACTTCCTTCCATCTCATATTGCTCAAATAAACAGCAAACTTGGTTTCAAAAAACAGATAAAGCAACACCTCACGGTACAACCCCTCTCCCCTATTGGACCTAGATAGTTTGTGTGTATGCATTGATATGTCAGCTACGTGTGCCTTTTTAAAACATGTATGTAGTCCTGTCCTTGAGCTGTTCTTGTCTATTGATGTTCTGTATTATGTCATTCTGTATTATGTTTCATGTTTTGTGTGGAACCGCAGGAAGAGTAGCTGCTGCTTTTGCTACAGCTAATGGGGATCCTAATAAAATACCAAATACCAAAATACCATCCAGACCATCTCTAGTCAGCAACACAGCCTGATATAATGTGACTGGGGAATCTTTGGTAGATGGCTGACTTGACATTTCTGTCTCATCATGTGAGAGCTGAGACGCATCCCTCCTAGGGCTGGCTGATGAGGGGAGGTTTCAGTCTGTTCTGGGGCTGGCTGATGAGGGGAGGTTTCATTCTGTTATGGGGCTGGCTGATGAAGGGAGGTTTCAGTCTGTTATGGGGCTGGCTGATGAGGGGAGGTTACAGTCTGTTATGGGGCTGGCTGATGAGGGGAGGTTACAGTCTGTTCTGGGGCTGGCTGATGAGGGGAGGTTACAGTCTGTTATGGGGCTTGCTGATGAGGGGAGGTTACAGTCTGTTATGGGGCTGGCTGATGAGGGGAGGTTACAGTCTGTTCTGGGGCTGGCTGATGAGGGGAGGTTTCTGTCTGTTCTGGGGCTGGCTGATGAGGGGAGGTTACAGTCTGTTATGGGGCTGGCTGGTGAGGGGAGGTTACAGTCTGTTCTGGGGCTGGCTGATGAGGGGAGGTTACAGTCTGTTATGGGGCTGGCTGGTGAGGGGAGGTTACAGTCTGTTCTGGGGCTGGCTGATGAGGGGAGGTCCAGTCTGTTATGGGGCTGGCTGATGAGGGGAGGTTACAGTCTGTTCTGGGGCTGGCAGATGAGGGGAGGTTTCAGTCTGTTATGGGGCTGGTTGATGAGGGGAGGTTACAGTCTGTTCTGGGGCTGGCTGATGAGGGGAGGTTACAGTCTGTTATGGGGCTGGCTGATGAGGGGAGGTTTCAGTCTGTTATGGGGCTGGCTGATGAGGGGAGGTCTAGTCTGTTATGGGGCTGGCTGATGAGGAGAGGTTTCAGTCTGTTCTGGGGCTGGCTGATGAGGGGAGGTCTAGTCTGTTATGGGGCTGGCTGATGAGGGGAGGTTTCAGTCTGTTCTGGGGCTGGCTGATGAGGGGAGGTTTCAGTCTGTTCTGGGGCTGGCTGATGAGGGGAGGTCTAGTCTGTTATGGGGCTGGCTGATGAGGGGAGGTTACAGTCTGTTCTGGGGCTGGCTGATGAGGAGAGGTTACAGTCTGTTATGGGGCTGGCTGATGAGGGGAGGTCTAGTCTGTTCTGGGGCTGGCTGATGAGGGGAGGTCTAGTCTGTTATGGGGCTGGCTGATGAGGAGAGGTTTCAGTCTGTTCTGGGGCTGGCTGATGAGGGGAGGTCTAGTCTGTTATGGGGCTGGCTGATGAGGGGAGGTTTCAGTCTGTTCTGGGGCTGGCTGATGAGGGGAGGTTTCAGTCTGTTCTGGGGCTGGCTGATGAGGGGAGGTCTAGTCTGTTATGGGGCTGGCTGATGAGGGGAGGTTACAGTCTGTTCTGGGGCTGGCTGATGAGGAGAGGTTACAGTCTGTTATGGGGCTGGCTGATGAGGGGAGGTCTAGTCTGTTCTGGGGCTGGCTGATGAGGGGAGGTCTAGTCTGTTATGGGGCTGGCTGATGAGGGGAGATTACAGTCTGTTATGGGGCTGGCTGATGAGGGCAGGTTACATTCTGTTATGGGGCTGGCTGATGAGGGGAGGTTTCAGTCTGTTATGGGGCTGGCTGATGAGGGGAGCTTACAGTCTGTTATGGGGCTGGCTGATGAGGGCAGGTTACAGTCTGTTATGGGGCTGGCTGATGAAGGGAGGTTACAGTCTGTTCTGGGGCTGGCTGATGAGGGGAGGTTACAATCTGTTCTGGGGCTGGCTGATGAGGGGAGGTTACAGTCTGTTATGGGGCTGGCTGATGAGGGGAGGTTTCAGTCTGTTCTGGGGCTGGCTGATGAGGGGAGGTTACAGTCTGTTATGGGGCTGGTTGATGAGGGGAGGTTTCAGTCTGTTATGGGGCTGGCTGATGAGGGGAGGTTACAGTCTGTTATGGGGCTGGCTGATGAGGGGAGGTTACAGTCTGTTATGGGGCTGGCTGGTGAGGGGAGGTTACAGTCTGTTATGGGGCTGGCTGATGAGGGGAGGTTACAGTCTGTTATGGGGCTGGCTGATGAGGGGAGGTTACAGTCTGTTCTGGGGCTGGCTGATGAAGAGACGTTTCAGTCTGTTCTGGGGCTGGCTGATGAGGGGAGGTTACAGTCTGTTATGGGGCTGGCTGATGAGGGGAGGTTACAGTCTGTTATGGGGCTGGCTGATGAGGGGAGGTCTAGTCTGTTCTGGGGCTGGCTGATGAGGGGAGGTTACAGTCTGTTATGGGGCTGGCTGATGAGGGGAGGTTACAGTCTGTTATGGGGCTGGTTGATGAGGGGAGGTTTCAATCTGTTCTGGGGCTGGCTGATGAGGGGAGATTACAGTCTGTTTTTATGTTCGTCTTTCTTTCTGCAAGCACGTCCGTCCGTCTGTCTGCTCTCTGCTGCTGAGGGAAGGTGTCTGTCTGTCTGTCCGTCCAAACTGAATATGGACTGAATTCACAAATACTGTAATTGTCTACTGTAATCAGAGGAGTCAGAAGCAGTCTGTCTGCCAGGAGGAGACTGTATGTAATGTCGACCAGTTCTCCCTGTTTCCGTTCTCCCTCCGAGTCTACCACCTTGTTCTCAGCTAACACATACAGTGCCTTCAGAAAGTATTAAAACCTCTGGACTTAAAAAAAAAAAGATCCCATTAAAGCCTGCATTTAACAGTGATTTAATTGAGGTTGTGTATCACTGGCCTACACACAATACCCCATAATGTCAAATTGGAATTATGTCTTCAGAACATTTTACAAATTATTAAAAATGAAACGCTGAAATGTGTTGAGTCAATAATTATTCATGTTATGGAAAAACTAAATAAGTTCAGCAATACAAATGTTCCTTAACAAGTTGCATGGACGCTCTCTGTGTGTGCAAAAAAAAAGTGTTTAACTGTAAGGGGTGTGTAACCGGTGGCAGTGAAGTCAGACGCAGGAGAGCAGAACTTGGTAATATCTGGAGCAGGTTAATTCCAAAACCAACATCATCAAGAAAATAACAGCTTGGGTACAAAACCCGATGCGCACCAGTCAACATGTACACAAGCACTTACACACAAACAATACCACACAAAGACACGGGGGGGGGGACAGAGGGTTAAATACACAACACATAACGAGGGAATGAAAAAACAGCTGTTTGGGAAAACAAGACAAAACAAATGGAAAATGAAAAATGGATCGGCGATGGCTAGAAGACCGGTGACGTCGACCGCCGAACGCCGCCTGAACAAGGAGAGGGACCGACTTCGGCAGAAGTCGTGACATTAACATGATTTTTGATCTATGACTACCTCATCTCCGTACCCAACATATACAATTATTTGTAAGGTCCCTCAGTCAAGCTGTGCTCGGCAAGAACTAGGGAGTTTTTTTTTTTTAATAAAAAGAAACGGATCAGAGCTAAGCACAGGCAAAATCCAGGAGGAAAACCTGTTTCAGCCTGCCTTCCCAACAGACACTGGGAGACAAATTCACCTTCCAGCAAGACAATAACCTAAAACACAAGGTCATATATACAATGGAGTTGATTACCAAGACAACACTGCCTAGTTACAGTTCTGACTTCAATTTGCTTCAATATCTTTGGAAAGACTTGACAATGGTTGTCTAGCAACGATCAACAACCAACTTGACAGAGTTTGAAGAATTTAAAAAACAATTATATGCAAATATTGTACAATCCAAGTGTGCAAAGTTCTTAGAGACAGCTGTATTCGCAGACAAAGGCAATTCTCACATGTTTTGACTCAAGGGGGTTTATACTTATGGAAATGAGACATTTCTGTATTCGATTTTCAAAAATGCTAAACTTTCTAAAACAAGTATTGAATTTATTAAGATGATGAACATGATATACAGAGAACATGATATATAGTGAACATGATATATAGTGAACATGATATATAGTGAACATGATATATAGTGAACATGATATATAGTGAACATGATATGTAGTGAACATGATATATAGTGAACATGATATATAGTGAACATGATATATAGTGAACATGGTATGTAGTGAACATTGTCACGGCTCCTCCTCTGCAGTGCACGGGCAGTTCCTCCTGCAGGCAGAGGAGGGTTGTTAGTGATTGGAGCCACCTGGGCTCAGGGTATTTTAACTGCTTCACTAACCTCTCTCTCTGTCTCTCTCTCTCGCTCTCTCTCTCTCTCTCTCTCTCGCTCTCTCTTGCTCTCTCTCTCTCTCTCTCTCTCTCTCTCTCTCTCTCTCTCTCTCTCGCTCTCTCTCTCTCGCTCTCTCTCTCTCTCTCTCTCTCTCTCTCTCTCTCGCTCTCTCTTGCTCTCTCTCTCTCTCTCGCTCTCTCTGCTCCTCCAGGTATGATCCTGTTTTGTTTGTTCCTTTGTAGTTTTACGTAGTTTCCACTCAGTCATGTTCACACACACATATTCATGCATCCATGCACCCTACATACACCTTACACTATGACATTTCCACACCTCATTCCTTTTTCTTTGTTTAAAGTTAATAGTTTTTGGTTTATAATAAAGAAACTTTTTGATTGGCCTATACCTGTTGTTCGTGTCCCCTCATTTTTGCCACAGGCTATGAGCCGGCCTGTGACAACATGATATGTAGTGAACATGATATATTTTGAACATGATATATAGTGAACATGATATATAGTGAACATAATATATAGTGAACATGGTATGTAGTGAACATGACTGTCCAAATGAAAATCCAAATCAAACCAACAGTTCTTAGTAACTGTAATAATATGCCAAGTATATCTGAAGCAATGCTTACTAATGTTTTAATCAAACTCGTTATAGCCGTTGATTCAAGCCCTTGACATACCGCGATACAGTCTGAAATAAAAGTTTAACATTGTAATCAAACTCAGTAGCAAAGCCACTTATAAATGAATACAGCAGGCATGCGTTATGGCTCACAGAGAGCAGAGCGCCTCGCCAGGTCAGGCTTTTGACAGGTTTAGTCGGCTGACTGTCAGCTCTGACGTGTTGGTGACATTCTTTTCTGAGAGATAAATAGTGATAAAAGACAACTACATTGCTAACGTGAACGTGGCGTGAACGTGACTTGAACGTGACGTGAACGTGAACGTGACGTGAACGTGAACGTGAACGTGGTCGTGACGTGAACGTGACGTGAACGTGAACGTGACGTGAACGTGACGTGAACGTGAACGTGGTCGTGACGTGAACGTGACGTGAACGTGACGTGAACGTGACGTGAACGTGCTGTTGTGCTGAATCTCTTCCCTGGATGTCACACAGAGGACAGGTTAAGCAGGGCTCATGGTCCTTCTGACTCTCCTCCTGACTTCTCCAGAGAGATGTAGGGATTGCTTGGGAAGTCATCCGGAAAAGCCTTCGCTGATTGGATTGTGGGAATTCATCTGGAACAAATCCTTCGTGTCAATTTTATATAACACACTGCTCTCCCCTTTTCACTCTCTCTCTCTCTCTCTCTCTCTCGCTCTCTCTCTCTCTCTCTCTCTCTCTCTTTCTCTCTGTCTCTGTCTCCTTTCCCTCTCTCTCTCTGTCTCTGTCTCCTCTCTCTCTCTCTCTCTCTCTCTCTCTGACAATGTGTTGTTGTTTAACTCATCATTGTCACAGTGATTTTCCTAGTCAGAATTTGACAAGTGGATTTAGTAATATCGAGTTGTTGTCGTCTGGGTTTGATCATACGCAGGGTTAAAGCGTAACAAAGACAAGTGAGGCTACAGTCGCTTCTCATTTCCTTCCGAAAAATTAGAATAACCATATCAGCAGCCGAACGTGTTTGTAGATGAACAAACAATTCCGTCTCATTCCAGTTCCCAATCATTTAGTGAGCAATCTCCCTTCAACACTTGACCTTTTAGGCAAGGATATTAGATTCATATGTTAATAATGTGAAACGGTGTGTGTGTGTGTGTGTGTGTGTGTGTGTGTGTGTGTGTGTGTGTGTGTGTGTGTGTGTGTGTGTGTGTGTGTGTGTGTGTCGATGTGCGTATATAAAGTACTTGCCCAGACGTATGTACAGTATGTGCACGTGATCTGCAATGCCTTCGGAAAATATTCAAACCCCTTGAATGTTTCGTCATTTTGTTGTGTTACAAAGTGGATTAAAATGTATTTAATTTGTTATTTTTTTGTCAATGATCTACTCCAAATACTCTGTAATGTCAAAGTGGAAGAAAAATGCTAACATTTGTAAAAAAAATAATTAAATAAGTAAAAATGCTTAAAATCTTCATTAGATAAGTATTCAGTGCCTTGAGTCAATACCTTTGGTAGTGCTTACAGCTGTGAATCTTTCTGGGCAAGGCTCTAAGAGCTTTGCAAACCTGAATTGTACAATATTTGCACGTCATTCTTTAAAAAATTCTTCAAACTCAAGTTGGTTGTTGATAATTTGCTAGACAGCCATTTTGCAAGTCCTGCCATAGATTTTCAAGTCAATTTAAACACTGTTATGGTACACAGTAGTAAGAGTCCATTTTAAATCCAGGCTGTAACACAAACAGAAGGTGGAAAAATTAAAGGGGTTGTGAATATTTTCAGAAAGCACTGGGTATATTTTTACTATAAAATCAATTAATAATTTCTTATTTTTGTGACACAAAACAGGAAATAGTCAGAGAAACCAGAAGTGAGGAAGCAGCCGTAGTTCAGATGGACATTTCTCTCTTCACCCCATATTTTAATAGTGTGTCAGGCTCATTGGGATGCATAGGAAAGAAAGGTAGGTGGAAATAGAGATGAAATTGACTGATTCGTTGCTCTGCACAAATACAAATAAATTCACAGTGCCATTGGGAATTCTAATGGTCGAGTCCCATGGGAATATAGTAAGGGGATAATGGGGAGAGGTTTCCACCTTGGACGTTAAGCCATTCTCGCTTCCCAAAGGGACCGTATTCTCTATATATACCGCACTACACAGATGCCATTTGGGACGGTTTTGGGACGTTTCCTTCTGCTATATGCCTCCTGCTGTTAGACCCTTATGGCCTACATGTCCTCATGTTCAAATGAGCATTACAATGTAGTCATCTGCAACAGTTAACATGATGATTCTCTTTGGGAATAAGGATCTGCAGTATTAATAAAACATAATGATTCTCTTTGGATCTGCAGTATTAATAAAACATGATGATTCTCTTTGGGAATAAGGATCTGCAGTATTAATAAAACATGATGATTCTCTTTGGGAATAAGGATCTGCAGTATTAATAAAACATGATGATTCTCTATGGGAATAAGGATCTGCAGTATTAATAAAACATGATGATTCTCTTTGGGAATAAGGATCTGCAGTATTAATAAAACATGATGATTATCTTTGGGAATAAGGATCTGCAGTATTAATAAAACATGATGATTATCTTTGGGAATAAGGATCTGCAGTATTAATAAAACATGATGATTCTCTATGGGAATAAGGATCTGCAGTATTAATAAAACATGATGATTCTCTTTGGGAATAAGGATCTGCAGTATTAATAAAACATGATGATTATCTTTGGGAATAAGGATCTGCAGTATTAATAAAACATGATGATTATCTTTGGGAATAAGGATCTGCAGTATTAATAAAACATGATGATTATCTTTGGGAATAAGGATCTGCAGTATTAATAAAACATGATGATTCTCTTTGGGAATAAGGATCTGCAGTATTAATAAAACATGATGATTCTCTATGGGAATAAGGATCTGCAGTATTAATAAAACATGATGATTCTCTTTGGGAATAAGGATCTGCAGTATTAATAAAACATGATGATTATCTTTGGGAATAAGGATCTGCAGTATTAATAAAACATGATGATTATCTTTGGGAATAAGGATCTGCAGTATTAATAAAACATGATGATTATCTTTGGGAATAAGGATCTGCAGTATTAATAAAACATGATGATTCTCTTTGGGAATAAGGATCTGCAGTATTAATAAAACATGATGATTCTCTTTGGGAATAAGGATCTGCAGTATTAATAAAACATGATGATTATCTTTGGGAATAAGGATCTGCAGTATTAATAAAACATGATGATTATCTTTGGGAATAAGGATCTGCAGTATTAATAAAACATGATGATTATCTTTGGGAATAAGGATCTGCAGTATTAATAAAACATGATGATTATCTTTGGGAATAAGGATCTGCAGTATTAATAAAACATGATGATTATCTTTGGGAATAAGGATCTGCAGTATTAATAAAACATGATGATTATCTTTGGGAATAAGGATCTGCAGTATTAATAAAACATGATGATTATCTTTGGGAATAAGGATCTGCAGTATTAATAAAACATGATGATTATCTTTGGGAATAAGGATCTGCAGTATTAATAAAACATGATGATTATCTTTGGGAATAAGGATCTGCAGTATTAATAAAACATGATGATTATCTTTGGGAATAAGGATCTGCAGTATTAATAAAACATGATGATTATCTTTGGGAATAAGGATCTGCAGTATTAATAAAACATGATGATTATCTTTGGGAATAAGGATCTGCAGTATTAATAAAACATGATGATTATCTTTGGGAATGCAGTATTTGTTATTTTCAGTATGTCGTGGAATGGCAATCAGTTTGGTGTTACATTTCAGAACATATTGCTGTTGGACCCATGAACTTGGAGCAAACCTGAGTGGACAAGCATGTTAATAAAACTATCCTTTTTATCTCCTTGGTTAGAACACAGGACTCATTGATAACCTTACTGTAATATCAAGATATCATCTCTTTACTTCCCATTGTGACAGGTTACCTGTTTCAATCTGCAGTCCAGAGGATCAGAGAGAAGGTCAAGAGGTTCTTTCCACAACACTATATATCCATTTTTAGAAATGTTGGTAAATTAGCTTTGATTGTTTAAATAACTTATGAAAGAGATTGGTGTCTAATCATGGCATCGGGTTGACAGACATCTAATTGTTTAAAATCTATCACTTGATTGGTTTCATTTCAGAGAGACAAATAATATATTTATTTGTTGCAACAACAACAAAAAACTAGATATCCCCCTTACATTCAGAGAAATCAGTAGTGCTGCTAGGTTTTGAATCAATACGGTAATATGAGATCTGTAAGTAAAACATTTACATTTGACCTTTTAGTCATTTAGCAGATGCTCTTATCGACTTAAGAGTTAGAGCATCCATCTTCAGATAGCTAGGTGGGGAGAACCACATATCACAGTCAAATATTCAGAATACAAAACATTCCGTTCTAGGATAACTATGGCAACAACAACACAAAAAAAATCATTTTTAATACACACCTAAAATCGATTAATAAAAAAATCTGAGAAGAGTAATATTTTACACACACATGAAGGTACCCATAAGCAATAATTTCTGGTAAAAAAAAAAAAACACGAATGTGAAAATTTTTGGGATATACCATTTAGTAAATATACTCTCCAGTTTGAGCCGCGATGCTGAAGCCGGGAAGATTATCAGGCTGAAGGTTCTGTACACCTTATTGTTACGCTTTAACCCTGCGATGCCGAAGCCGGGAAGAGCTGAAGGTTCTGTACACCTTATTGCTCTTCCTCAATAAAACTAGTCGTGCACTGACTATGTGTCTTTCCGTTTGTCTGCGTTCAAAATGGCACCCTATTCCCTGTTTAGTGCACTAGTTTTGACCAGAGCCCTATGGGCGTCCCTATGTGCTCTGGTCAAAGGCAAGTGCACTACAAAGGAAATAGGGTTCCATTTTAGATGCAACCTTTGTATCCACTGGCACATGGGAGAGTAACTGTCAACATGCAGCTCAAAGGCAATCATTGCTGTCCTTACTGCCAGACCAGGACTGTCAATCTAACACAAGTTTCCACAACACTAAATCAAAGGGGATTGGAGTGTTTCCACTACACTAAATCAAAGGGGAGTGGAGTGTTTCCACTACACTAAATCAGAGGAGTGGAGTCAGTGAAGGAGAACGTTTGACAGTCAGAATGTGACTTTACTTTCCCCAGGCCAGAGCTAGGAATGTTGTAGTTCTGGGAGATGTCAGAATGACTGATCTACTCATGTACAGAGCCTTGCAAAAGTATTCACCTCCCCTTGGTGTTGTTTCCTATGTTGTTGCATTACAACCTGTAATGTAAATTGATTTTTATTTGGATTTCATATAATTGACATACACAAAATAGTCCAAATTGGTGAAGTGAAATGAAAAATATAACTTACTGAATTTATTTTATTTATTTTTTTAATGGAAAAGTGGTGCGTGCATATGTATTTACCCCCTCTGATGAGTTTATATAAGATTTGGTGCAACCAATTACCTTCAGAAGTCACATAACTAGTTAAATAAAGTCCACCTGTTTGCAATCTAAGTGTCACATGATCTGTCACATGATCTAAGTATATATACACTTGTTCTGAAAGGCCCCAGTGTCACGACTTCCGCCGAAGTTGGTCCCTCTCCTTGTTCGGGCAACGTTCGGCGGTCGACGTCACCGACCTTCTAGCCATCGCTGATCCTCTTTTCATTGTCCATCTGTCCATAGGACCACTTTAAGATTGTCCATCTGTCCATAGGACCACTTTAAGCCATACACTCCACAGAGCTGGGCTTTATGGAAGAGTGGCCAGACAAAAATAAGCAAACATGTTTGGTGGTCACAAAAAGGCATGTGTGAGACTCCCTAAACATATGGAAGAAGGTACTCTGGTGAGATGAGACTAAAATTGAGCTTTTTGGCCATCAAGGAAAACGCTATGTCTGGCACAAACCCAACACCTCTCATAACCCTGAGATCACTATCCCCACAGTGAAGCATTGTGGTGGCAGCATCATGCTGTGGGGATGTTTTTCCATTGGCAGGGACTGGGAAACTGGTCAGAATTGAAAAAAATGATTTATAGCGCTAAATACAGGGACATTCTTGAAGCTAACCTGTTTCAGTCTTCCAGAGATTTGAGACTGGGACGGAGGTTCACCTTCCAGCAGGACAATGACCCTAAGCATACTGCTAAAGCAACACTCAAGTGGTTTAAGGGGAAACATTTAAATGTCTTGGAATGGCCAAGTCAAAGCCCAGACCTCCATCCAATTGAGAATCTGTGGTATGACTTAAAGATTGCTGTACACCAGCGGAACCCATCCAACTTGAAGGAGCTGGAGCAGTTTTGCCTAGAAGAATGAACAAAAATCCCAGTGGCTAGATGTGCCAAGCTTATAGAGACATACCCCAAGAGACTTGCAGCTGTAAAAAGTATTGACTTTGGGGGGTGAATAATTATGCATCCTAAAGTTTTTTTGTTTTTTTGTCTTGTTTCTTGTCTTGTTTCACAAGAAAAAAAATGTTCCATCTTAAAAGTGGTAGGCATGTTGTGTAAATCAAATGATACAACCCCCCACAAAAAAATCTATTTTACTTCCAGGTTGTAAGGCAACAAAATAGGAAAATGCAAAGGGGGGTGAATACTTTCGCAAGCCACTGAACAAATGAGTCGGCCTTTGAAGGGAACGCGCTGTATGTTTTACACTACACATATCTACAAAATATTGACATGATATTTTTTACATTTTTTTTATATGCTCATGACTCTCCCTAACTTCAAGAAAAAGTCCTCAAACTTCTCACTGCATCAGTCCTCGACTTTCTCACTGCATCAGTCATGCACTGTCAGTTTGCTCAAGCCTAATTAATCTAACAATACAATGCCAAACAATTAGACAAGTTTTCCATTCTAATAGACCTCATACTATGAAACGTCAGTATTAGTGGGCACGGGGTTTTCAACTCCCATCCAGAAAGCCAGGACTGATTACTTGTCAGGTTGTAAGAATTTGATTCTCCTCCATCAAACAATGAGACTGCATTAAAGCCTTTCACGTTGGAAACAAATTAATTTGAAGCCGAAATATCAAGTCTATAGACCTGAACCACCGTTAAAACAACATGACTGTTTGCTTCTTTCTGAATGTTAATATGTTATGAATATACCTTAGTGCAAAACTTAAACTTTCCTCTTATTCCTTTACACAATGACTCAGTGTTGCTCTATATTCCCTGCAGACAGACAGTAGTGATAGACTCAGTGTTGCTCTATATTCCCTGCAGACAGACACTAGTGATAGACTCAGTGTTGCTCTATATTCCCTGCAGACAGACAGTAGTGAATAATGACTCAGTGTTGCTCTATATTCCCTGCAGACAGACAGTAGTGATAGACTCAGTGTTGCTCTATATTCCCTGCAGACAGACAGTAGTGAATAATGACTCAGTGTTGCTCTATATTCCCTGCAGACAGACAGTAGTGAATAATGACTCAGTGTTGCTCTACATTCCCTGCAGACAGACAGTAGTGAATAATGACTCAGTGTTGCTCTATATTCCCTGCAGACAGACAGTAGTGAATAATGACTCAGTGTTGCTCTACATTCCCTGCAGACAGACAGTAGTGAATAATGACTCAGTGTTGCTCTATATTCCCTGCAGACAGACAGTAGTGAATGGCTCAGTGTTGCTCTATATTCCCTGACTCAGTGTTGCTCTACATTTCCTGCAGACTTGTTTGCATCTTTCAAAAATAAACATGTTACATTTTTAAACAGTAAAGGTCACAATGTAGGAGCCATGTTGGCCTAATTACATTGTTGTTGTGTTGTTTCTAGTCTGTATTTCTATATACACCTTTTAAATAGCCAATATAGTCAGGAAATTGTGTTTTTTTTTTGGCAGAAGCACTGTAATAAACAGTAGAATGAGAGCAGGAGGTCTCATCCACAGCTCGTTGGTAATGATCTCCCTCCAGGTTGACTTCACATCGTCCACCCCAGGCAATAGGAATCCATTTAAACCCATCCCAGGAACCTGCGTGGGGTGAAAAGTGGTGGCTATAACTCTGTTTTTAGCAGAGGGAGAAACGGCAGGGGCGATGTTGCCCTGACTCCAATGAGCTCATTATCCTTCTAATGCCTGTATAATTATTAGGTGTGAGTCCCAAATTGCACCCTATTCTCTATATAGTGCACTACCTTTGACCAAGGCAATATGGGGAATAACGTGCCATTTGGAATGCACTTTAGCCCCCCTTCCTGTCTTCTTCTGTCTTCCGCTGGCTGTCTTTCTGGAGCAGGAATCTCACAGGTAGACCTCCTACACCCCCAAGCATTATCCTCTCCGCTTGGCCGGACTGCAGTCTGTTTAATCAGACACTTGTTTCCTGTGTAGTTTTCATTTTTTTTATCTTCAGGTCATTGTGGGACATGTTTCCCAGTCTACACAGCATGATGTGAACTACACCTTTCATTAACCTGATAGACTGCCTGACCTGTAGTATCAGACTGTTTTGGGTACTCACACAGCTCACTGTGGCCATGATCATATGGTTTAGCATGTCATACAACCAATATATCTGTCATGCTCTGAATTTGTCATTAGCCTATGATATATAGTATTTTTTGCTTTCTTCTGTGTTACTTTTCCACCTCTCTTACCAAGAAACCCCCAAAACATTCCCCCAAGGTCAAGTGAAACTCACAAAGCAAAGAGAAAGTTTCTGTGATTTTCCTTGACATGGTTCGGCAGGGGTGGAGGTGGTGGTGGTGGGGGGATTTCTTCACAAAAAAAATAAAAAAGCGTGGACGTGGGAAGAGAAACTAATTTCTCCCCGATCAAAGGCATGAAAGGCCAGTTCTGCTGTAGGGCGATAAGGCTTCAAGGCACTGGAGCCAGATCCCCAGGACATTGCTCTGGTCCCAGCCCCTCAGCCGTACGGGGCGCTAGAACCAGCCTCCCTGCCTCTAAGCCCCTCAGCCATATGGGGCGCTAGAACCTGCCTCCCTGCCTCTAAGCCCCTCAGCCGTACGGGGCGCTGGAACCAGCCTCCCTGCCTCTAAGCCCCTCAGCCGTACGGGGCGCTGGAACCAGCCTCCCTGCCTCTAAGCCCCTCAGCCATATGGGGCGCTAGAACCAGCCTCCCTGCCTCTAAGCCCCTCAACCGTACGGGGCGCTGGGCCCAGCATCCTAGCCTCCTAGCCATAAGGGGCTCTGGGCCCAGCATCCTAGCCTCTCCGCCTCTCAGTTGTATGGGGCGCTGGACCCAGCCTCCTAGCCTCCCAGCCTCTCAGCCATAAGGGGCTCTGGACCCAGCCTCCTAGCCATAAGGGGCTCTGGGCCCAGCATCCTAGCCTCTCCGCCTCTCAGTCGTATGGGGCGCTGGACCCAGCCTCCTAGCCTCTCAGCCTCTCAGTTGTATGGGGCGCTGGGCCCAAACTCTCAGCCATAAGGGGCTCTGGGCCCAGCATCCCAACCTCTCAGCCATACAGGGCGCTGGGCCCAAACTCTCAGCCATAAGGGGCGCTAGGTCCAAACTCTCAGCCATACAGGGCGCTGGAACCAAACTCTCAACCATCAGTCATATTTCCAACGCTGACCACCAATTTCCAGGTTGTTGAACCATTGGGACGCTTCAACAGGAAACACTGTGTGCGCACAAAATGGCACACTATTCTCTATGTAGTGCACTACTTTTGACCAGGGCCCTATGGGGTAAGTAGTGCACTACTTTTGACCAGGGCCCATAGGGGCCTATGTAGGGGATAGGGTGCCATTTGGGACGCATCCACTACCTACAGCTGGCTGTGATAGCACAGGGGAGATGTGGAGACAGATAAACCCAGTGGTCAGTGATAACACAGGGGAGATGTGGAGACAGATAAACCCAGTGGTCAGTGATAACACAGGGGAGATGAGGAGACAGATAAACCCAGTGGTTAGTGATAACACAGGGGAGACGAGGAGACAGATAAACCCACTGGTTAGTGATAACACAGGGGAGATGTGGAGACAGATAAACCCACTGGTTAGTGATAACACAGGGGAGATGAGGAGACAGATAAACCCACTGGTTAGTGATAACACAGGGGAGATGAGGAGACAGATAAACCCACTGGTTAGTGATAACACAGGGGAGACGAGGAGAGCAATGACAGCGGGGTTAGACAGATACTGGCTGAATATGTTATCAAGTCATGCAAACTTCAGAGGCGCTGATGAAAATTGGATCTGCAAATATTAGATTATGACAAGTCTACAACATCCCAAATGACATCCTAGTCCCTATATAGTGCACTACTTTTGATCAGAGCACTAGTCAAATGTAGTACACTATATAGGGAAGAATGTGCCATTTAGGACACAACCCATGGGTTGAGTGATAAATAGGGAACACGTACTGTAGATATTGCATTTTTCCTTAGAAAGGGACTGACGGACTATGGTTTAAAGGGACAAACTGACTGTTTTAAAGGGACAAACTGACTGGTTTAAAGGGACAAACTGACTGGTTTAAAGGGACAAACTGACTGTTTTAAAGGGACAAACTGACTGGTTTAAAGGAACAAACTGACTGGTTTAAAGGGACAAACTGACTGGTTTAAAGGGACAAACTGACTGGTTTAAAGGGACAAACTGATTATGTTTTAAAGGAACAAACTGACTGTTTTAAAGGGACAAACTGACTATGATTTAAAGTGCACAGAAACGGTTTCCTTGTTGTTCTGTGTTTCCTTGTTGTTCTGTGTTATTTGACACCACCACATATGTACTGTGTGTTACGCCCTATCCAACTATGCCATCAGGATAAATGTAACCTGAACACGGTATTTATTTACATTTGTCTGGACAAAAAGCTGGAACACAATTATTACAGATAATCCAGACTGTCAAATGAGACCAAATAACTATTCAGCCCAAATGATATATTACATCCATAGGTCAAGGTTGGGGATCATTCTAACCCTCCTGTCACGAATGTCGTAGGAAGGAACGGAACAAAGTGCAGCGTGTGTGTCGTTCCACATTTTATTTATACTGTGAAACTATGCAATACATACACAATAAACTGACTGAACAAAAACAACAAACCGTGACGAAGAGTTAATATACACGTACTCCAAATCAATCTCCCACAAACCCAGGTGGGAAAAACACCTACTTAAGTATGATCTCCAATTAGAGACAACGATGACCAGCTGCCTCTAATTGGAGATCATCCCAAACAAAAACCCAACATAGAAATACAAAACTAGAACATAACAACATAGAAAAACTAAACTAGAAAAAAAAACTGTCACCTACTCTACTATAGAAAATAACATCTTTCTATGGTCAGGACGTGACACCTCCATAGTAATGTTTCCAGTGTCATTATTTACAATATTCATCCTGTGCCCACACACATACCGGCCTTGGTAGCAGTTGTAGGTTTTTATACAGTACCCCAAGACCAGTCTGTGACTTAATTTCACCATTGGAAAAAGAGCTACTGCGTAAATACTGCAATGCAGGTTTGATTGAATTTAGCCCTTAATGTATCATTGCTTTTATTCATGCAATTTATTGAGGAAGCAATAACCTTAAAACATGTCCTCAGGTATTGGATTTCACATGCCATTCAACTCTTTACTATTTAGCTATTAAAATGAACACAATCAGCCCATGCCTTCCGCAGTACAGGATTATATTATGTGCAGTGGATATTAGTTCGCTATAATCTTGAACGGAGGTCAAAATGTCTACATGAATTTGTGTCAACAAACTGTCCACGTTACATTCAATATTCCAACAGCGGAGTGATTCATTTATCCTGAACATTCATTTAATTTCCTTATCAATGAGAGCATTGAAAAGATAGACACAGGTTAATGGTAATACAGACCATGTTCATGGGCATCATATTTTCCAGGCGAGTAATTATGATGTCACTCACACCAGATGCTGTTGTTCACCAATATTTTGACATAACGTTGGAGGTCCATCAATCTTCACTATGATTAATTACACATTGCATTCAGACACTGTAAATACACATTTAAAGGTTTGCCTGTTGCTCTGATTGGCCTCTGGTACAGAATGTTCATGACTCTGACTGGACTACTCTGATTGGTCTCTGGTACAGAATGTTCATGACTCTGACTGGACTACTCTGATTGGTCTCTGGTACAGAATGTTCATGTCTCTGAATGGACTACTCTGATTGGTCTCTGGTACAGAATGTTCATGACTCTGACTGGACTACTCTGATTGGTCTCTGGTACAGAATGTTCATGACTCTGACTGGACTACTCTGATTGGCCTTAACCTCTGACCTCATTCACCTTATACAACATAGAGAAGATTTAACTTAGGCTGCATTCAAAATGGGACTCTCTTCCTCTATAAAAAAAAAGTTGTGCACTATACAGGGAATTGCAATTTCAGATTTGCTCTTATATTTTCCACATTTTAGTAGAAGTTGTTTTACAAAGCCTCTGGGTAATATTCAGATCCCTCTCTCAATAACAGCCACCATTTGTCAGTGACATACAGAAGGAGAGTAGCGTTTGACTGTCTGGCTCCCCAGCAACACAACTACTTTGACTATGTATGTATGTATGCAGGAGAGCTCCCAAGCCCTGGGGAAATAGGCCTGTTGTCAAAACGGAAGACAGATGTTCAACATTTAACTCTCTCTCTCTCTCTCTCTCTCTCTCTCTCTCTCTCTCTCTCTCTCTCTCTCTCTCTCTCTCTCTCTCTCTCTCTCTCTCTCTCTCCATAAAAGACAACATTGACCAGGCTGCATCACTGCTGCTGTGTGAAAACTAAGTCCCACAGTAAATAATAACATGTGTGTAGCAAGCCATATTCCTTCATTACCTGAGGTAGTGCAGAGCCATCTTGGTTTCATTTGGAAAATATTGATTTCTAAATGTAACTAAATGGTCACTCACTCACACTCACTCACTCACTCACTCACTCACTCACTCACTCACTCACTCACTCACTCACTCACTCACTCACTCACTCACTCACTCACTCACTCACTCACTCACTCACTCACTCACTCACTCACTCACTCAAACACTCACGCACTCACTCACTCACTCACTCACTCACTCACTCACTCACTCACTCACACACACACACACTCACTCACTCACACACTCACACACTCACCCACTCACACACACAGACACACTGATAGTGAATGAATAAATCATTAACCCACCCAGCAGCCCTAATACCTTCTCTTTCTCCAACTCCTTTAGTTATTGATAGATATACCACACTCTCTGAGGAAGGTAACGAACCGTCTCGCAGCTCTCCCTGTCCCCAAACACACCGCTGTCATTGGACGTCACTGAGGAAGGTAACGAACCGTCTCGCAGCTCTCCCTGTCCCCAAACACACCGCTGTCATTGGACGTCACTGAGGAAGGTAACAAACCGTCTTTCAGCTCTCCCTGTCCCCAAACACACCGCTGTCATTGGACGTCTCTGAGGAAGGTAACGAACCGTCTCTCAGCTCTCCCTGTCCCCAAACACACCGCTGTCATTGGACGTCTCTGAGGAAGGTAATGATACATTCTGAGAGCAGTGATCAGACATCCTCATTGTTTCTATCACATCTGATGAGGAGAACAGCTCATAACATCGTTAAAGTTCTGACAACTGGAGACAACTAAAGCACAGTCTTACTAATGGAAGACAGATCATTACCTTATGAGTTATTGAATGATCATGAAGCACAGTCTTACTAATGGAAGACAGATCATTTCCTTATGAGTTATTGAATGATCATGTATCACAGTCTTACTAATGGAAGACAGATAATTTCCTTATGAGTTATTGAATGATCATGAAGCACAGTCTTACTAATGGAAGACAGATAATTTCCTTATGAGTTATTGAATGATCATGTATCACAGTCTTACTAGTGGACGGATAACGTGCCGTGAATTAAAAACCCAACTATATGAGAATCGATTCCTAGGAA
Organism: Salmo salar; assembly: GCF_965601325.2. NCBI lineage: Eukaryota > Metazoa > Chordata > Actinopteri > Salmoniformes > Salmonidae > Salmo > Salmo salar. Next base: position 162,848,004 of record NC_138299.1, on the reverse strand, counting down.
ATGTAAAACGTTAAAGGTCATTTGAAATAACTTATATTCAGAGGTTTTAATTCCTCTTATACTGCCAGGTTTTAATATCTCTTATACTGCCAGGTGTTATCATCTCTTATACTGCCAGGTGTTATCATCTCTTATACTGCCAGGTTTTACCATCTCTTATACTGCCAGGTGTTATCATCTCTTATACTGCCAGGTTTTACCATCTCTGATACTGCCAGGTGTTATCATCTCTTATACTGCCAGGTTTTAATGCCTCTTATACTGCCAGGTTTTACCATCTCTGATACTGCCAGGTGTTATCATCTCTTATACTGCCAGGTTTTACCATCTCTTATACTGCCAGGTTTTACCATCTCTTATACTGCCAGGTGTTATCATCTCTTATACTGCCAGGTTTTAATGCCTCTTATACTGCCAGGTTTTACCATCTCTGATACTGCCAGGTGTTATCATCTCTTATACTGCCAGGTTTTACCATCTCTTATACTGCCAGGTTTTACCATCTCTTATACTGCCAGGTGTTATCATCTCTTATACTGCCAGGTTTTAATGCCTCTTATACTGCCAGGTTTTACCATCTCTGATACTGCCAGGTGTTATCATCTCTTATACTGCCAGGTTTTACCATCTCTTATACTGCCAGGTTTTACCATCTCTGATACTGCCAGGTGTTATCATCTCTTATACTGCCAGGTTTTACCATCTCTGATACTGCCAGGTGTTATCATCTCTTATACTGCCAGGTTTTACCATCTCTTATACTGCCAGGTGTTATCATCTCTTATACTGCCAGGTTTTAATGCCTCTTATACTGCCAGGTGTAACATCTCTGATACTGCCAGGTGTTATCATCTCTTATACTGCCAGGTTTTAATGCCTCTTATACTTCTAATGAACAGCCTAATGAAGTTTTAAAATCCCTTAAATTATTTGCCATCTTATATGATTTGCTCCTCATTTATTTTGAGTTCGGTATACTGCCCTCCACTTGGTATAAGACTATAATGAATCCTATTCCCACATCTTTAAAAAAAAATGACCCGAGAGTGCCACTGAACTATAGAGTCCTAAGTTTATTAAGTACAGTCATAAATTATATTGTTCCATCCTCAACAATAGGCTAATTACATTTTTGGAGGACCAAAACATTCTGGTGGAAGAACAAAATGTTTTTTGTAAATCCAGAGTCTCGACAGATCGTATCTTCTCGGTCTGTACAGTAATCAGAAATAAATCACACGAAGAGAAGCCTACTTTTCAATGTTTCATTGATTTTACAAAAATGCTTTTTGATTTTGTAAATAGGGATCTTTTAGCCTATAGTTTGTTAAAGACAGGGGGTTGATGGGAAATGTTATCACACAATCCAATCTCTTTAACAAGTTGCTTGTGTGTGTGTTAATTAATATGGTACAGATTGCTTTCCCACACCCTCTGGTGTAAAACAAGGAGACGTCTTATCACCGACTTTGTTTGCTATGTTTATAAATGACTTGGCAAATGAAAATAAACAGTTAAATATTGGAGTAAGATATGATGATGAAATGCTAAGTATCTGTTTATATGCTGATGATATTATTTAGATGGCGGAAACTGAACAAGACCTGCCCGAAAATGTTATTATGTGCAGTCTGTTGGTGTAAAAGATGGAGACTCAGGATCAACCAGACTAAAACACAGATAATGACTTGGTGTAAAAGATGGAGACTCATGATTAACCAGACTAAAACACAGATAATGACTTGGTGTAAAAGATGGAGACTCATGATTAACCAGACTAAAAACACAGATAATGACTTGGTGTACAAGATGGAGACTCATGATCAACCAGACTAAAACATAGATAATGCATTGTAGAAAACCAGCGACTAAGTGAATTGTTTTGCATTTTTGTTTTGGTGAAGAAGTTCTTGAGTTTACTAGCAATTATAAATATTTGGGTATTTTTTTTATTGATGAACATATTACCTTTCTATACGGAACATCTGCCGTGGACGACTCAGCAAGTAGAGCTCTTGGGGGAGTTTTATAGGAAAAACAAAACCAATCAAAGATATTAGTTATGCTACTTATTCCAAACTGTATCAGACATGCGTGTGTCCTTTAATGGACTATGGGTTGCTAAGAGGTATTTAAAAAACAAACGTGTCCATAACAGAGCAGTACGCTAATTTTTAGGTGTCCAAAAGTTTGCACCCCATACTAGCAATAACTGGGGATATGGGCTGGGAACCCTGTGAGGTGAGATGGAATATGCACACTACGTTTTAATGTATGGTGAGACTTTGGAATAGACAGTTAGATATGCCAACTACCTGAATAGCTAGTAAAGTTTTTCAATGGGATCTATCCATAGGGGGAGCCTAGGCAACTGGAAAGATCAGGTAAGATCAGGGATATTGTCTCTGCGCATTGAAACAGGTCAGAGCAGGGATATTGCCTCTGCGCATTGAAACAGGTAAGATCAGGGATATTGCCTCTGCGTATTGAAACAGGTAAAATCATGGATATTGTCTCTGCGCATTGAAACAGGTAAGATCAGGGATATTGCCTCTGCGTATTGAAACAGGTAAGTATTGTGGTGAAATGGAAGAGGAAAGACTATGCAACTATTGTGACATGGAAGAAATAGAGAACGAAAAACAGTCTTACCGAGTGGCACAGTGGTCTAAGGCACTGCATCGCAGTGCTAGAGGCGTCACAACAGACCAGGGTTCGATCCTGGGCTGTATCACAACCAGCTGTGATCGGGAGTCCCATAAGGCTGAGCACAATTGGCCCAGCCAATTGTGAAGGTTTGGCTGGGGTAGGCCGTCATTGTAAATAAGAATTTGTTCTTAACTGTCTTGCCTAGTTAAATAATTCTAATTCAAATGTTATTTTATTGGACACATGGTTAGCAGATGTTAATGCAAGTGTAGCGAAAATGCTTGTGCTTCTAGTTCTGACAGTGCTTGCAATATCTAACAATTCCACAACTACCTAATACACACAAATCTAAGTAAAGGGATGGAATAAGAATATGTTCATATAAATATATGGATGGGCCATGACCAACCGGCATAGACAAGATGAAATATATAATATAAAATACAGTATACACATCTGGGATTGTAACGCCCTGGCCATAGAGAGGGGTTTTTTGTTCTTTATTTTGGTTAGGCCAGGGTGTTACATTGGGTGGGCGTTCTATGTTCCTTTTTCTATGTTTTTGTATTTCTTTGTTTTGGGCCGTGTGTGTGGCTCCCAATCAGGCACAGCTGAAGTTCGTTGTTGCTGATTGGGAGTCACACATAAGGAGCATGTTTTTCCTTTGGGTTTTGTGGGTAATTGTTTCTCTTGAGTGTTTTGCACCTGACAGGACTGTTTGGCTGTCAGTTTTCTTGTTTTTGTATAGTGTTCACGTTGTTCAATTAAAATCATGATGAACACTAACTCCGCTGTGCCTTGATCTACTCTCTCTCCTGACAGCCGTTACAGGGATGAGTAGTGCAGGATATGTAAACATTATTAAAGTGGCATTATTAATGTGACTAGTGATCTATTGCCCTTTCTACCACGCTAAATGCTCGCTCTTATTCCAGAAAGCTCACCAGATATACCCTGGTATTATGTGGCTGAGTGATGCGGAGACTGACCACCAGATATACCCTGGTATTATAGACTTGCCTGGTATTTAGACTTGCCTGGTATTATGTGGCTGAGTGATGCGGAGACTGACCACCAGATATACCCTGGTATTATAGACTTGCCTGGTATTTAGACTTGCCTGGTATTATGTGGCTGAGCGATGAGGAGACTGACCACCAGATATACCCTGGTATTTTAGACTTGCCTGGTATTTAGACTTGCCTGGTATTATGTGGCTGAGCGATGAGGAGACTGACCACCAGATATACCCTGGTATTTAGACTTGCCTGGTATTATGTGGCTGGGTGATGAGGAGACTGACCACCAGATATACCCTGGTATTATGTGGCTGAGCGATGAGGAGACAGACCACCAGATATACCCTGGTATTATGTGGCTGGGTGATGAGGAGACTGACCACCAGATATACCCTGGTATTATGTGGCTGAGCGATGAGGAGACTGACCACCAGATATACCATGCACATGTTTTTTTGTCCATTATGTACTTCCGTTTGAGGAATATTTAGATAAAGCCTGGAATAAAATAAAAAGGATACCTACAATTCAAATATAAAAAAATATGTATATTCTATGTGCTTAATGGTGTGTGTATATAGATGGTGTTTAGATATAGATATTTAGGTATAGATAGGCTTGTCTCCCATATGAATCTTCTCTTTGTGCCAGACTGGGTTCAAGTGACTTTTTTCAGTTTTTATTTATCTGTATATGTTACTGTCTGTCTGTCTGTCTGTCTGTCTGTCTGTCTGTCTGTCTGTCTGTCTGTCTGTCTGTCTGTCTGTCTGTCTGTCTGTCTGTCTGTCTGTCTGTCTGTCTCCATGGAGAATAAGAGCACCTCCTCCCAGCTGCCCACTGCACTGAGGCTAGGAAATACTGTCACCACTGATAAATCCACGATAATTGAGAATTTCAATAAGCATTTTTCTACGGCTGGCCATGCCTTCCACCTGGCTACCCCTACCCCGGTCAACAACCCTCCACCCCCCACAGCAACTTGCCCAAGCCCCCCCTGTTTCTCCTTCACCCAAATCCAGATAGCTGATGTTCTAAATGAGCCGCAAAATCTGGACCCCCACAAATCAGCCGGGCTAGACAATCTGGACCCTCTCTTTCTTAAACGATCGGTCAAAATTGTTGCAACCGCTTTTACTAGAATGTTCAACCTCTCTTTCGTATCATCTGAGACACCCAAAGATTGGAAAGCTGCCGCGGTCATCCCCCTCTAGTTAACAAACAGATCACCGACAATTTCAAATCCCACCGTACCTTCTCCGCTATGCAATCTGGTTTCAGAGCTGGTATTGGGTGCACCTCAGCTACGCTCAAGGTCCTAAACGATATCATAACTGCTATCGATAAGAGACAATACTGTGCAGCCGTATTCATCAACCTGGCCAAGGCTTTCGACTCTGTCAATCACCACATTCTTACCAGCAGACTCAACAGCCTTGGTTTCTCAAATGACTGTCTCGCCTGGTTCACCAACTATTTCTCTGATAGAGTTCAGTGTGTCAAATCGGAGGGCCGGTTGTCCGGACCCCTGGCAGTCTCTATGGGGTGCCACAGGGTTCAATTCTCAGGCCGACTCTTTTCATCAATGATGTCGCTCTTGCTGCTGTTGATTCTCTGATCCACCTCTACGCAGACGACACCATTCCGTATACTTCTGGCCCTTCTTTGAACACTGTGTTAACTAACCTCCAGACGAGCTTCAATGCCATACAACTCTCCTTCCGTGGCCTCCAACTGCTCTTAAATGCAAGTAAAACTAAATGCAAGCTCTTCAATCGATCGCTGCCCGCACCTGCTCACCTGTCCAGCATCACTACTCTGGACGGTTCAGACTTTGAATATGTGGACAACTACAATACCTAGGTGTCTGGTTAGAGTGTAAACTCTCCTTCCAGACTCACATTAAGCATCTCCAATCCAAAATTAAATCTAGAATCGGCTTCCTATTTCGCAACAAAGCCTCCTTCACTCATGCTGCCAAACATACCCTCGTAAAGCTGACCATCCTACCGATCCTTGACTTCCGCGATGTCATTTACAAAATAGCCTCCAACACTCTACTCAGCAAATTGGATGTAGTCTATCACAGTGCCATCCGTTTTGACACCAAATCCCCATATACTACCCACCACTGTGACCTGTATGCTCTCAATGGCTGGCCCTCGCTTCATATTTGTCGCCAAACCCACTGGCTCCAGGTCATCTATAATCCTTTGTTAGGTAAAGCCCCGCCTTATCTCAGCTCACTGGTCACCATAGCAACACCCACCCATAGCACGTGCTCCAGCAGGTATATTTCACTGGTCATCCCCAAAGCCAATTCCTCCATTGGCCGCCTTTCCTTCCAGTTCTCTGCTGCAAATGACTGAAACGAACTGCAAAAATCACTGAAGCTGGAGACTTATAGCACCCTCACTAACTTTAAGCACCAGCTGTCAGAGTAGCTCACAGATCATTGCACCTGTAAATAGCCCATCTGTAAATAGCCCATCCAACTACCTCATCCCCATACTGTATTTATTTATCTTGCTCCTTTGCACCCCAGTATCTCTACTTGCACACTCATTTTCTGCACATCTATCATGCCAGTGTTTAATTGCTATATTGTAATTATTTCGCCACTATGGCCTATTTATTGCCGTACCTCCCTTATCCTACCTCATTTGCACACACTGTATATAGACTTTTTCTATTATATTATTGACTGTATGTTTGTTTATTTCATGTGTAACTCTGTGTCGTTGTTTGTGTCGCACTGCTTTGCTTTTTCTTGGCCTGGTCGCAGTTGTAAATTAGAACTTGTTCTCAACTAGCCTACCTGGTTAAATAAAGTTGAAATAAAAATGTTGAATAAAAGTATGTATGTATGTATGTGTGTATATATATACAGTGTGTATGTATGTAAGTATTTGTGTATATACAGTGTGTATGTATGTAAGTATTTGTGTATATACAGTGTTTATGTATGTAAGTATTTGTGACTATACAGTGTGTATGTATGTATGTATGTATGTATGTATGTATGTATGTATGTATGTATGTATGTATGTATGTATGTATGTATGTAATTGTACTGCTCTTAGGGATATAGTTATTGTTTGGATCACCTTATGGAGTATTATGTATTGATTTTGTACTTTTTATTTGATGCAGAGAATACCGGAGGAATAATTATCATTTCATTACCGTGGTGGAATATTGTAGTTTAGGTGTCAATTAATCCTGTAAGGGATGGGTTGCTAATTGGCAATTTGACACAAAAATACAATTTCATTCATTTTTCATTCATTCATTCGTTCATTCCAGGGTTTTAATATATCTTATTACTGCCAGGTTTCAATGTCTCTTATACTATCAGGTTTTAATTGTCTATTATAATATCAGGATTTAATATATATTATACTGCCAGTTTTATTATCTCTTATACTGGCAAGTTTTAATATATCTTACACTTCCAGGTTTTAATATATCTTATACTGCCAGGTTTTAATATATCTTATACTGCCAGGTTTTAATATATCTTATACTGCCAGGTTTTAATATATCTTATATTGATGGTTTTAATATCTCTTATACTGCCAGGTTTTAATATCTCTTACTATTGGCAGGTTTTAATTTGTCTTATACTTCCAGATTTTAATATATCTTAAACTTGCCGGTTTTAATATATTTTTCACTGCCAGGTTTTAATATATCTTATACTCCTAGGTTTTACTATTTCTTATTCTGCCAGGTTTTAATATACTGCTCAAAAAAATAAAGGGAACACTTAAACAACACATCCTAGATCTGAATGAAAGAGCTACATTTATTAAATACTTTTTTCTTTACATAGTTGAATGTGCTGACAACAAAATCACACAAAAATAATCAATGGAAATCCAATTTATCAACCCATGGAGGTCTGGATTTGGAGTCACACTCAAAATGAAAGTGGAAAACCACACTACAGGCTGATCCAACTTTGATGTAATGTCCTTAAAACAAGTCAAAATGAGGCTCAGTAGTGTGTGTGGCCTCCACGTGCCTGTATGACCTCCCTACAACGCCTGGGCATGCTCCTGATGAGGTGGCGGATGGTCTTCTGAGGGATCTCCTCCCAGACCTGGACTAAAGCATCCGCCAACTCCTGGACAGTCTGTGGTGCAACGTGGCGTTGGTGGATGGAGCGAGACATGATGTCCCAGATGTGCTCAATTGGATTCAGGTCTGGGGAACGGGGAGGCCAGTCCATAGCATCAATGCCTTCCTCTTGCAGGAACTGCTGACACACTCCAGCCACATGAGGTCTAGCATTGTCTTGCATTAGGAGAAACCCAGGGCCAACCGCACCAGCATATGGTCTCACAAGGGGTCTGAGGATCTTATCTCGGTACCTAATGGCAGTCAGGCTACCTCTGGCGAGCACATGGAGGGCTGTGCGGCCCCCAAAGAAATGCCACCCCACACCATGACTGACCCACCGCCAAACCGGTCATGCTGGAGGATGTTGCAGGCAGCAGAACGTTCTCCACGGCGTCTCCAGACTCTGTCACGTCTGTCACGTGCTCAGTGTGAAACTGCTTTCATCTGTGAAGAGCACAGGGCGCCAGTGGCGAATTTGCCAATCTTGGTGTTCTCTGGCAAATGCCAAACATCCTGTACGGTGTTGGGCTGTAAGCACAACCACCACCCGTGGACATCGGGCCCTCATACCACCCTCATGGAGTCTGTTTCTGACCGTTTGAGCAGACACATGCACATTTGTGGCCTGCTGGAGGTCATTTTGCAGGGCTCTGGCAGTGCTTCTCCTGCTCCTCCTTGCACAAAGGCGGAGGTAGCGGTCCTGCTGCTGGGTTGTTGCCCTCCTACGGCCTCCTCCACGTCTCCTGATGTACTGGCCTGTCTCCTGGTAGCGCCTCCATGCTCTGGACACTACGCTGACAGACACAGCAAACCTTCTTGCCACAGCTCGCATTGATGTGCCATCCTGGATGAGCTGCACTACCTGAGCCACTTGTGTGGGTTGTAGACTCCGTCTCATGCTACCACTAGAGTGAAAGCATCGCCAGCATTCAAAAGTGACCAAAACATCAGCCAGGAAGCATAGGAACTGAGAAGTGGTCTGTGGTCCCCACCTACAGAACCACTCCTTTATTGTGGGTGTCTTGCTAATTGCCTATAATTTCCACCTGTTGTCTATTCCATTTGCACAACAGCATGTGAAATGTATTGTCAATTAGTGTTGCTTCCTAAGTGGACAGTTTGATTTCACAGAAGTGTGATTGACTTGGAGTTACATTGTGTTGTTTAAGTGTTCCCTTTATTTTTTTGAGCAGTGCATATCTTATACTGACAGGTTCTCTTATCTCTTATGCTGCCAGGTTTTAATATCTTCTATACTGTCGCTAGACACAACATTTATAGCTATGTTCATCAGCTGTGTGACAAAAGGACACATGAGAGGGAGAGGGAGGGAGAGAGAGAAAGAGAGAGAGAGAGAGAGAGAGAGAGAGAGAGAGAGAGAGAGAGAGAGAGAGGGAGTGGCAGAGAGAGAGAAAGAAAGAAACAGATGGAGAGAGCTGAGAGAGTGACAAAGACAGAGAGCGACAGAGAGAGATGGCCTCAAAAGTGTCTCTCTGCCTGGCCGACCGTCCCATCAATGTCTCTCTGCCTGGCCGAACCTCCCATGAATGTCTCTCTGCCTGGCCGAACCTCCCATGAATGTCTCTCTGCCTGGCCTACCCACCCATGAATATCTCTGCCTGGCCGACCCTCCCATGAACATCAGAATCACTGAAGCACTACAAACTCACAAGTAGATAAATGCATTTCTGTAATATTTTCAGCAGCTGGACACAGTGAGTCATGGTGACAGTCTGTGAAACCTTGACTGGACCCGACTGCAATGTGCTCCACTGGATTGTCTGTTTTTTTCTTCTTCCTACTACTAATAATATTGTTGCTGAGAACATTTAATCTTTTCAAACCTTAAAAACATTAGACACCAGTTTCAGCTAGCAGGGTAAAACTGACTTATAGTATCTTTCTATCTATATATATATATATATGCAGTTGAAGCCGGAAGTTTACATAAACTTAGGTTGGAGTCATTAAAACTTGTTTTTTCAACCACTCCACACATTTCTTGTTAACAAACTATAGTTTTGGCAAGTTGGTTAGGACATCTACTTTGTGCATGACACAAGTCATTTTTCCAACAATTGTTTACAGACAGATTATTTCACTTATAATTCACTGTATCACAATTCCAGTGGGTCAGAAGTTTACATACACTAAGTTGACCGTGCTTTTAAACAGCTTGGAAAATTCCTGAAAATTATGTCATGGCTTTAGAAGCTTCTGATAGGCTAATTGACATCATTTGAGTCAATCTGAGCAATTTCCAAACGCCTGAAGGTACTACGTTCAACTGTACAAACAATAGTATGGAAGTATAAACACCATGGGACCACGCAGCCGTCATACCGCTCAGGAAGGAGACGCGTTCTGTCTCCTAGAGATTAACGTACTTTGCTGCGAAAAGTGCAAATAAATCCCAGAACAACAGCAAAGGACCTTCTGAAGATGCTGGAGGAAACAGGTACAAATGTATCTATATCCACAGTAATACGAGTCCTATATCGACATAACCTGAAAGGCCGCTCAGCAAGGAAGAAGCCACTGCTCCAAAAGTGCCATAAAAATGCCAGACTATGGTTTGCAGCTGCACATTGGGACAGAGATCGTACTTTTGGAGAAATTTCCTCTGGTCTGATGAAACAAAATATAACTGTTTGGCCATAATGACCATTGTTATGTTTGGAAGAAATAGGGGGAGTTTTGCAAGCCGAAGAACAACATCCCAACCATGAAGCACGGGGGTGGCAGTATCATGATTTGGGGGTGCTTTGCTGCAGGAGGGACTGGTGCACTTCACAAAATAGATGGCATCATTAGGTAGGAAAATTATGTGGATATATTGGAGCAACATCTCATGACATCAGTCAGGAAGTTAAAGCTTGGTCACATTTTATAATGTCGTATGTTTTTCCTCTAACACCACTTTCCATCAATTTGTATACAGTGGCGGTTCTAGACCATTTCAACTGGGGGGGCCAAGCTGGGGCCAGTTGTACTGTTAGAGGGGCCAGTTACATTAGACCTTATTGTTGTCCTATCGTTTTCTTCACAGGCAAAAGACCATGTTCATAATCATCATGTCTAATAACGGATGTAAAAAAAGAACGATAGCAAAAATGTGTTATGTAAAGATTATTTCATACTCCACATTTAGGGGGGCCACAAGGGGGTCCAAAATTGTCGTCACAGGGGCACTGCCCCCCCCCCCCCCCAGCACCACCTCTGTTTGTATAGCTTTTTTAAATCATCAAAGCATGAGAAGACTTTGCCTTCATTTTGGTTTGTTTGCTTGTCAATTAGGGTGTGCAGAGTGAATACGTGGTCTGTGTACGGTAATTTGGTTAAAAGCCAATTTGACATTCTCTCAGTACATTGTTACATTTCCTCAGTGAAAACAGTCTGCTGTTAATGATAATGCAGAGGATTTTCCCAAGGTTGTCACATATCCCCTTGTAGTTATTGGGGTCAAATGTGTCTCCACTTTTGTGTATTGGGGTGATCAGTCCTTGGGTCCAAATATTGAGGAAGATGCCAAAACTGAGGATGATGGAATTTGTGGTCTGTATATTTTGTAATTTCATTTAGGATACCATCAGCCCCACAGGACTTTTTGGGTTGGAGGGTTTGCATTTTGTCCTGTAGTTCATTCAATGTAATTGGGGAATCCAGTAGGTTCTCTCTCTCTCTCGCTCTCTCGCTCTCTCTTTCTCTCTTTCTCTCTCACACACAAACACACCTACACCTACCATCTCTCTCTCTCACTCTCTCTCTGTCTCTCTGACTCTCTCTCTATCTATCTCTCATGATGAATTAAACATCTAAAAACATTGGTAAGCCAACACCAGTGTAAATGAATTCCTTTTACACCAGGTTAACGCACTTCATTAGAGCTGCATTTTAAAGCTGCATGTGGTACTTAATTGAAGGGCCTGGGGACAATTCATCTGACATTTGGAAAATGCCAAGCACAGCATAGGAATCTTATGTTTATTACACAAAGGCGGGGATGGGAAGACAAAGAGAGAAAGAGATAGAGAGAGAGAAAGACTATTTGGATTGTCCATCTGTAAATGCTCTACATATGATCATACAATCAACAAATTATAAGCAACTGCTTGCTAAGGTTACAATTTTAGGTTTAGGGTAAGGGTTAAGGTTACAGTTAGGGCTAGGGTGAGGGTTAGTAAAGAATTGTTACTGATAGTCTGTAGAGCATCTACAGATGGACTATGCAAATAAAGATAGATTTAATTTCCCTTTTTTGGCTTCTGGCTTTTGGTTATGACAGAAGTAAGTTTGAAAATTGTATTTTTAATTGGTGTGATTTGTTTTGTGATTTTTTTTTAATGACTACTGAATTCACAGGGGCTGCATAATTAAGAGGAAATAGCTGTGAGGAAGCTACTGTGAAGGTGACTTTGTGGCCGATGTGTAATATTATGGTGAGGTGCTGGTCTCCCTGTTTTAAATTCAAGCTTGTTAATGTGCTTGTTTTCAGCAAGACCACTCTGGCTATTCAACATAATGACTTATAGTTCTTAGCTTCAACCGGAGGGTATGAATTCCCAGATGTCATTGCCTGCCGTTGTGCCCTTGAGCACCCCACTAAAACAGCTCCACGGGTGCCCAGTGCGGCAGCACCCCGCACGTCTCCAAAACACGTGTGTATGTAAGTGTCTTTTCGGAGGGGTTGGGTTAAAAGTGGAAGTCAAATTTCCGTGTGCATTTGACCAATAAAGTGGTCTTAATCTCCATGGCAACTGAAGCAAGCACACATTTTTTTTCTTCATTTTAAACCATCGTTTAGATTGACTGAAAACACATGCTCATCTACAGCCACATTTTTGAGAAAGAGATTCATGGTTGAGGAAAAGGGTTGAAAGAACAAATTAGTATTTGTATTTATTAAGGATCACCATTAGTTGCTACCAAGCCAGCAGCTACTCTTCCTGGGGTCCGGCAAAATTAAGGCCGATATACACTACCGGTCAAAAGTTTTAGAACACCTACTATTTCTTGGGTTTTTCTTATTTTTTACTATTTTATATATTGTAGAATAAGTCATGACATCAAACCTATGAAATAACACATATGGAATCATGTAGTAACCAAAAAAGTGTTTACTTTACGACATGGTCAGTCAATCCGGAAAATGTCAAGAACTTTCTTCAAGTGCAGTTGCAAAAACCATCAAGCGCTATGATGAAACTGGCTCTCATGAGGACCGCCACAGGAATGGAAGACCCAGAGTTACCTCTGCTGCAGAGGATAAGTTCAATCACTGTTCCACTTTGAGCCGGGAGAGATTGACATGCATATTATTAATATTAGCTCTCCATGTACGTCCAATGACCAGCAGTGCTGGTATGGTTGAGGTTTAGGGTTTAGTGAATGATTTGTCCCAATTAGTACTAACGTATTCCTTGCCACCCATTCTGAAACTAACTGCAGCTTTTTGTTATGTGTTGCAGTCATTTCAGTCGCTGTAGTAGTTGACATGTATAGAGTTCAGTTATCTGCATACATAGACACACTGGCTTTACTCAAAGACAGTGGCATCTTTAGTAAAGATTGAACAAAGTAAGGGGCCTAGACAGCTGCCTTGGGGAATTCCTGATTCTGCCTGGATTATGTTGGAGAGGCATCCATTATAGACCACACGCTGTGTTCTATTTGACAAGTAACTCTTTATCCACAATTTTGCAGGGGATGTAAAGCCATCCTGAAGTCTAACAAAACAGCCATCACAATCTTTTTATTATCAATTTCTCTCAGCCAATCATCAGTCATTTGTGTAAACAGCAACACCTCCCCTGTTGGCATTTCTGTCTTTTCTGTAAATGTTATAACCTTGTATTGCTTCCACTGTATCATCGAAGGTATTATCTAAGTGAGTTTCAGAGAAAGTCAGAATATGAATGTCATCTGTTACTAGCAGGTTATTGACTTCATGGACCTTGTTTCTCAGGCTACATATGTTAATATGGGCTATTTTGAGCCCTTTTCTGGGATGCTTGCTTGTTCCATTGCTTTACTGGGAAGCTTAGTAGAAGTAGATATCATTGTGTTATTTATGTTAGTGCACAGTACAAACAGCATACATCTGGTTCATAGGCACATGATTGCTGCATACAATAGCTGTATGATCAGCAGAGGCATTCAGGGCAGTTAGAGGGACATACATTAGGTTACTTACATTGTGTCAATCAATGCCCCTGGAATAATGTAGATTTGCTAAAGCATTACGATGACTCAGCAACACAATGGTAGGGATTAGCTGAGCTGGGATTGGCTCATTGATAAGTCATTGTGCCAACACAGCCTTGTACTGCTGTGAAAGGATCCAGGAACCCAAATAATATGGGTGGATCCCATTCTCCTTATAAAACAGGATTTGTTTCCAAAGGTAGGGAAATTATCAACAAAAGTTACACCCATTGAGCTGCAATAATCACGTAGCCAGTTATGAAGAGAACAAATCCTGCTAAAGCGTTCAATGCCACGATTCTGTGAGGGCACAGGGCCAGATATGATGAGTATTTTCTTAGTGTCTAGCAGAGAGTCAATAAGCCCTTTAAATCCAGTTTCAGCTGTTCCGAATTGTCCTTTATAATGTCATTAAAACCCACATCTACTATGATAGAATCGATATCCATGTCCTGGCGTAGTAAATTCGGGAACAGCTTAGTAATGTACTTTACTCGAGCTCCGGGATAGGACATTGTTTTTGAACCAGGAACAGTCACATTTATTACCATGGAGCTGCCCAAAATCACGGCTGGCAAGAAGGACAAGGAAATCTGCCCAGTCCAACTCTTCACAGGATGGTGCAGGCCTCCGACAGATGGAGAAGCCCCGCTCGATCCAGAGCAGAGATGGAACGCTTCCAACGTAGACTTCGAAGGCGTAGGAGTAGCGGCCGCAGACTAAGGTAACCCCTGCAACGAAGGTGCAGGAAGATCAGGCTCTAGGGCGGCGAATAGTTAGTTGTTTGTATCGCCTCCAAGCCTCTCGTTGAGAGTGTAGACTGCTTTGCGGGAGGCCGCTGTCTTCGGCTTCCAAGGCTACTGACATGTGACCATCGTTGATTGTCATGCTCCTCTTGCTGTGCTCCTTTGACTCCACTATCAGATGGGGGAGAAGAGGCAGGAGATGGCTCCCCTGGTGAACGAACTCCGGGCAACACCGGCCAGTAAGATAACGACAAACGCCAAGGCGGAGATGCATCCAACAAGTGAAAACACCAATCAGCCACCGGCGTAGAAATGGTAAACATTCCACTCTATGTTTTCCCCAGTTTCTTATGTAGGCTGGTGACCTATGTGAACAAGGAAGCCACCTCAATCCGATAATCCTCAGCAAGCAAACAATTGTTTGTCCCGAAAACAAAGCGTAGTAGATACAGCTCCTACAGCACTGGAAACATTAATTTAGTAGTCCAGCAAACAGGGCTCCATTGGAAAACTTATCTGGGACTAATTTCGTTAGCTTGATTGCTAGTAGCTTAGCTAGGTTAGCGGCTCTTTCAAGCAGTCTTTAGCCTGTCAGTTAAGCAGGATTCCGGGGACAAGAAATAGCGGTCCTAGCAGTTAAAAGCGAACCACGTTGCGGTATCCATGCAAAAAAACAATTTGTTTTTTTTATGTTTAACAGAGATTGGTTGTTTTAGTTAACCTCTCTGGGCTAGGTGGGACGAAATCGTCCCACCTACGCAACAGCCAGTGTAATCCCGTGACGCGATTTTCAAATACCTTAGAAATGCTATTACTTCAATTTCTCAAACATATGACTATTTTACACCATTTTAACCTGTTAGGGCTAGGGGGCAGTATTGACACGGCTGGATAAAAAACATACCCGATTTAATCTGGTTACCACTCCTACCCAGTAACTAGAATATGCATATACTTATTACATATGGATAGAAAACACCCTAAAGTTTCTAAAACTGTTTGAATGTCTGTGAGTCTGTGAGTATAACAGAACTCAAATGGCAGGTCAAAACCTGAGAGATTCCTTTACAGGAAGTGGCCTGTCTGACCATTTCTTGAACTGCTTTTCCATCTCTATCTTTTACTAAGGATCTCTGCTCTAACGTGACACTTCCCACGTCTTCCATAGGCTCTCAGAGCCCGGGAAAAAACAGAATGTCGTCATTCCAGCCCCAGACTGGAACACATTATCGCCTTTCTCAAGTGGCCGATCAAGGGACTCTGGGCTTATGCGCATGACCCGACCGCCCCCGCCTTTGTGATTTTTTCCTCTGTTTGCCGAAAAGGAGATTCCCTGTCGGAATATTATCGCTTTTCTACGAGAAAAATGGCGTAAAAATTGATTTTAAACAGCGGTTGACATGCTTCGAAGTACGGTAATGGAATATTTAGAATTTTATTGTCACGAATTGCGCCATGCGCGCGACACTTCTTTACCATTTCGGATAGTGTCTGGAACGCACGAACAAAACGCCGCTATTCGGATATAACGATGGATTATTTTGGACCAAACCAACATTTGTTATTGAAGTAGCAGTCCTGGGAGTGCATTCTGACGAAGACAACAAAAGGTAATCAAACTTTTATAATAGTAAATATGATTATGGTGAGTGCTAAACTTGCCGGGTGTCTAAATAGCGAGCCCGTGATGCCTGGGCTATGTACTTAGAATATTGCAAAATGTGCTTTCACCAAAAAGCTATTTTAAAATCGGACATATCGAGTGCATAGAGGAGGTCTGTATCTATAATTCTTAAAATAATTGTTATGCTTTTTGTGATCGTTTATCGTGAGTAATTTAGTAAAATGTTAGCGAATTCCCCGGAAGTTTGCGGGGGTATGCTAGTTCTGAACGTCACATGCTAATGTAAAAAGCTGGTTTTTGATATAAATATGAACTTGATTGAACAAAACATGCATGTATTGTATAACATAATGTCCTAGGGTTGTCATCTGATGAAGATCATCAAAGGTGAGTGCTGCATTTAGCTGTCTTCTGGGTTTTGGTGACATTATATGCTGGCTTGAAAAATGGGTGTCTGATTATTTCTGGCTTGGTACTCTGCTGACATAATCTAATGTTTTGCTTTCGTTGTAAAGCCTTTTTGAAATCGGACAGTGTGGTTAGATTAACGAGAGTCTTGTCTTTAAATAGCTGTAAA
>NC_138299.1:162623563-162818563 GCF_965601325.2 Salmo salar | reverse complement strand
CGCATAGAAAAGGAAAACATAGAAATAGAAATCTAGAAACCCCACAATGAAACAGAAACCCAAAAACACACTCCCTGACCACTCTACTATGGAAAATGACCTCTTACAAGGGTCAGGACGTGACAGCCTTCCTAATTCCGCCTTCCTAATTCCGCCTTCCTAATTCTGTTTTCCTAATTCCACCTTCCTAATTCTGTTTTCCTAATTCCACCTTCCTAATTCCGTCTTCCTAATTCCACCTTCCTAATTCCAACTTCCTAATTCCGGTTTCCTAATTCCGCCTTCCTAATTCTGTTTTCCTAATTCCACCTTCCTAATTCTGTCTTCCTAATTCTGCCTGCTATTTCTAATAGCTCTGCTACATACAAGCCCCTTGTCGAAATTAAGACCAGCATTAACATCAATCCCATTCAAAGGCACTTAAGGCACTTAAAATGTCTATATTTAATACTTTGGGTACATTGGATTTCAATGTATTTTAATTGTGCTGTTCCCAAATGTAATGTCATTTTTCTTTGTGCCTGCTCATTTTATTGCAAATTCCAAATCAAATTGCATCACAGATGGTGTTGCAAATACACAGCTGGATGAAGACCATTCCAAAAAAAAAAAACATAGTTGCCAAAATATGTAACTTTATCTGAGGATGGGTGGTGTGGAAGCCTAATCCACGTAATTGGGTGTGCTGTCAGAGTACCACACATTACACTACATGCTGTAAACAACCTTGTCTACCTCCCAGCTTAGCATCGTTACTTCTAAACTGGGAAGTTGAATTTGGTTTTAATTGCTATGAGTTGTTTTGGAGCCAACTTCGGTTCAGTGAGTGTTTTCCACAGTCCATTAAATGAGTTGGATAATAGGGCTGCGTTGAGGACTTAATAATATGACATTAACATTCTAAAAGGATACATCCCAGCCCATCCTGACTTCATCCCAAGTAGGCACCCTATTACAGGCCCAATAGAGCTCTAGGAAAATTAAGAGCACTATGTAGGGAATAGGGTTCACTTTGGGACACACATACTAAGTTTCGTGTGAATGTGACGAGAACATAACGTGGCAACGTAGGGAAAGAGCTGGACAGGAAGAGATCCTGCTTCTGATTCTGATGCTTCTGATTCTGAGCAACTACAGCGCAGTGTCAAGACGTGGCCCTTTCTGTAGTGGTACTGGTAGTAGTGGTGGTAGCAGTAGTGGTGGTGGTAGTAGAGGCGGTGGTGGTAGTAGAGGTGGTGGTAGTAGTAGAGGTGGTGGTAGTAGAGGTGGTGGTAGTAGAGGTGGTAGTAGTAGAGGTGGTAATAGTAGAGGTGGTGGTAATAGTAGAGGTGGTAGTAGTAGAGGTGGTGGTAGTAGTAGAGGTAGTAGTAGTAGAGGTGGTAATAGTAGAGGTGGTAATAGTAGAGGTGGTGGTAGTAGAGGCGGTGGTAGTAGTAGAGGTGGTGGTAGTAGTAGAGGTGGTGGTAGTAGTAGAGGTGGTGGTAGTAGTAGAGTTGGTGGTAGTAGTAATGGTGGTAGTAGAGGTGGTGGTAGTAGTAGAGGTGGTGGTAGTAGTAGAGGAGGTGGTAGTAGTAGAAATGGTGGTAGTAGTAGAGGTGGTGTATAGTAGAGGTGGTGGTAGTAGTAGAGGTGGTGGTAGTAGAGGTGTTGGTAAAAATAGAGGTGGTGGTAGTAGTAGAGGTGGTGGTAGTAGAGGTGGTGGTAGTAGAGGTGGTGGTAGTAGAGGTGGTAGTAGTAGAGGTGGTAATAGTAGAGGTGGTGGTAGTAGTAGAGGTGGTAGTAGTAGAGGTGGTAATAGTAGAGGTGGTGGTAGTAGTAGAGGAGGTGGTAGTAGTAGAGGTGGTGGTAGTAGTAGAGGTGGTGGTAGTAGTAGAGGTGGTGGTAGTAGTAGAGTTGGTGGTAGTAGTAATGGTGGTAGTAGAGGTGGTGGTAGTAGAGGTGGTGGTAGTAGTAGAGTTGGTGGTAGTAGTAGAGGAGGTGGTAGTAGTAGAAATGGTGGTAGTAGTAGAGGTCATGGTAGTAGAGGTGGTGGTAGTAGTAGAGGTGGTAGTAGTAGAGGTGGTGGTAGTAGAGATGGTGGTAGTAGAGTAGGTGGTAGTAGTAGAGGTGGTGGTAGTAGAGGTGGTGGTAAAAATAGAGGTGGTGGTAGTAGTAGAGGTGGTGGTAGTAGAGGTGGTGGTAGTAGAGGTGGTAGTAGTAGAGGTGGTAATAGTAGAGGTGGTGGTAATAGTAGAGGTGGTAGTAGTAGAGGTGGTGGTAGTAGTAGAGGTAGTAGTAGTAGAGGTGGTAATAGTAGAGGTGGTAATAGTAGAGGTGGTGGTAGTAGAGGTGGTGGTAGTAGTAGAGGTGGTGGTAGTAGTAGAGGTGGTGGTAGTAGTAGAGGTGGTGGTAGTAGTAGAGTTGGTGGTAGCAGTAATGGTGGTAGTAGAGGTGGTGGTAGTAGTAGAGGTGGTGGTAGTAGTAGAGGAGGTGGTAGTAGTAGAAATGGTGGTAGTAGTAGAGGTGGTGTATGGTAGAGGTGGTGGTAGTAGTAGAGGTGGTAGTAGTAGAGGTGGTGGTAGTAGTAGAGGTGGTGGTAGTAGAGGTGGTGTATAGTAGAGGTGGTGGTAGTAGTAGAGGTGGTAGTAGTAGAGGTGGTGGTAGTAGTAGAGGTGGTGGTAGTAGAGGTGGTGGTAGTAGAGGTGGTGGTAGTAGCGGTGGTGGTAGTAGAGTGGTGGTAGTAGAGTTGGTGGTAGTAGTAGAGGAGGAGGTAGTAGTAGAAATGGTGGTAGTAGTAGAGGTCGTGGTAGTAGAGGTGGTGGTAGTAGGGGTGGTGGTAGTATTAGAGGTGGTAGTAGTAGAGGAGGTGGTAGTAGAGGTGGTGGTAGTAGAGGTGGTAGTAGTAGAGGTGGTGGTAGTAGAGGTGGTGGTAGTATTAGAGGTGGTGGTAGTAGAGATGGTAGTAGTAGAGGTGGTAGTAGTAGAGGCGGTTGTAGTAGTAGAGGTGGTGGTAGTAGAGGTGGTGGTAGTAGAGGTGGTGGTAGTAGAGGAGGTGGTGGTGGTAGTAGAGGAGGTGGTGGTGGTAGTAGTAGAGGTGGTGTTAGTAGAGGTGGTGGTAGTAGAGGTGGTGGTAGTAGAGGTGGTGGTAGTAGTAGAGGTGGTGGTAGTAGAGGTGTTGGTAGTGGTACCACCACCTCTACTATTACCATCTCTACTACTACCACCTCTACTACCACCACCTCTACTACCACCACCTAGTAGACGTGGTGATAGTAGTAGAGGTGGTGGTAGTAGTAGAGGTGGTGGTAGTAGTAGAGGTGGTGGTATTAGAGGTGGTGGTAGTAGAGGTGGTGGTAGTAGAGGTGGTAGTAGTAGAGGTGGTAATAGTAGAGGTGGTGGTAGTAGTAGAGGTGTTGGTAGTAGTAGAGGTGGTGGTAGTAGTAGAGGAGGTGGTAGTAGTAGAGGTGGTGGTAGTAGAGGTGGTGGTAGTAGTAGAGGAGGTGGTAGTAGCAGAGGTGGTGGTAGTAGTAGAGGAGGTGGTGGTAGTAATGGTGGTACTAGAGGTGGTGGTGGTAGAGGTGGTGGTAGTAGAGGTAGTGGTAGTAGAGGTGGTGGTAGTAGTAGAGTTGGTGGTAGTAGTAATGGTGGTAGTACAGGTGGTGGTAGTAGAGGTGGTGGTAGTAGTAGAGGTGGTGGTAGTAGTAGAGGAGGTGGTAGTAGTAGAAATGGTGGAAGTAGTAGAGGTGGTGGTAGTAGTAGAGGTGGTGGTAGTAGTAGAGTTGGTGGTAGTAGAAGAAATGGTGGTAGCAGTAGAGGTCGTGGTAGTAGAGGTTGTGGTTGTAGGGGTGGTGGTAGTATTAGAGGTGGTGGTAGTAGAGGTGGTGGTAGTAGAGGTGGTAGTAGTAGAGGTGGTGGTAGTAGAGGTGGTGGTAGTAGAGGTGGTGGTAGTAGTAGAGGTGGTTGTAGTAGAGGTGGTGGTAGTAGAGGTGGTAGTAGTAGAGGTGGTGGTAGTAGAGGTGGTGGTAGTAGAGGTGGTGGTAGTAGTAGAGGTGGTTGTAGTAGAGGTGGTGGTAAAAATAGAGGTGGTGGTAGTAGTAGAGGTGGTGTTAGTAGAGGTGGTGGTAGTAGAGTTGGTAGTAGTAGAGGTGGTAATAGTAGAGGTGGTGGTAGTAGAGTTGGTGGTAGTAGAGGTGGTGGTAGTAGTAGAGGATGTGGTAGTAGTAGAGGTGGTGGTAGTAGTAGAGGTGGTGGTAGTAGTAGAGTTGGTGGTAGTAGTAATGGTGGTAGTAGAGGTGGTGGTAGTAGAGGTGGTGGTAGTAGTAGAGGTGGTGGTAGTAGTAGAGGAGGTGGTAGTAGTTGAAATGGTGGTAGTAGTAGAGGTGGTGGTAGTAGTAGAGGTGGTTGTAGTAGTAGAGTTGGTTGTAGTAGTAGAAATGGTGGTAGTAGTAGAGGTCGTGGTAGTAGAGGTGGTGGTAGTAGGGGTGGTGGTAGTAGAGGTGGTGGTAGTAGTAGAGGTGGTGGTAGTAGTAGAAATGGTGGTAGAAGTAGAGGTCGTGGTAGTAGAGGTGGTGGTAGTAGGGGTGGTGGTAGTATTAGAGGTGGTGGTAGTAGAGGTGGTAGTAGTAGAGGTGGTGGTTTTAGTAGAGGTGGTGGTAGTAGAGGTGGTGGTAAAAATAGAGGTGGTGGTAGTAGTAGAGGAGGTGGTAGTAGAGGTGGTGGTAGTAGAGGTGGTGGTAGTAGTAGAGGAGGTGGTAGTAGAGGTGGTAGTAGTGGAGGTGGTAGTAGTAGAGGTGGTAATAGTAGAGGTGGTGGTAGTAGAGTTGGTGGTAGTAGAGGTGGTGGTAGTAGTCGAGGAGGTGGTAGTAGTAGAGGTGGTGGTAGTAGAGGTGGTGGTAGTAGTAGAGGAGGTGGTAGTAGTAGAGATGGTGGTAGTAGTAGAGGAGGTGGTGATAGTAATGGTGGTAGTAGAGGTGGTGGTAGTAGAGGTGGTGGTAGTAGAGGTGGTGGTAGTAGTAGAGTTGGTGGTAGTAGTAATGGTGGTAGTAGAGGTGGGTGTAGTAGAGGTGGTGGTAGTAGTAGAGGAGGTGGTAGTAGTAGAAATGGTGGTAGTAGTAGAGGTGGCGGTAGTAGTAGAGGTGGTGGTAGTAGTAGAGTTGGTGGTATTAGTAGAAATGGTGGTAGTAGTAGAGGTCGTGGTAGTAGAGGTGGTGGTAGTAGGGGTGGTGGTAGTAGAGGTGGTGGTAGTAGTAGAGGTGGTGTTAGTAGTAGAGGTGGTGGTAGTAGTAGAAATGTTGGTAGTAGTAGAGGTCGTGGTAGTAGAGGTGGTGGTAGTAGGGGTGGTGGTAGTATTAGAGGTGGTAGTAGTTGAGGTGGTGGTAGTAGTAGAGGTGGTGGTAGTAGAGGTGGTGGTAGTAGTAGAGGTGGTGGTAGAAGAGGTGGTGGTAAAAATAGAGGTGGTGGTAGTAGAGGTGGTGGTAGTAGTAGAGGAGGTGGTAGTAGAGGTGGTGGTAGTAGAGGTGGTAATAGTAGAGGTGGTAATAGTAGAGGTGGTGGTAGTAGAGTTGGTGGTAGTAGAGGTGGTGGTAGTAGTAGAGGAGGTGGTAGTAGTAGAGGTGGTGGTAGTAGTAGAGATGGTGGTAGTAGTAGAGTTGGTGGTAGTAGTAATTGTGGTAGGAGAGGTGGTGGTAGTAGAGGTGGTGGTAGTAATAGAGGTGGTGGTAGTAGTAGAGGAGGTGGTAGTAGTAGAAATGGTGGTAGTAGTATAGGTCGTGGTAGTAGCGGTGGTGGTAGTAGGGGTGGTGGTAGTAGTAGAGGAGGTGGTAGTAGAGGTGGTAGTAGAAGAGGTGGTAGTAGTAGAGGTGGTAGTAGTAGAGGTGGTTGTAGTAGTAGAGGTGGTGGTAGTAGTAATGGTGGTAGTAGAGGTGGTGGTAGTAGAGGTGGTGGTAGTAGTAGAGGTGGTGGTAGTAGTAGAGGAGGTGGTAGTAGAGGTGGTGGTGGTAGTAGAGGTGGTGGTAGTAGAGGTGGTAGTAGTAGAGGTGGTGGTAGTAGAGGAGGTGGTGGTGGTAGTAGTAGAGGTGGTGGTAATAGTAGAGGTGGTGGTAGTAGAGGTGGTGGTAGTAGTAGAGGTGCTGGTAATAGTAGAGCTGGTGATAGTAGTAGAGGTGGTGGTAGTAGTAGAGGTGGTGGTAGTAGTAGAGGTGGTGGTAATAGTAGAGGTGGTGGTAATAGTAGAGATGGTGGTAGTAGAGGTGGTGGTAGTAGTAGAGGTGGTGGTAATAGTTGAGGTGGTGGTAGTAGAGGTGGTAGTAGAGGTGTTGGTAGTAGTAGAGGTGGTGGTGTTGGTGGAGGTGGTGGTGTTGGTGGAGGTGGTGGTAATAGTAGAGGTGGTGGTAGTAGAGGTGGTGGTAGTAGTAGAGGTGGTGGTAGTAGTAGAGTTGGTGGTAGTAGTAGAAATGGTGGTAGTAGTAGAGGTCGTGGTAGTAGAGGTGGTGGTAGTAGGGGTGGTGGTAGTAGAGGTGGTGGTAGTAGTAGAGGTGGTGGTAGTAGTAGAAATGGTGGTAGAAGTAGAGGTCGTGGTAGTAGAGGTGGTGGTAGTAGGGGTGGTGGTAGTATTAGAGGTGGTGGTAGTAGAGGTGGTAGTAGTAGAGGTGGTGGTTTTAGTAGAGGTGGTGGTAGTAGAGGTGGTGGTAAAAATAGAGGTGGTGGTAGTAGTAGAGGAGGTGGTAGTAGAGGTGGTGGTAGTAGAGGTGGTGGTAGTAGTAGAGGAGGTGGTAGTAGAGGTGGTAGTAGTGGAGGTGGTAGTAGTAGAGGTGGTAATAGTAGAGGTGGTGGTAGTAGAGTTGGTGGTAGTAGAGGTGGTGGTAGTAGTCGAGGAGGTGGTAGTAGTAGAGGTGGTGGTAGTAGAGGTGGTGGTAGTAGTAGAGGAGGTGGTAGTAGTAGAGATGGTGGTAGTAGTAGAGGAGGTGGTGGTAGTAATGGTGGTAGTAGAGGTGGTGGTAGTAGAGGTGGTGGTAGTAGTAGAGTTGGTGGTAGTAGTAATGGTGGTAGTAGAGGTGGTGGTAGTAGAGGTGGTGGTAGTAATAGAGGTGGTGGTAGTAGTAGAGGAGGTGGTAGTAGTAGAAATGGTGGTAGTAGTAGAGGTGGCGGTAGTAGTAGAGGTGGTGGTAGTAGTAGAGTTGGTGGTATTAGTAGAAATGGTGGTAGTAGTAGAGGTCGTGGTAGTAGAGGTGGTGGTAGTAGGGGTGTTGGTAGTAGAGGTGGTGGTAGTAGTAGAGGTGGTGGTAGTAGTAGAGGTGGTGGTAGTAGTAGAAATGGTGGTAGTAGTAGAGGTCTAGGTAGTAGAGGTGGTGGTAGTAGGGGTGGTGGTAGTATTAGAGGTGGTAGTAGTTGAGGTGGTGGTAGTAGTAGAGGTGGTGGTAGTAGAGGTGGTGGTAGTAGTAGAGGTGGTGGTAGAAGAGGTGGTGTTAAAAATAGAGGTGGTGGTAGTAGAGGTGGTGGTAGTAGTAGAGGAGGTGGTAGTAGAGGTGGTGGTAGTAGAGGTGGTAATAGTAGAGGTGGTAATAGTAGAGATGGTGGTAGTAGAGTTGGTGGTAGTAGAGGTGGTGGTAGTAGTAGAGGAGGTGGTAGTAGTAGAGGTGGTGGTAGTAGTAGAGGTGGTGGTAGTAGTAGAGTTGGTGGTAGTAGTAATTGTGGTAGGAGAGGTGGTGGTAGTAGAGGTGGTGGTAGTAGTAGAGGTGGTGGTAGTAGTAGAGGAGGTGGTAGTAGTAGAAATGGTGGTAGTAGTATAGGTCGTGGTAGTAGCGGTGGTGGTAGTAGGGGTGGTGGTAGTAGTAGAGGAGGTGGTAGTAGAGGTGGTAGTAGAAGAGGTGGTAGTAGTAGAGGTGGTAGTAGTAGAGGTGGTTGTAGTAGTAGAGGTGGTGGTAGTAGTAATGCTGGTAGTAGAGGTGGTGGTAGTAGAGGTGGTGGTAGTAGTAGAGGTGGTGGTAGTAGTAGAGGAGGTGGTAGTAGAGGTGGTGGTGGTAGTAGAGGTGGTGGTAGTAGAGGTGGTAGTAGTAGAGGTGGTGGTAGTAGAGGAGGTGGTGGTGGTAGTAGTAGAGGTGGTGGTAATAGTAGAGGTGGTGGTAGTAGAGGTGGTGGTAGTAGTAGAGGTGCTGGTAATAGTAGAGCTGGTGATAGTAGTAGAGGTGGTGGTAGTAGTAGAGGTGGTGGTAGTAGTAGAGGTGGTGGTAATAGTAGAGGTGGTGGTAATAGTAGAGGTGGTGGTAGTAGAGGTGGTGGTAGTAGTAGAGGTGGTGGTAATAGTTGAGGTGGTGGTAGTAGAGGTGGTAGTAGAGGTGTTGGTAGTAGTAGAGGTGGTGGTGTTGGTGGAGGTGGTGGTGTTGGTGGAGGTGGTGGTAATAGTAGAGGTGGTGGTAGTAGAGGTGGTAGTAGTAGAGGTGGTGGTAGTAGTAGAGTTGGTGGTAGTAGTAGAAATGGTGGTAGTAGTAGAGGTCGTGGTAGTAGAGGTGGTGGTAGTAGGGGTGGTGGTAGTAGAGGTGGTGGTAGTAGTAGAGGTGGTGGTAGTAGTAGAAATGGTGGTAGAAGTAGAGGTCGTGGTAGTAGAGGTGGTGGTAGTAGGGGTGGTGGTAGTAGAGGTGGTGGTAGTAGTAGAGGTGGTGGTAGTAGTAGAAATGGTGGTAGAAGTAGAGGTCGTGGTAGTAGAGGTGGTGGTAGTAGGGGTGGTGGTAGTATTAGAGGTGGTGGTAGTAGAGGTGGTAGTAGTAGAGGTGGTGGTTTTAGTAGAGGTGGTGGTAGTAGAGGTGGTGGTAAAAATAGAGGTGGTGGTAGTAGTAGAGGAGGTGGTAGTAGAGGTGGTGGTAGTAGAGGTGGTGGTAGTAGTAGAGGAGGTGGTAGTAGAGGTGGTAGTAGTGGAGGTGGTAGTAGTAGAGGTGGTAATAGTAGAGGTGGTGGTAGTAGAGTTGGTGGTAGTAGAGGTGGTGGTAGTAGTCGAGGAGGTGGTAGTAGTAGAGGTGGTGGTAGTAGAGGTGGTGGTAGTAGTAGAGGAGGTGGTAGTAGTAGAGATGGTGGTAGTAGTAGAGGAGGTGGTGGTAGTAATGGTGGTAGTAGAGGTGGTGGTAGTAGAGGTGGTGGTAGTAGTAGAGTTGGTGGTAGTAGTAATGGTGGTAGTAGAGGTGGTGGTAGTAGAGGTGGTGGTAGTAATAGAGGTGGTGGTAGTAGTAGAGGAGGTGGTAGTAGTAGAAATGGTGGTAGTAGTAGAGGTGGCGGTAGTAGTAGAGGTGGTGGTAGTAGTAGAGTTGGTGGTATTAGTAGAAATGGTGGTAGTAGTAGAGGTCGTGGTAGTAGAGGTGGTGGTAGTAGGGGTGGTGGTAGTAGAGGTGGTGGTAGTAGTAGAGGTGGTGGTAGTAGTAGAGGTGGTGGTAGTAGTAGAAATGGTGGTAGTAGTAGAGGTCTAGGTAGTAGAGGTGGTGGTAGTAGGGGTGGTGGTAGTATTAGAGGTGGTAGTAGTTGAGGTGGTGGTAGTAGTAGAGATGGTGGTAGTAGAGGTGGTGGTAGTAGTAGAGGTGGTGGTAGAAGAGGTGGTGTTAAAAATAGAGGTGGTGGTAGTAGAGGTGGTGGTAGTAGTAGAGGAGGTGGTAGTAGAGGTGGTGGTAGTAGAGGTGGTAATAGTAGAGGTGGTAATAGTAGAGATGGTGGTAGTAGAGTTGGTGGTAGTAGAGGTGGTGGTAGTAGTAGAGGAGGTGGTAGTAGTAGAGGTGGTGGTAGTAGTAGAGGTGGTGGTAGTAGTAGAGTTGGTGGTAGTAGTAATTGTGGTAGGAGAGGTGGTGGTAGTAGAGGTGGTGGTAGTAGTAGAGGTGGTGGTAGTAGTAGAGGAGGTGGTAGTAGTAGAAATGGTGGTAGTAGTATAGGTCGTGGTAGTAGCGGTGGTGGTAGTAGGGGTGGTGGTAGTAGTAGAGGAGGTGGTAGTAGAGGTGGTAGTAGAAGAGGTGGTAGTAGTAGAGGTGGTAGTAGTAGAGGTGGTTGTAGTAGTAGAGGTGGTGGTAGTAGTAATGCTGGTAGTAGAGGTGGTGGTAGTAGAGGTGGTGGTAGTAGTAGAGGTGGTGGTAGTAGTAGAGGAGGTGGTAGTAGAGGTGGTGGTGGTAGTAGAGGTGGTGGTAGTAGAGGTGGTAGTAGTAGAGGTGGTGGTAGTAGAGGAGGTGGTGGTGGTAGTAGTAGAGGTGGTGGTAATAGTAGAGGTGGTGGTAGTAGAGGTGGTGGTAGTAGTAGAGGTGCTGGTAATAGTAGAGCTGGTGATAGTAGTAGAGGTGGTGGTAGTAGTAGAGGTGGTGGTAGTAGTAGAGGTGGTGGTAATAGTAGAGGTGGTGGTAATAGTAGAGGTGGTGGTAGTAGAGGTGGTGGTAGTAGTAGAGGTGGTGGTAATAGTTGAGGTGGTGGTAGTAGAGGTGGTAGTAGAGGTGTTGGTAGTAGTAGAGGTGGTGGTGTTGGTGGAGGTGGTGGTGTTGGTGGAGGTGGTGGTAATAGTAGAGGTGGTGGTAGTAGAGGTGGTGGTAGTAGTAGAGGTGGTGGTAGTAGTAGAGTTGGTGGTAGTAGTAGAAATGGTGGTAGTAGTAGAGGTCGTGGTAGTAGAGGTGGTGGTAGTAGGGGTGGTGGTAGTAGAGGTGGTGGTAGTAGTAGAGGTGGTGGTAGTAGTAGAAATGGTGGTAGAAGTAGAGGTCGTGGTAGTAGAGGTGGTGGTAGTAGGGGTGGTGGTAGTATTAGAGGTGGTGGTAGTAGAGGTGGTAGTAGTAGAGGTGGTGGTTTTAGTAGAGGTGGTGGTAGTAGAGGTGGTGGTAAAAATAGAGGTGGTGGTAGTAGTAGAGGAGGTGGTAGTAGAGGTGGTGGTAGTAGAGGTGGTGGTAGTAGTAGAGGAGGTGGTAGTAGAGGTGGTAGTAGTGGAGGTGGTAGTAGTAGAGGTGGTAATAGTAGAGGTGGTGGTAGTAGAGTTGGTGGTAGTAGAGGTGGTGGTAGTAGTCGAGGAGGTGGTAGTAGTAGAGGTGGTGGTAGTAGAGGTGGTGGTAGTAGTAGAGGAGGTGGTAGTAGTAGAGATGGTGGTAGTAGTAGAGGAGGTGGTGGTAGTAATGGTGGTAGTAGAGGTGGTGGTAGTAGAGGTGGTGGTAGTAGAGGTGGTGGTAGTAGTAGAGTTGGTGGTAGTAGTAATGGTGGTAGTAGAGGTGGTGGTAGTAGAGGTGGTGGTAGTAGTAGAGGTGGTGGTAGTAGTAGAGGAGGTGGTAGTAGTAGAAATGGTGGTAGTAGAAGAGGTGGCGGTAGTAGTAGAGGTGGTGGTAGTAGTAGAGTTGGTGGTATTAGTAGAAATGGTGGTAGTAGTAGAGGTCGTGGTAGTAGAGGTGGTGGTAGTAGGGGTGGTGGTAGTAGAGGTGGTGGTAGTAGTAGAGGTGGTGGTAGTAGTAGAGGTGGTGGTAGTAGTAGAAATGGTGGTAGTAGTAGAGGTCGTGGTAGTAGAGGTGGTGGTAGTAGGGGTGGTGGTAGTATTAGAGGTGGTAGTAGTTGAGGTGGTGGTAGTAGTAGAGGTGGTGGTAGTAGAGGTGGTGGTAGTAGTAGAGTTGGTGGTAGACGAGGTGGTGGTAAAAATAGAGGTGGTGGTAGTAGAGGTGGTGGTAGTAGTAGAGGAGGTGGTAGTAGAGGTGGTGGTAGTAGAGGTGGTAATAGTAGAGGTGGTAATAGTAGAGGTGGTGGTAGTAGAGTTGGTGGTAGTAGAGGTGGTGGTAGTAGTAGAGGAGGTGGTAGTAGTAGAGGTGGTGGTAGTAGTAGATGTGGTGGTAGTAGTAGAGTTGGTGGTAGTAGTAATTGTGGTAGTAGTATAGGTCGTGGAAGTAGCGGTGGTGGTAGTAGGGGTGGTGGTAGTAGTAGAGGAGGTGGTAGTAGAGGTGGTAGTAGAAGAGGTGGTAGTAGTAGAGGTGGTAGTAGTAGAGGTGGTTGTAGTAGTAGAGGTGGTGGTAGTAGTAATGGTGGTAGTAGAGGTGGTGGTAGTAGAGGTGGTGGTAGTAGTAGAGGTGGTGGTAGTAGAGGTGGTAGTAGTAGAGGTGGTGGTAGTAGTAGTAGAGGTGGTGGTAATAGTAGAGTTGGTGGTAGTAGAGGTGGTGGTAGTAGTAGAGGTGCTGGTAATAGTAGAGCTGGTGATAGTAGTAGAGGTGGTGGTAGTAGTAGAGGTGGTGGTAGTAGTAGAGGTGGTGGTAATAGTAGAGCTGGTGGTAATAGTAGAGGTGGTGGTAGTAGAGGTGGTGGTAGTAGTAGAGGTGGTGGTAATAGTTGAGGTGGTGGTAGTAGAGGTGGTAGTAGAGGTGTTGGTAGTAGTAGAGGTGGTGGTGTTGGTGGAGGTGGTGGTGTTGGTGGAGGTGGTGGTAATAGTAGAGGTGGTGGTAGTAGAGGTGGTGGTAGTAGTAGAGGTGCTGGTAATAGTAGAGCTGGTGATAGTAGTAGAGGTGGAGGTAGTAGTAGAGGTGGTGGTAGTAGTAGAGGTTGTGGTAATAGTAGAGGTGGTGGTAATAGTAGAGGTGGTGGTGGTAGTAGAGGTGGTGGTAATAGTAGAGGTGGTGGTAGTAGAGGTGGTGGTAGTAGTAGAGGTGCTGGTAATAGTAGAGCTGGTGGTAGTAGAGGTGGTGGTGGTAGTAGTAGAGGTGGTGGTGGTAGTAGAGGTGGTGGTAATAGTAGAGGTGGTGGTATTAGAGGTGGTGGTAGTAGTAGAGGTGCTGGTAATTGTAGAGCTGGTGATAGTAGTAGAGCTGGTGGTAGTAGTAGAGGTGGTGGAAATAGTAGAGGTGGTGGTAATAGTAGAGGTGGTGGTAGTAGAGGTGGTGGTAGTAGTAGAGGTGGTGGTAGTAGAGGTGGTAGTAGTAGAGGTGGTTGTAGTAGTAGAGTTGGTGGTAGTAGTAATGGTGGTAGTAGAGGTGGTGGTAGTAGAGGTGGTGGTAGTAGTAGAGGTGGTGGTAGTAGAGGTGGTGGTAGTAGTAGAGGTGCTGGTAATAGTAGAGCTGGTGATAGTAGTAGAGGTGGTGGTAGTAGTAGAGGTGGTGGTAGTAGTAGAGGTGGTGGTAATAGTAGAGGTGGTGGTAATAGTAGAGGTGGTGGTAGTAGAGGTGGTGGTAGTAGTAGAGGTGGTGGTAATAGTTGAGGTGGTGGTAGTAGAGGTGGTAGTAGATGTGTTGGTAGTAGTAGAGGTGGTGGTGTTGGTGGAGGTGGTGGTGTTGGTGGAGGTGGTGGTGTTGGTGGAGGTGGTGGTAATAGTAGAGGTGGTGGTAGTAGAGGTGGTGGTAAAAATAGAGGTGGTGGTAGTAGTAGAGGAGGTGGTAGTAGAGGTGGTGGTAGTAGAGGTGGTGGTAGTAGTAGAGGAGGTGGTAGTAGAGGTGGTAGTAGTGGAGGTGGTAGTAGTAGAGGTGGTAATAGTAGAGGTGGTGGTAGTAGAGTTGGTGGTAGTAGAGGTGGTGGTAGTAGTCGAGGAGGTGGTAGTAGTAGAGGTGGTGGTAGTAGAGGTGGTGGTAGTAGTAGAGGAGGTGGTAGTAGTAGAGATGGTGGTAGTAGTAGAGGAGGTGGTGATAGTAATGGTGGTAGTAGAGGTGGTGGTAGTAGAGGTGGTGGTAGTAGAGGTGGTGGTAGTAGTAGAGTTGGTGGTAGTAGTAATGGTGGTAGTAGAGGTGGGTGTAGTAGAGGTGGTGGTAGTAGTAGAGGAGGTGGTAGTAGTAGAAATGGTGGTAGTAGTAGAGGTGGCGGTAGTAGTAGAGGTGGTGGTAGTAGTAGAGTTGGTGGTATTAGTAGAAATGGTGGTAGTAGTAGAGGTCGTGGTAGTAGAGGTGGTGGTAGTAGGGGTGGTGGTAGTAGAGGTGGTGGTAGTAGTAGAGGTGGTGTTAGTAGTAGAGGTGGTGGTAGTAGTAGAAATGGTGGTAGTAGTAGAGGTCGTGGTAGTAGAGGTGGTGGTAGTAGGGGTGGTGGTAGTATTAGAGGTGGTAGTAGTTGAGGTGGTGGTAGTAGTAGAGGTGGTGGTAGTAGAGGTGGTGGTAGTAGTAGAGGTGGTGGTAGAAGAGGTGGTGGTAAAAATAGAGGTGGTGGTAGTAGAGGTGGTGGTAGTAGTAGAGGAGGTGGTAGTAGAGGTGGTGGTAGTAGAGGTGGTAATAGTAGAGGTGGTAATAGTAGAGGTGGTGGTAGTAGAGTTGGTGGTAGTAGAGGTGGTGGTAGTAGTAGAGGAGGTGGTAGTAGTAGAGGTGGTGGTAGTAGTAGAGGTGGTGGTAGTAGTAGAGTTGGTGGTAGTAGTAATTGTGGTAGGAGAGGTGGTGGTAGTAGAGGTGGTGGTAGTAATAGAGGTGGTGGTAGTAGTAGAGGAGGTGGTAGTAGTAGAAATGGTGGTAGTAGTATAGGTCGTGATAGTAGCGGTGGTGGTAGTAGGGGTGGTGGTAGTAGTAGAGGAGGTGGTAGTAGAGGTGGTAGTAGAAGAGGTGGTAGTAGTAGAGGTGGTAGTAGTAGAGGTGGTTGTAGTAGTAGAGGTGGTGGTAGTAGTAATGGTGGTAGTAGAGGTGGTGGTAGTAGAGGTGGTGGTAGTAGTAGAGGTGGTGGTAGTAGTAGAGGAGGTGGTAGTAGAGGTGGTGGTGGTAGTAGAGGTGGTGGTAGTAGAGGTGGTAGTAGTAGAGGTGGTGGTAGTAGAGGAGGTGGTGGTGGTAGTAGTAGAGGTGGTGGTAATAGTAGAGGTGGTGGTAGTAGAGGTGGTGGTAGTAGTAGAGGTGCTGGTAATAGTAGAGCTGGTGATAGTAGTAGAGGTGGTGGTAGTAGTAGAGGTGGTGGTAGTAGTATAGGTGGTGGTAATAGTAGAGGTGGTGGTAATAGTAGAGGTGGTGGTAGTAGAGGTGGTGGTAGTAGTAGAGGTGGTGGTAATAGTTGAGAGGGTGGTAGTAGAGGTGGTAGTAGAGGTGTTGGTAGTAGTAGAGGTGGTGGTGTTGGTGGAGGTGGTGGTGTTGGTGGAGGTGGTGGTAATAGTAGAGGTGGTGGTAGTAGAGGTGGTGGTAGTAGTAGAGGTGGTGGTAGTAGTAGAGTTGGTGGTAGTAGTAGAAATGGTGGTAGTAGTAGAGGTCGTGGTAGTAGAGGTGGTGGTAGTAGGGGTGGTGGTAGTAGAGGTGGTGGTAGTAGTAGAGGTGGTGGTAGTAGTAGAAATGGTGGTAGAAGTAGAGGTCGTGGTAGTAGAGGTGGTGGTAGTAGGGGTGGTGGTAGTATTAGAGGTGGTGGTAGTAGAGGTGGTAGTAGTAGAGGTGGTGGTTTTAGTAGAGGTGGTGGTAGTAGAGGTGGTGGTAAAAATAGAGGTGGTGGTAGTAGTAGAGGAGGTGGTAGTAGAGGTGGTGGTAGTAGAGGTGGTGGTAGTAGTAGAGGAGGTGGTAGTAGAGGTGGTAGTAGTGGAGGTGGTAGTAGTAGAGGTGGTAATAGTAGAGGTGGTGGTAGTAGAGTTGGTGGTAGTAGAGGTGGTGGTAGTAGTCGAGGAGGTGGTAGTAGTAGAGGTGGTGGTAGTAGAGGTGGTGGTAGTAGTAGAGGAGGTGGTAGTAGTAGAGATGGTGGTAGTAGTAGAGGAGGTGGTGGTAGTAATGGTGGTAGTAGAGGTGGTGGTAGTAGAGGTGGTGGTAGTAGTAGAGTTGGTGGTAGTAGTAATGGTGGTAGTAGAGGTGGTGGTAGTAGAGGTGGTGGTAGTAGTAGAGGTGGTGGTAGTAGTAGAGGAGGTGGTAGTTGTAGAAATGGTGGTAGTAGTAGAGGTGGCGGTAGTAGTAGAGGTGGTGGTAGTAGTAGAGTTGGTGGTATTAGTAGAAATGGTGGTAGTAGTAGAGGTCGTGGTAGTAGAGGTGGTGGTAGTAGGGGTGGTGGTAGTAGAGGTGGTAGTAGAAGAGGTGGTAGTAGTAGAGGTGGTAGTAGTAGAGGTGGTTGTAGTAGTAGAGGTGGTGGTAGTAGTAATGCTGGTAGTAGAGGTGGTGGTAGTAGAGGTGGTGGTAGTAGTAGAGGTGGTGGTAGTAGTAGAGGAGGTGGTAGTAGAGGTGGTGGTGGTAGTAGAGGTGGTGGTAGTAGAGGTGGTAGTAGTAGAGGTGGTGGTAGTAGAGGAGGTGGTGGTGGTAATAGTAGAGCTGGTGATAGTAGTAGAGGTGGTGGTAGTAGTAGAGGTGGTGGTAGTAGTAGAGGTGGTGGTAATAGTAGAGGTGGTGGTAATAGTAGAGGTGGTGGTAGTAGAGGTGGTGGTAGTAGTAGAGGTGGTGGTAATAGTTGAGGTGGTGGTAGTAGAGGTGGTAGTAGAGGTGTTGGTAGTAGTAGAGGTGGTGGTGTTGGTGGAGGTGGTGGTGTTGGTGGAGGTGGTGGTAATAGTAGAGGTGGTGGTAGTAGAGGTGGTGGTAGTAGTAGAGTTGGTGGTAGTAGTAGAAATGGTGGTAGTAGTAGAGGTCGTGGTAGTAGAGGTGGTGGTAGTAGGGGTGGTGGTAGTAGAGGTGGTGGTAGTAGTAGAGGTGGTGGTAGTAGTAGAAATGGTGGTAGAAGTAGAGGTCGTGGTAGTAGAGGTGGTGGTAGTAGGGGTGGTGGTAGTATTAGAGATGGTGGTAGTAGAGGTGGTAGTAGTAGAGGTGGTGGTTTTAGTAGAGGTGGTGGTAGTAGAGGTGGTGGTAAAAATAGAGGTGGTGGTAGTAGTAGAGGAGGTGGTAGTAGAGGTGGTGGTAGTAGAGGTGGTGGTAGTAGTAGAGGAGGTGGTAGTAGAGGTGGTAGTAGTGGAGGTGGTAGTAGTAGAGGTGGTAATAGTAGAGGTGGTGGTAGTAGAGTTGGTGGTAGTAGAGGTGGTGGTAGTAGTCGAGGAGGTGGTAGTAGTAGAGGTGGTGGTAGTAGAGGTGGTGGTAGTAGTAGAGGAGGTGGTAGTAGTAGAGATGGTGGTAGTAGTAGAGGAGGTGGTGGTAGTAATGGTGGTAGTAGAGGTGGTGGTAGTAGAGGTGGTGGTAGTAGTAGAGTTGGTGGTAGTAGTAATGGTGGTAGTAGAGGTGGTGGTAGTAGAGGTGGTGGTAGTAGTAGAGGTGGTGGTAGTAGTAGAGGAGGTGGTAGTAGTAGAAATGGTGGTAGTAGTAGAGGTGGCGGTAGTAGTAGAGGTGGTGGTAGTAGTAGAGTTGGTGGTATTAGTAGAAATGGTGGTAGTAGTAGAGGTCGTGGTAGTAGAGGTGGTGGTAGTAGGGGTGGTGGTAGTAGAGGTGGTGGTAGTAGTAGAGGTGGTGGTAGTAGTAGAGGTGGTGGTAGTAGTAGAAATGGTGGTAGTAGTAGAGGTCGTGGTAGTAGAGGTGGTGGTAGTAGGGGTGGTGGTAGTATTAGAGGTGGTAGTAGTTGAGGTGGTGGTAGTAGTAGAGGTGGTGGTAGTAGAGGTGGTGGTAGTAGTAGAGGTGGTGGTAGAAGAGGTGGTGTTAAAAATAGAGGTGGTGGTAGTAGAGGTGGTGGTAGTAGTAGAGGAGGTGGTAGTAGAGGTGGTGGTAGTAGAGGTGGTAATAGTAGAGGTGGTAATAGTAGAGATGGTGGTAGTAGAGTTGGTGGTAGTAGAGGTGGTGGTAGTAGTAGAGGAGGTGGTAGTAGTAGAGGTGGTGGTAGTAGTAGAGGTGGTGGTAGTAGTAGAGTTGGTGGTAGTAGTAATTGTGGTAGGAGAGGTGGTGGTAGTAGAGGTGGTGGTAGTAGTAGAAATGGTGGTAGTAGTATAGGTCGTGGTAGTAGCGGTGGTGGTAGTAGGGGTGGTGGTAGTAGTAGAGGAGGTGGTAGTAGAGGTGGTGGTAGTAGGGGTGGTGGTAGTAGAGGTGGTGGTAGTAGTAGAGGTGGTGGTAGTAGTAGAGGTGGTGGTAGTAGTAGAAATGGTGGTAGTAGTAGAGGTCGTGGTAGTAGAGGTGGTGGTAGTAGAGGTGGTGGTAGTATTAGAGGTGGTAGTAGTTGAGGTGGTGGTAGTAGTAGAGGTGGTGGTAGTTGAGGTGGTGGTAGTAGTAGAGGTGGTGGTAGAAGAGGTGGTGTTAAAAATAGAGGTGGTGGTAGTAGAGGTGGTGGTAGTAGTAGAGGAGGTGGTAGTAGAGGTGGTGGTAGTAGAGGTGGTAATAGTAGAGGTGGTAATAGTAGAGATGGTGGTAGTAGAGTTGGTGGTAGTAGAGGTGGTGGTAGTAGTAGAGGAGGTGGTAGTAGTAGAGGTGGTGGTAGTAGTAGAGGTGGTGGTAGTAGTAGAGTTGGTGGTAGTAGTAATTGTGGTAGGAGAGGTGGTGGTAGTAGAGGTGGTGGTAGTAGTAGAAATGGTGGTAGTAGTATAGGTCGTGGTAGTAGCGGTGGTGGTAGTAGGGGTGGTGGTAGTAGTAGAGGAGGTGGTAGTAGAGGTGGTAGTAGAAGAGGTGGTAGTAGTAGAGGTGGTAGTAGTAGAGGTGGTTGTAGTAGTAGAGGTGGTGGTAGTAGTAATGCTGGTAGTAGAGGTGGTGGTAGTAGAGGTGGTGGTAGTAGTAGAGGTGGTGGTAGTAGTAGAGGAGGTGGTAGTAGAGGTGGTGGTGGTAGTAGAGGTGGTGGTAGTAGAGGTGGTAGTAGTAGAGGTGGTGGTAGTAGAGGAGGTGGTGGTGGTAGTAGTAGAGGTGGTGGTAATAGTAGAGGTGGTGGTAGTAGAGGTGGTGGTAGTAGTAGAGGTGCTGGTAATAGTAGAGCTGGTGATAGTAGTAGAGGTGGTGGTAGTAGTAGAGGTGGTGGTAGTAGTAGAGGTGGTGGTAATAGTAGAGGTGGTGGTAATAGTAGAGGTGGTGGTAGTAGAGGTGGTGGTAGTAGTAGAGGTGGTGGTAATAGTTGAGGTGGTGGTAGTAGAGGTGGTAGTAGAGGTGTTGGTAGTAGTAGAGGTGGTGGTGTTGGTGGAGGTGGTGGTGTTGGTGGAGGTGGTGGTAATAGTAGAGGTGGTGGTAGTAGAGGTGGTGGTAGTAGTAGAGGTGGTGGTAGTAGTAGAGTTGGTGGTAGTAGTAGAAATGGTGGTAGTAGTAGAGGTCGTGGTAGTAGAGGTGGTGGTAGTAGGGGTGGTGGTAGTAGAGGTGGTGGTAGTAGTAGAGGTGGTGGTAGTAGTAGAAATGGTGGTAGAAGTAGAGGTCGTGGTAGTAGAGGTGGTGGTAGTAGGGGTGGTGGTAGTAGAGGTGGTAGTAGTAGAGGTGGTGGATTTAGTAGAGGTGGTGGTAGTAGAGGTGGTGGTAAAAATAGAGGTGGTGGTAGTAGTAGAGGAGGTGGTAGTAGAGGTGGTGGTAGTAGAGGTGGTGGTAGTAGTAGAGGAGGTGGTAGTAGAGGTGGTAGTAGTGGAGGTGGTAGTAGTAGAGGTGGTAATAGTAGAGGTGGTGGTAGTAGAGTTGGTGGTAGTAGAGGTGGTGGTAGTAGTCGAGGAGGTGGTAGTAGTAGAGGTGGTGGTAGTAGAGGTGGTGGTAGTAGTAGAGGAGGTGGTAGTAGTAGAGATGGTGGTAGTAGTAGAGGAGAAGGTGGTAGTAATGGTGGTAGTAGAGGTGGTGGTAGTAGAGGTGGTGGTAGTAGAGGTGGTGGTAGTAGTAGAGTTGGTGGTAGTAGTAATGGTGGTAGTAGAGGTGGTGGTAGTAGAGGTGGTGGTAGTAGTAGAGGTGGTGGTAGTAGTAGAGGAGGTGGTAGTAGTAGAAATGGTGGTAGTAGAAGAGGTGGCGGTAGTAGTAGAGGTGGTGGTAGTAGAAGAGTTGGTGGTATTAGTAGAAATGGTGGTAGTAGTAGAGGTCGTGGTAGTAGAGGTGGTGGTAGTAGGGGTGGTGGTAGTAGAGGTGGTGGTAGTAGTAGAGGTGGTGGTAGTAGTAGAGGTGGTGGTAGTAGTAGAAATGGTGGTAGTAGTAGAGGTCGTGGTAGTAGAGGTGGTGGTAGTAGGGGTGGTGGTAGTATTAGAGGTGGTAGTAGTTGAGGTGGTGGTAGTAGTAGAGGTGGTGGTAGTAGAGGTGGTGGTAGTAGTAGAGGTGGTGGTAGACGAGGTGGTGGTAAAAATAGAGGTGGTGGTAGTAGAGGTGGTGGTAGTAGTAGAGGAGGTGGTAGTAGAGGTGGTGGTAGTAGAGGTGGTAATAGTAGAGGTGGTAATAGTAGAGGTGGTGGTAGTAGAGTTGGTGGTAGTAGAGGTGGTGGTAGTAGTAGAGGAGGTGGTAGTAGTAGAGGTGGTGGTAGTAGTAGATGTGGTGGTAGTAGTAGAGTTGGTGGTAGTAGTAATTGTGGTAGTAGTATAGGTCGTGGAAGTAGCGGTGGTGGTAGTAGGGGTGGTGGTAGTAGTAGAGGAGGTGGTAGTAGAGGTGGTAGTAGAAGAGGTGGTAGTAGTAGAGGTGGTAGTAGTAGAGGTGGTTGTAGTAGTAGAGGTGGTGGTAGTAGTAATGGTGGTAGTAGAGGTGGTGGTAGTAGAGGTGGTGGTAGTAGTAGAGGTGGTGGTAGTAGAGGTGGTAGTAGTAGAGGTGGTGGTAGTAGTAGTAGAGGTGGTGGTAATAGTAGAGGTGGTGGTAGTAGAGGTGGTGGTAGTAGTAGAGGTGCTGGTAATAGTAGAGCTGGTGATAGTAGTAGAGGTGGTGGTAGTAGTAGAGGTGGTGGTAGTAGTAGAGGTGGTGGTAATAGTAGAGGTGGTGGTAATAGTAGAGGTGGTGGAATTAGAGGTGGTGGTAGTAGTAGAGGTGGTGGTAATAGTTGAGGTGGTGGTAGTAGAGGTGGTAGTAGAGGTGTTGGTAGTAGTAGAGGTGGTGGTGTTGGTGGAGGTGGTGGTGTTGGTGGAGGTGGTGGTAATAGTAGAGGTGGTGGTAGTAGAGGTGGTGGTAGTAGTAGAGGTGCTGGTAATAGTAGAGCTGGTGATAGTAGTAGAGGTGGTGGTAGTAGTAGAGGTGGTGGTAGTAGTAGAGGTTGTGGTAATAGTAGAGGTGGTGGTAATAGTAGAGGTGGTGGTGGTAGTAGAGGTGGTGGTAATAGTAGAGGTGGTGGTAGTAGAGGTGGTGGTAGTAGTAGAGGTGCTGGTAATAGTAGAGCTGGTGGTAGTAGAGGTGGTGGTGGTAGTAGTAGAGGTGGTGGTGGTAGTAGAGGTGGTGGTAATAGTAGAGGTGGTGGTATTAGAGGTGGTGGTAGTAGTAGAGGTGCTGGTAATTGTAGAGCTGGTGATAGTAGTAGAGCTGGTGGTAGTAGTAGAGGTGGTGGAAATAGTAGAGGTGGTGGTAATAGTAGAGGTGGTGGTAGTAGAGGTGGTGGTAGTAGTAGAGGTGGTGGTAGTAGAGGTGGTAGTAGTAGAGGTGGTTGTAGTAGTAGAGTTGGTGGTAGTAGTAATGGTGGTAGTAGAGGTGGTGGTAATAGTTGAGGTGGTGGTAGTAGAGGTGGTGGTAGTAGTAGAGGTGCTGGTAATAGTAGAGCTGGTGATAGTAGTAGAGGTGGTGGTAGTAGTAGAGGTGGTGGTAGTAGTAGAGGTGGTGGTAATAGTAGAGGTGGTGGTAATAGTAGAGGTGGTGGTAGTAGAGGTGGTGGTAGTAGTAGAGGTGGTGGTAATAGTTGAGGTGGTGGTAGTAGTAGAGGTGGTGGTAGTAGTAGAGGTGGTGGTAGTAGTAGAGGTGGTGGTAATAGTAGAGGTGGTGGTAATAGTAGAGGTGGTGGTAGTAGAGGTGGTGGTAGTAGTAGAGGTGGTGGTAATAGTTGAGGTGGTGGTAGTAGAGGTGGTAGTAGAGGTGTTGGTAGTAGTAGAGGTGGTGGTGTTGGTGGAGGTGGTGGTGTTGGTGGAGGTGGTGGTAATAGTAGAGGTGGTGGTAGTAGAGGTGGTGGTAGTAGTAGAGGTGCTGGTAATAGTAGAGCTGGTGATAGTAGTAGAGGTGGTGGTAGTAGTAGAGGTGGTGGTAGTAGTAGAGGTGGTGGTAATAGTAGAGGTGGTGGTAATAGTAGAGGTGGTGGTGGTAGTAGAGGTGGTGGTAATAGTAGAGGTGGTGGTAGTAGAGGTGGTGGTAGTAGTAGAGGTGCTGGTAATAGTAGAGCTGGTGTAAGTAGAGGTGGTGGTGGTAGTAGTAGAGGTGGTGGTGGTAGTAGAGGTGGTGGTAATAGTAGAGGTGGTGGTATTAGAGGTGGTGGTAGTAGTAGAGGTGCTGGTAATTGTAGAGCTGGTGATAGTAGTAGAGCTGGTGGTAGTAGTAGAGGTGGTGGAAATAGTAGAGGTGGTGGTAATAGTAGAGGTGGTGGTAGTAGAGGTGGTGGTAGTAGTAGAGGTGGTGGTAATAGTAGAGATGGTTGTAATAGTTGAGGTGGTGGTAGTAGAGGTGGTGGTAGTAGTAGAGGTGGTGGTAGTAGTAGAAATGGTGGTAGTAGTATAGGTCGTGGTAGTAGCGGTGGTGGTAGTAGGGGTGGTGGTAGTAGTAGAGGAGGTGGTAGTAGAGGTGGTAGTAGAAGAGGTGGTAGTAGTAGAGGTGGTAGTAGTAGAGGTGGTTGTAGTAGTAGAGGTGGTGGTAGTAGTAATGGTGGTAGTAGAGGTGGTGGTAGAAGAGGTGGTGGTAGTAGTAGAGGTGGTGGTAGTAGTAGAGGAGGTGGTAGTAGAGGTGGTGGTGGTAGTAGAGGTGGTGGTAGTAGAGGTGGTAGTAGTAGAGGTGGTTGTAGTAGTAGTAGAGGTGGTGGTAATAGTAGAGGTGGTGGTAGTAGAGGTGGTGGTAGTAGTAGAGGTGCTGGTAATAGTAGAGCTGGTGATAGTAGTAGAGGTGGTGGTAGTAGTAGAGGTGGTGGTAGTAGTAGAGGTGGTGGTAATAGTAGAGGTGGTGGTAATAGTAGAGGTGGTGGTAGTAGAGGTGGTGGTAGTAGTAGAGGTGGTGGTAATAGTTGAGGTGGTGGTAGTAGAGGTGGTAGTAGAGGTGTTGGTAGTAGTAGAGGTGGTGGTGTTGGTGGAGGTGGTGGTGTTGGTGGAGGTGGTGGTGTTGGTGGAGGTGGTGGTAATAGTAGAGGTGGTGGTAGTAGAGGTGGTGGTAGTAGTAGAGGTGCTGGTAATAGTAGAGCTGGTGATAGTAGTAGAGGTGGTGGTAGTAGTAGAGGTGGTGGTAGTAGTAGAGGTGGTGGTAATAGTAGAGGTGGTGGTAATAGTAGAGGTGGTGGTGGTAGTAGAGGTGGTGGTAATAGTAGAGGTGGTGGTAGTA
Source organism: Salmo salar (assembly GCF_965601325.2). Taxonomy (NCBI): domain Eukaryota; kingdom Metazoa; phylum Chordata; class Actinopteri; order Salmoniformes; family Salmonidae; genus Salmo; species Salmo salar. The sequence continues at coordinate 162,795,431 of NC_138299.1, read as the reverse complement.
GAGGTGGTGGTAGTAGTAGAGGTGCTGGTAATAGTAGAGCTGGTGTAAGTAGAGGTGGTGGTGGTAGTAGTAGAGGTCGTGGTGGTAGTAGAGGTGGTGGTAATAGTAGAGGTGGTGGTATTAGAGGTGGTGGTAGTAGTAGAGGTTCTGGTAATTGTAGAGCTGGTGATAGTAGTAGAGCTGGTGGTAGTAGTAGAGGTGGTGGAAATAGTAGAGGTGGTGGTAATAGTAGAGAGGGTGATAGTAGAGGTGGTGGTAGTAGTAGAGGTGGTGGTAATAGTAGAGGTGGTTGTAATAGTTGAGGTGGTGGTAGTAGAGGTGGTGGTAGTAGTAGAGGTGGTGGTAGTAGAGGTGGTAGTAGAGGTGTTGGTAGTAGTAGAGGTGTTGGTGGAGGTGGTTGTAGTGGTGGTGGTGGTGGAGGTAGTGGTGGTTGTAGTAGTGGTGGTGTTGGTGGAGGTAGTGGTGGTTGTAGTGGTGGTGGTGTTGGTGGAGGTGGTTGTAGTGGTGGTGGTGGTGGAGGTGGTTGTATTGGTGGTTGTAGTGGTGGTGGTGGTGGAGGTGGTTGTAGTGGTGGTGGTGTTGGTGGAGGTGGTTGTAGTGGTGGTGGTGTTGGTGGAGGTGGTTGTAGTGGTGGTGGTGGAGGTGGTTGTAGTAGTGGTGGTGTTGGTGGAGGTGGTTGTAGTGGTGGTGGTGGAGGTGGTTGTAGTGGTGGTGGTGGAGGTGGTTGTAGTGGTGGTGGTGGTGGAGGTGGTTGTAGTGGTGGTTGTAGTGGTGGTGTTGGTGGTGGAGGTGGTGGTGGAGGTGGTGGTGGAGGTGGTTGTAGTGGTGGTTGTAGTGGTGGTGGTGGTGGAGGTGGTTGTAGTGGTGGTGGTGGTGGAGGTGGTTGAAGTGGTGGTGGTGGTGGTGGAGGTGGTGGTGGAGGTGGTGGTGGAGGTGGTTGTAGTGGTGGTTGTAGTGGTGGTGTTGGTGGAGGTGGTTGTAGTAGTGGTGGTGTTGGTGGTGGAGGTGGTTGTAGTGGTGGTGGTGGTGGAGGTGGTTGTAGTGGTGGTGTTGGTGGAGGTGGTTGTAGTGGTGGTGGTGGTGGAGGTGGTGGTGGTGGTGGTTGAAGTGGTGGTGGTGGTGGAGGTGGTTGTAGTGGTGGTGTTGGTGGAGGTGGTTGTAGTGGTGGTGGTGGTGGAGGTGGTGGTAGTGGTGGTGGTGGTGGAGGTGGTTGTAGTGGTGGTGTTGGTGGAGGTGGTGGTAGTGGTGGTGGTGGTGGAGGTGGTGGTAGTGGTGGTGGAGGTGGTGGTGGTGTTGGTGTTGGTGGAGGTAGTGGTGGTTGTAGTGGTGGTGGTGGAGGTGGTTGAAGTGGTGGTGGTAGTGGTGGTGGTGGTGGTGGTGGTGTTGGTGTTGGTGGAGGTAGTGGTGGTTGTAGTAGTGGTGGTGGTGGTGGAGGTGGTTGTAGTAGTGGAGGTGGTGGTGGAGGTGGTTGTAGTGGTTGTAGTGGTGGTTGTAGTAGTGTTGGTGTTGGTGGAGGTGGTTGTAGTAGTGCTGTTGGTTGTGATGGAGGTGGTTGTAGTAGTGGTGGTGTTGGTGGAGTTGGTTGTAGTAGTGCTGTTGGTTGTGGTGGAGGTGGTTGTAGTAGTGGTGGTTGTAGTTGTGGTGGTGTTGGTGGAGGTGGTTGTAGTAGTGCTGTTGGTTGTGGTGGTGCCTCCGTGGAACCCTGTCTAATCCCTCTTTCTCTCTGTGGTTGAAGGTGATGATAATGAGGTAGTTTTTGAAGATTAAGTCTATTTATCTATACTGTCATTCAGGAGTACAGACTGTGTTCCAGCTATCACACCTCCTGCTAAACCAGACATCTGGTGGTATTTGTTTCAAAACAAACAATGCTTGAATCCCATATCCCACCCTTTTCCCTATATAATGCCCTATGGGCTCCAGTCAAAATTACTGCACTACATTTTAGATCCCAGATGTCATTTGGGATGTTTTATTGGCGTTTATTTGAGCATTTAAAAAAAAAAAACACAGAATTAAATAGTCTTAGGCTTTAGATGGAAACGTTGTTATACTAACATTGTTGTGACTTTACTTCCTTCAATCCGATGACTGTTATTTATCTTCTATGGTAGGTATTCTCAAACTGGGAATACCTGCCCCCTGATGGCATTCCCAAAGGCCGTCGGGGGTACGCCAAATAAAAATGTGATTCACATTAAAAAAAAAATATATATATATAATTTTAAAAAACAATTCTTCACATATATAATAATAATAATTTATTCACATTTTCAAACAGTACAGGCTATGCATGTGGGTGAGGTTTTTTCCTCGCCTGAGTAGCCTCGTTTCACTGCCAATAATAAAATAAACCTGGTCCCGTGTGGCTCAGTTGGTAGAGCATGGTGTTTGCAACGCCAGGGTTGTGGGTTTGATTCCCACGTGGGACCAGTATGCAAAAAAAATAATAATATATATATATATAAAATGTATGCATTCACAACTGTAAGTTGCTCTGGATAAGAGTGTCTGCTAAATGACTAAAATGTAAAAAATGTAAACCATCTAGTGTTCAGTGAAATAACAGCACAATGTCAAATACAGGTAGCCTAGTCAAATAATGAACATCCAATCGCATTAACTGTTACTCTCTCATGGGAATTCCACTAACGCTCTGTATATAGCCAAATGTAGCTGCTGCACATATTGATATCTGTACTGATGGTGCAAAAGCCATGACTGGGGGACATAGTGGAGTGGTAATGCGTGTGTAAGTAGATGCTCCCAATGCCCCTTGGGTCACTGCAGCATCCACCGAGAGGCTCTTGCTGCCAAGGTAATGCCTGACAGCTTGAAAGACGTTTTGGACATTACAGTGATAATGGTTAACTTTGTTAAAGCAAGGCCCCTGAACTCTCGTGTATTTTCTTCACTATGCAATGATATGGGCAGCGACCATGTAAAGCTTTTACAACATACAGAAGTGCACTGGTTATCAAGGGGCAAAGTATTGACACGTTTTTTTAATCGAGAGATGAGTTTAAAGTTTTCTTTGCTGACCATAATTTTCATTTGTCTGACCTGAATGATCTGAATCAAGGATTACAGGGAATCTGCAACTATATCCAATGTGCAGGACAAAATGGAGGCTATGATTAAGAAGTTGGAGCTCTTCTCTGTCTGCATTAACAAGGACAACACAGGTCTTTCCATTATTAAATATTTTTTTTGTGTACAAATTAACTCAAGTTTATGGACAATGTCAAATGTGATATAGCGAAGCACCTGAGTGAGATGGGTGAGCAATTACGCATGTACTTTCCCAAAATGGACGACAAAAACAACTTGATATCTGAACAAAATATAATTAATAAATAAATATAAAATAAAATTGCATTAAGCGGTTCTGTGAAAATTTTATTTAATCAGAAGCCACTGCCAGATTTCTGGATTGAGCTGCGCTCAGAGTATCCTGCCTTTGCAAATCACGCTGTTAAGACACATGCCCTTTGCAACCACGTACCTATGTGAGAGTGGATTCTTGGCCCTCACTAGCATGAAAACTAAATACAGGCACAGACTGTGGAAAATGATTTAAGACAGACTCTCTCCAATACAACACAACATTGCAGAGTTATGTACATCCTTTCAAGCACAGCCTTCTCAATCACCTGTGGTGAGTTATTCACAATTTTCGATGAACAAAGTTTGTTCATCGAGAGTGTTAAATAAAGAGCAAAATTATTGATTATTATTATATTATTATTTGTGCCCTGGTCCTATAAGAGCTCTTCTTCACTTCCCACGAGTCGGGTTGTGACAAAAACTCACACCCATTCTTATGTTTAATAAATGTGTCATATAGTGTGTGTGTGGCAGGCTTACAATGATGGCAACAAAAAAAAACATTTGAGAGTGTGCTGACCCTTCTGCTAGAGGAGGTACGCAATTGGATGTTGAACGTTTGAAGGGGAGGGCACTATAAAAAGTTTGGAAACACTGCTCTACAGGATTGGTGTCCCTATACTGGGACATTTGAGCTAACTTGCGCTAATGTGATTAGCATGACATTATAAGTAACAGCAACTTTCCAGGACAAAGACATGTAAAGATGGCGCCAAAGAACAGGGCTGACGTTTTACATTTTCCCAACCAATTGTGCTATTTTGTTATTTGTTTTGCGTTTTGTATAACTTATTTTTTTACTTATTGTGTACATAATGTTGCTGCTTCTGCCTCTTTTGACCGAAAATAACTTCTGGACATCAGAAAAGCGATTACTCACCACGGACTGGAAGAAACTTTTTCCTTTAATGAGTCAGACGAGAAGGATATCCTGCTTTCACTGGAACAGGTCCAGATCCACGTCTTTTCCGTGAAGAAAAGACGCCGGAAAACGGGACGCAGATCGGGGATCCTTCTGAGAATCCTGAGGCGAGTGAGTAAACGCGCTCTACCTTCCATTCTTCACGCTAACGTGCAATCATTGGACAATAAAATGTGATTATCCTACCAACAGGATATTGAAAACTGTAACATCTTATGTTTCAGCTGAACGACGATACGGACAATATAGAGTGAGTGGGATTTTCCATGCACCGGCAGAACAGAGACACTACCTCTGGTAAGACGAGGGGTGGGGGTGTGTGTCTTTTTGTCAATAACAGCTGGTGCGCGATGTCTGATATTAAAAAAGTCTCGAGGTATTGCTCGCCTGAGGTAGAGTACCTCATGATAAGCTGTAGACCACACTATCTACCAAAAGAGTCTCATCTGTACTATTCGTAGCCGTCTATTTACCACCACAAACCGATGCTGGTACTAAGACCGCACTCAACCAACTCTATAAGGCCATAAGAAAATAAGAAAATGCTCACCCATAAGTGGCGCTCCTAGTGGCCGGGGACTTTAATGCAGGCAAACTTAAATCAGTTTTACAAAATGTTTACCATCATGTCACATGTGCAACCAGGGGGAAAAAAAATCTTAGACCACCTTTACTCCACAAACAGAGATGCATAGAAAGCTCTCCCCCGTCCTCCTATTTGCAAATCTGACCATAATTCTATCCTCCTGATTCCTGCTTACAAGCAAAAACTAAAGCAGGAAGTACCAGTGACTCACTCAATACGGAAGTGGTCAGATGACGCGGATGCTACACTACAGGACTGTTTTGCAAGAACAGACTGGAAAATGTTCCGTGATTCATCCAATGGCATTGAAGAATACACCACCTCAGTCATCGACTTCATCAATAAGTGCATTGATGATGTCGTCCCCACAGTGACTGTACGTACATATCCCAACCAGAAGCCATGGATTACAGGCAACATCCGCATCAAGCTAAAGGCTAGAGCTGTCGCTTTCAAGGTGCGGGAGACTAATCCAGACGCCCATAAGAAATCCCGCTATGCCCTCAGATGAACCATCAAACAAGCAAAGCGTCAATACGGGATTAAGATTAAATCCTACTACACCTGCTCTGACGCTCGTCGGATGTGGCAGGGCTTGAAAACTAGACTACAAAGGGAAACTTAGACGCGAGCTGCCCAGTGAAGCGAGCCTACCAGATGAGCTAAATGCCTTTTCAACCTTTTTCAACATTTTCAACCTCAGGAGACTGAAAAGATTTGGCATGAGTCCCCAGATCCTCAAAAGGTTCTACAGCTGCTCCATCAAGAGCATCCTGACCAGATGTATCACCGCCTGGTATGGCAACTGCTTGGCATCTGACCATGAGGCGCTACAGAGGGTAGTGCGAACGGCCCAATATATCACTGGGGCCAAGCTTCCTGCCATCCAGGACCTATATAATAGGCGGTGTCAGAGGAAAGCCCATAAAATTGTCAGAGACTCCAGTCACCTAAGTTACAGACTATTTTCTCTGCTACCGCACAACAAGTGGTATCTGATCGCCAAGTCCAGGACCAAAAGGCTCCTCAACAGTTTCTACCCCCAAGCCATAAGACTGCTGAACAATTCATAAAAATGACTTTTTAATTTTAGTCTACTTGGTAAATATTTTCTTCTTCTTGAACTGCACTGTTGGTTAAGAGCTTGTAAATAAGCATTTCACGGTAAAGTATACACTTGTTGTATTCAGCGGATGTGACAAAGAAAATTTGATTTGGTGTCTTATATGGGCAGAAAGCTTAAATTCTTCTTAATCTAACTACACTGTTCAATTTACAGTAGCTATTTACAGTGAAAAAATATCATGCTATTGTTTGAGGAGAACAACAACAAAAACGTATCACGGCAACTGGTTTGATACATTCACCTCTAAAGGTAAATAATGTACTTACATTCAGTAATCTTTCTCTAATTTGTCATCCTGAGGGTCCCAGAGATAACATGTAGCGTAGTTTTGTTTGATAAAATATATTTTTATATTCAAATGTAGGAACTGGGTTCTACAGTATGAACCCACTGCTGTCTCTGGCTCCACACCCACCCCACCCGGCCATCTAGATGTGTGAAAGTTAGTCTATAAGCTAATGATCCATCATGTATGATATTCCTGGGAGTGTGTAAACTTCAATTTTGTATTACCATATACTTTGTGTGTTCTCTATATTTACAGTGGCAAGAAAAATCTGTGAACCCTTAGGAATTATCTGGATTTCTGCAAAATTGGTCATAAAATTTGGTCTGATCTTCATCTAAGTCACAACAATAGACAAACACAATCTGCTTAAACTAATAACACACAAATTATTGTATTTTTCTTGTCTATATTGAATACATCATTTCAACTTTCACAGTGTAGGTTGTAAAAGTATTTGAACCCCTAGGCTAATGACTTCTCCAAAAGCTATTTGGAGTCAGGAGTCAGCTAACCTGGAGTCCAATCAATGAGATGAGATTGGAGATGTTGGTTAGAGCTGCCTTGCCCTATATCAAACACTCACACATTTCGAGTTTGCTATTCACAAGAAGCATTGCCTAATGTGAACCATGCCTCAAAAAAAGAGATCTCAGAAGACTTAAGATTAAGAATTGTTGACTTCCATAAAGCTGAAAAGGGTTACAAAAGTATCTCTAAAAGCATTGATGTTCATCAGTCCACGGTAAGACAAATTGTCTATAAATGGAGAAAGTCCCTAGGAGTGGCCGTCCTGCAAAGATGACTGCAAGAGAACAGAGTAAAATGCTCAATGAGGTTAAGAAGAATCCGAGTGTCAGCTAAAGACTTACAGAAATCTCTGAAAGATGCTAACATCTATGTTGACGAGTCTACGATGCGTAAAACACTAAGCAAGAATGGTGTTCCATGGGAGGACACCACAGAAGAAGCAACTGCTGTCCAGAAACACATTGCTGCACGTCTGAAGTTTGCGAAAGAGCATCTGGATGTTCCACAGCGCTACTGGCAAAATATTCTGTGGACAGATGAAACTAAAGTTGAGTTGTTTGGAAGGAACACACAACACTATGTGTGGAGAAAAAAAGCACAGCACACAAACATCAAAACCTCATCCCAACTGTAAAGCATGGTGAAAGGAGGATCATGGTTGTTAGCTGCTTTGCTGCCTCAGGGCCTGGACAGCTTGCTACCATCGCCAGAAAATGAATTCTCAAGTTAAGCAAGACATTTTGCAAGAGAATGTAAGGTTATTGCTGCCAAAGGAGGGTCAACCAGTTATTAAATCCAAGGGTTCACATACTTTTTCCACCCTGCACTGTGAATGTTTCACGGTGTGTTCAATAAAGACATATAACACATAATTGTTTGTGTATTATTAGTTTAGAAGACTGTGTTTGTCTATTGTTGTGACTTAGATGAAGTTCAGATCACATTTTATGACCAATTTATGCAGAAGTGCAGGTAATTCAGAAGGGTTCAGATACTTTTTCTTGCCACAGTATATACTTGAAAATGCATCAATTGACCAATTCAGCACAATTGGGAAGACTTGACACAAAATATTGTCCAGTATTGCAATGCTTCGCTGGATCAATCTGAACCTTTGCGCACACACACTGCTCCCATCTAGTGGCCAAAATCTAATTTGCCCCTAAACTCTAATATTATATTATGGCCTTTCTCTTGCATTTCAAAGATGATGGAACAACAAAAAGAAATAGAAAATGCATTTCATTTTGTTTGTATTATCTTTTACCAAATCTAATGTGTTATATTCTCCTACATTAATTTCACATTTCCACAAACTTCAAATACTTCTTTTCAAATGGTATCAATAACATGCATATCCTCGCTTCAGGTCCTTTGCAGTTAGATTTGGATTTCATTTTAGCTGAAAATTTAAAAAAAAAGGGTTAGATCCTCAAACAGTTACCCAATTAAAATAAAAATTAACTTTAATTAGATTAAATTATTTAAAATTAATTAGGAATTTGGGGCACCACAAGAGTGGTTGTTTAATCTCCCAAATTAAACTCCGAAAGTCTTTACCTATCACATCCATAAAACAGTCAACCTATTAATCATAACCTAGTATCATGTCATCATTCTGAACAGTCGTAACCTCCTACATCTGAAAAAAAACAGCCTTACTAATGATTCAGTACTACACAAATTGGTTTAATTATTTATTTACCAGCTAACTAAATGATAACACAGGATAAAAATACACACTTAATACACTAGAAACAGATCCCTAGCGGACTGACAAAATATTGTGGCTTGTTACAAAAGAGATGGAGAGGGCAAGAGAGAGAGAGATGGGCAGAGGCATACTACTGTGGTACATTTAAAAACTACACTCACAGTAATCATACACTTTGCACACAAACCACCACCCGGCTGGAGTAAGAAATCATGAATGTATTTTGAATTGAAGTCAGAAGTTTATGTATACATGTATACAAAGTTGTGAGTTTACATACACTTAGGTTGGAGTCATTAAAACTCGTTTTTCAACCACTCCACAAATTTCTTGTTAACAAACTATAGTTTTGGAAAGTCGGTTAGGACATCTACTTTGTGCATGACACAAGTAATTTTGCCAAGAACTGTTACCAGACAGATTATTTGATTTATAATTCACTGTATCACAATTCCAGTGGGTCAGAAGTTTACCTACACTAAGTTGACTGTGCCTTTAAACAGGTTGGAAAATTCCAGAAAATGATGTCATGGTTTTAGAACCTTCTGATAGGCTAATTGCCATCATTTGAATCAATTGGAGGTGTACCTGCAGATGTATTTTAAGGCCTACCTTCAAACTCAGTGCCTCTTTGCTTGGCATCATGGGAAAATCAAAAGAAATCAGCCAAGACCTCCACAAAAGAAATCAGCCAAGATTGTAGACCTCCACAAGTCTGGTTCATCCTTGGGAGCAATTTCCAAACACCTGAAGGTACCACGTTCATCTGTACAAACAATAGCATGCAAGTATAAACACCATGGGACCACGCAGCCGTCATACCGCTCTGGAAGGAGATGCAGATCCTAAAGATGAACGTACTTTGGTGCGAGAAGAGCAAATCAATCCCAGAACAAGATCAAAGGACTTTGTGAAGATGCTGTAGGAAACAGGTACAAAAGTATCTATTTCCACTGTAAAACGAGTCCTATATCGACATAACCTGAAAGGCCGCTCAGCAAGGAAGAAGCCACTGCTCCAAAACCGCCATTAAAAAGCCAGACTATGGTTTGTAACTGCACATGGGGACAAAGATCGTACTTTTTGGAGAAATTTCCTCTGGTCTGATGAAACAAAAATAGAACTTTTTGACCATAATGACCATCGTTATGTTTGGAGGAAAAAGGTGGAGGCTTTCAAGCCGAAGAACACCATCCCAACCGTGAAGCACAGGGGTGACACCATCATGGTGTGGGGGTGCTTTGCTGCAGGAGGGACTTGTGCACTTAATAGATGGCATCATGAGGGAGGACAATTATGTGGATGTATTGAAGCAACATCTCAAGACATCAGTCAGGATGTTAAAGCTTGGTTGCAAATGGGTCTCCCAAATGGACAAAGACCCTAAGCACACTTCCAAAGTTGTGGTAAAATGGCTTAAGGACAACAAAGTCAAGGTATTGGAGTGGCCATCACAAAGCCCTGACCTCAATCATATGGAAAATGTGTGGACAGAATTGAAAAAGCGTGTGCGAACAAGGAGGCTTACAAACCTGACTCAGTTACACCAGCTCTGTCAGGAGGAATGGGCCAAAATTCACCTAACTTATTGTGGAAGCTTGTGGAAGGCAACTCTGTGGCTCAGTTGGTAGAGTATGGTGTGTGCAATGCCAGGGTTGTGGGTTCAATTCCCACGGGGGGCCAGTACAAAAAAAAAAATCCATGAAATGTATGCATTCACTACTGTAAGTCACTCTGGATAAAAGTGTCTGCTAAATAACTAAAATGTAAATGAAGGCAACCTGAAATGTTTGACCCAAGTTAAACGATTTAAAGGCAATGGTACCAAATACTAATTGAGTGTATGTAAACTTCTGACCCACTGGGAATGTGATGAAAGAAATAAAAACTGAAATAAATCATTCTCTCTGCTATTATTTTGACATTTCACATTCTTAAATTAAAGTGGTAACTGACCTAAGACAGGGACATTTTACTAGGATAACATTTTAGGAATTGTGAAAAACTAAGTTTAAATGTATTTGGCTAAGGTGTATGTAAACGTCCGACTTGAACTGTACGTGTAAATTGCTTGGTTAGCCGTGTATCTCTGTCAGAAACAGGACTTCTTAGAAAGAGTGTTGGGCCTTTCTGCTTGTAAGGCTCTGATTGTCCAAAAGGGGTCTCGACCCGTCTCTTCTACTGTTTCCTCTGCCGTCGTCCGGTATCCGTTGACTTGTCGTGAAGTCCTGAACAGAACTACAGAGTTTATTCTGCTTTCCATTCGCTCCTGTAGCTTATTTGAAGATAGGCTAGCCAGCCGCTTCTCAGTGGTGATGAGAGTAGTAAAATACGATGGATTGAAGAGAGTAGTAAAATGGTCCAACTTAAATTAGCTTTTCTAGATACTTTACTTAGGACAGTTAACCTGTTGGGGATAGGGGGCAGTATTTGCACGGCCGGATAAAAAAACGTACCCGATTTAATCTGGTTATTACTACTGCCCAGAAACTAGAATATGCATATAATTATTGGCTTTGGATAGAAAACACCCTAAAGTTTCTAAAAATGTTTGAATGGTGTCTGTGAGTATAACAGAACTCATATGGCAGGCAAAAACCTGAGAAGATTCCTTACAGGAAGTAGCCTGTCTGACCATTTCTTGGGCTTCTACACTCTCTTTATTGAAAACTGAGGATCTCTGCTGTAACGTGACACTTCCTACGGCTCCCATAGGCTCTCAGAAGGCGGCAAACCGGTGAATGATGTCTTTGGAGCCCCTGGCTGAAAAACATTAGCGCATTTGGATAGTGGTCGATCAGAGGACAATGAGACTGAGGCGCGTGCACGAGGCGACACCATGTTTTTATTTCTTTGAACGTAAACAGGGTTTCCCGGTCGGAATATTATCGCTTTTTTAGGAGAAAAATCGCTTAAAAATTGATTTTAAACAGCGGTTGACATGCTTCGAAGTACGGTAATGGAATATTTAGATTTTTTTTGTCACGAAACGCGTCGGGTGCGTCACCCTTCGTCACCCTTCAGATAGTGTCTTGAACGCACGAACAAAACAGAGGATGTTTGAACATAACTATGGATTATTTTTAACCAAACCAACATTTGTTATTGAAGTAGAAGTCCTGGGAGTGCATTCTGACAAAGAACAGAAAAGGTAATCCAATTTTTCTTATAGTAAATCTGACTTTGGTGAGGGCTAAACTTGGTGGGTGTCTAAATAGCTAGCCCGTGATGGCTGGGCTATCTACTCAGAATATTGTAAAATGTGCTTTCACCGAAAAGCTATTTTAAAATCGGACATAGCGATTGCATAAAGGAGTTCTGTATCTATAATTCTTAAAATAATTGTTATGTTTTTTGTGAACGTTTATCGTGAGTAATTTAGTAAATTCACCGGAAGTTTGCGGTGGGTATGCTAGTTCTGAACGTCACATGCTAATGTAAAAAGCTGGTTTTTGATATAAATATGAACTTGATTGAACAAAACATGCATGTATTGTATAACATAATGTCCTAGGATTGTCATCTGATGAAGATCATCAAAGGTTAGTGCTGCATTTAGCTGTGGTTTGGGTTTATGTGACATTATATGCTAGCTTGAAAAATGGGTGTCTGATTATTTCTGGCTGGGTACTCTGCTGACATAATCTAATGTTTTGTTTTCGTTGTAAAGCCTTTTTGAAATCGGACAGTGTGGTTAGATAAAGGAGAGTCTTGTCTTTAAAATGGTGTAAAATAGTCATATGTTTGAAAAATGGAAGTTTTGGGTTTTTTGAGGAATTTGTCATTCGCGCCACGCCTATCACTGGATATTGGAGCAGGTGTTCCGCTAGCGGAACGTCTAGTTGTAAGAGGTTTTAAGCACCAGCTGTCAGAGGAGCTTACAGATCACTGCACCTGTATGTAGCCCATCTGTAAATAGCCAATCCACCTCATTCCCATACTGTATTTATTTATGCATCTTGCTCCTTTGCACCCCAGTATCTCTACTTGCACATTCATCTTCTGTACATCCTACCATTCCAGTGTTTAATTGCTATAGTGTAATTACTTCGCACCTATTTATTGCCTTACCTCTCTTATCCTACCTCATTTGCACATGCTGTATATAGATTTTTACACTGTATGTTTGTTTATTCCATGTGTAACTCTGTGTTGTTGTATGTGTCAAACTGCTTTGCTTTATCTTGGCCAGGTCACAGTTGCAAATGAGAACTTGTTCTCAACTAGCCTACCTGGTTAAATAAAGGACTTGTTCTCAACTGGCCTACCTGGTTAAAAAGGTTAAATATTTTTTTACAAATTAAAATAAAGTTTGACTTCTCATGTAATATCAAGCAAATCGAATGGTACTTGGATAAAACAGCAACAATGTTTTCTTTTTCCTCTGGAATGGATTGATATATTTGCAGGTTCTGACCTGTGAGATGAATGAGATTCCAGGCACTACAATGTTCAGTGAAGTGGATTACACAATATGTAACCAAGTATCTGCGGTGTCTAGATTAATAGGATTAATTTGCCAAAGAGCAGATTATATCTGTGTTTATCAGTGCTTCTAATCAGAAAACTTTCTGCTGTGCTGAGAGGAGCAGGAAGTAGTGACGCTGCACAATGAGGGCATTTAGACACACTAGGTTGTGTCCCAATTGGCACCCAATTCTCTATGGGCACTGGCCAACAGCAGTACAGTATTTAGAGAATATTGTGCCGTTTGGGACATTCTGAAAATGAGAACTGGGACCGTCACTCCATTCTCTCACACCGATTTGTACCAAAACAGGGAGTGAAGATTTGAAGGGAAGTATTGATATCCTGCATCCTGTGTTTTCCTGTCCTCTTTACTTGTTTTCTACCCCTGATATGGATCACAAAAACACACGTAAGGAGGAGGAGGTTGGTTATCATGTAGAATAAGAATGATTATACAACGGGTGGGTCTAATCCTCGATGCTGATTGGTTAAAAACCGCATTTCAGCCGGTGTCTATTCCACAAGTTACCTCCGGGCTAAATCTATGATGTTAAAATGCCTATTTACTCTGTTCCATCTGATTGTGCAATCCACTGTCTCATCAGCCCAGCCAGGCAATTTATATACTTGCTCTCCACTATAAAAAGCATCTAGACATTATCTCACATTTCTTTAAGACTAACATTTAGTTTTCAACAGCTGAGATTTATATCAACCCTGTAGTCTGTCACTCTGACATTTGCAACATCGTTTCAATATTGAAATTCGATCTCCAGCTTTCCCATAATAATGACCGTGTCGGGAGTTGATACGAGACAGACAGACAGGCACCTTTTCTCAGCCAGTCAAAATCATGAATCAAACTCATTTTTATGGATATATACCAAGAAATGTCAATAGAAAACAGGTCAAACGAAGTGCAGCTAGAGTTTAGTCTTTCCAGCTTCAGTTTGAATTGATTGTGAGACTGTGTTGCCTCTGAACAACAGTGTCCTGACGAGAGAGCACATTTTCTATGCCAGGTGAAATCGCGCAACATTTGCTCATTCTTATGAATGTATGCAAATAAAAGTCACTAGAAAACAGCTTAAACAAATGCAAATGCAGCTACTTTGCTGTTATTCTGGCAGCACTGTTTGAGGTGACTGTAAGTTACCTAGTGAGCAAGCAAGGGATAAGAACGTTGCCAGTCAGTCTGGCAAAATAATATTTAGAACCACCGACTAGTTTGCGTCCATAGATACAGAACAAAATACTTAATAACTTAACACACTCTCTGGCAACCGTACCGACAGAACGAACAACCACCACGCTTGGGTAGCAACCATAGATTTGTGTCAGGAATATGTCTCGTGGAAGGATGAAATACTATGAATAAATTAATCAAAATAAAAACAATTATGAAAATATGTCAATCATTATTTGAATATGTTCCTTACCCGTTATGTAAAAGTGATAATGCCCTCAAAACCGGTGTTTGGAGGATATATTGGCACAGTTTGCCGGCCTTCGACTTCGTCTCGGGTCTAACAACAGCATTCCAACATATCCCCCAAAACACGGACTTATCGGACATTATCACTTAAGTAGAACAGGCTTGGAAGCTCTAAACCTGGCAATTGACTGGTAAACTCATTTGTACACTCACAATGGCTGCCTGGTATTGTGATGCAATAATTTCCATGGTATTTTGTAATGTTCTATCAACTGATGCAGGATTGCCATGGTAATTTAGAATGTTAATTTAAATTACGCTAAATGATGTGGCTCATGCAACGGAATGTATTTTTTGTAATGTCAGTAGAGTTGTTTCAACAAATTATAGCACAGAATGAAGGGTACACTTCCTGCTTTTACTTCCTGGCATGGTTACACTCAAAATGGCTGCCAGTCCACCCATTATGCCATCATTGACTTGACTGGAGACGCCCTTTCTATTCATTCTGTCATATTCCTTGCAACACTCACCTGCATGCTGTGACGTCTATTTCCCATGTTGTTGTAAGAAAAAGAAGGTAACACAATCTAAACAGTATAATAACCTACAGTATATACCTTCTGAGTGATTATCTCACGTTAACCAGAGTCTGTCCTGACTTAGCTGCAGCCTTTCAGTACCAAGGACAGTTGTTCATCCAAACATTTACATTTACATTTAAGTCATTTAGCTTACAAATTGGTGCATTCACCTTATGATATCCAGTGGAACAACCACTTTACAATAGTGCATCTAAATCTTTTAAGGGGGGGGGGGGGGGGTTAGAAGGATTACTTTATCCTATCCCAGGTATTCCTTAAAGAGGTGGGGTTTCAGGTGTCTCCGGAAGGTGGTGATTGACTCCGCTGTCCTGGCGTCGTGAGGGAGCTTGTTCCACCATTGGGGTGCCAGAGCAGCGAACAGTTTTGACTGGGCTGAGCGGGAACTGTGCTTCCTCAGAGGTAGGGGGGCCAGCAGGCCAGAGGTGGATGAACGCAGTGCTCTTGTTTGTGTGTAGGCCCTGATCAGAGCCTGAAGGTATGGAGGTGCCGTTCCCTTCACAGCTCCGTAGGCAATCACCATGGTCTTGTAGCGGATGCGAGCTTCAACTGGAAGCCAGTGGAGAGAGCGGAGGAGCGGGGTGACGTGAGAGAACTTGGGAAGGTTGAACACCAGACGGGCTGCGGCGTTCTGGATGAGTTGTAGGGGCAAACACTCCAGCTAAGCTGTCCATCTGCAATAGTAACCTTTCTGCTGGTAGGGGAAATGTCAGTGTAAATGAATTCATGGTAAGTAGATACACGCTCCTATTAATTTCCCCTTCAGAGGGGCCTCACTCTGTCATGGACCTGGGAGTGATATACTTAAGTCACCTTGGATAGCTGCTCAGTGGGACCACTACATAATATTGCATTTGGTGCAGCAGTGGAGGGGCGTAGGAGTGGAGGAGTGGAAGCTGGGATCCATTTACATTTGAATTGGCTCTTCAGGTTAATTGGTTCCTCTGTTGGACTCTTGGTTGGTTCCTCCCTGTAACGCCTGGTTGGTTCCTCCCTGTAACGCCTGGTTGGTTCCTCCCTGTAACGCCTGGTTGGTTCCTCCCTGGGAAGTTTGGTTGGTTCCTCCCTGGGACGCCTGGTTGGTTCCTCCCTGTAACGCCTGGTTGGTTCCTCCCTGGAACGCCTGGTTGGTTCCTCCCTGTAACGCCTGGTTGGTTCCTCCCTGGGACGCCTGGTTGGTTCCTCCCTGTAACGCCTGGTTGGTTCCTCCCTGGAACGCCTGGTTGGTTCCTCCCTGTAACGCCTGGTTGGTTCCTCCCTGTAACGCCTGGTTGGTTCCTCCCTGGGACGCCTGGTTGGTTCCTCCCTGGGAAGTTTGGTTGGTTCCTACCTGGGAAGTTTGGTTGGTTCCTCCCTGGGACGCCTGGTTGGTTCCTCCCTGTAATGCCTGGTTGGTTCCTCCCTGGGAAGTTTGGTTGGTTCCTACCTGTAACGCCTGGTTGGTTCCTCCCTGTAACGCCTGGTTGGTTCCTCCCTGGGACGCCTGGTTGGTTCCTCCCTGTAACGCCTGGTTGGTTCCTCCCTGTAACGCCTGGTTGGTTCCTCCCTGTAATGCCTGGTTGGTTCCTCCCTGTAACGCCTGGTTGGTTCCTCCCTGGGAAGTTTGGTTGGTTCCTCCCTGGGAGGTTTGGTTGGTTCCTCCCTGTAACGCCTGGTTGGTTCCTCCCTGTAACGCCTGGTTGGTTCCTCCCTGTAACGCCTGGTTGGTTCCTCCCTGTAACGCCTGGTTGGTTCCTCCCTGGGACGCCTGGTTGGTTCCTCCCTGTAATGCCTGGTTGGTTCCTCCCTGGGAAGTTTGGTTGGTTCCTACCTGTAACGCCTGGTTGGTTCCTCCCTGTAACGCCTGGTTGGTTCCTCCCTGGGACGCCTGGTTGGTTCCTCCCTGTAACGCCTGGTTGGTTCCTCCCTGTAACGCCTGGTTGGTTCCTCCCTGTAACGCCTGGTTGGTTCCTCCCTGTAACGCCTGGTTGGTTCCTCCCTGTAACGCCTGGTTGGTTCCTCCCTGGGACGCCTGGTTGGTTCCTCCCTGGGACACTTGTTTGGTTCCTCCCTGTGATGCTAAAATGTAAATGGACCCCAGGCTCCACTCCTCCACTCCTCCACCCCTCCACTGCTGCACCAAATAATAAATATCTTGTAGTGGTCCCACTGAGCAGCTATCCAAGGTGACTTAAGTATGTTAAAGGAGAATGTCAACGGTAATCACTCCCAGGTCCATGACAGAGTGCGGCCCCTCTGAGGGGGAAATTAATAGGAGCGTGTATCTACTTACCATGAATTCATTTACACTGACATTTCCCCTACCAGCAGAAAGGTTACTATTGCAGATGGACAGCTTAGCTGGAGTGTTTGGATGAACAACTGTCCTTGGTGCTGAAATGCTGCAGCTAAGTCAGGATAGACTCAAGTTAATGTAAGATAATCTCTCTCTCTCTCTCTCTCTCTCTCTCTTTCTCTTTCTCTTTCTCTTTCTCTTTCTCTCGCTCTCTCTCCTTCTCTCTGTCTCTGTCTTTCTCTCCCCTTCTTTGTGCGCTTCTCTGTCTCTCACTCCGTCTCTACACTCTCTGCTATCCTCTCTCTCTTTCTGTCTCTATATTCAAATACACTTCCTATCGATCTGATCTAAATCCTGATCTGACTTTGGAACTAATACAGATGACAGACACAACTTAAGGACAGAGCAGTATATTGTACAGGTATACTGAATGTATAACACCACAATATGTAAACAGCAATAGAATGATAGTCACATGCTGATTTCATCTACCTACTCACTCTCTCTCTCTCTCTCTCTCTCTCTCTCTCTCTACACCACATAGTTGTTTTTTGTTTGTCCCTGGATCCACACTAATGCAATTAATCAGGTGTGTGTGTGTGTGAGAGAGACACAGAGAGAGAGAAAGAGAATATAACTGTGTATTCCTCTCTCTCTCTCTCTCTCTCTCTCTCTCTCTCTCTCTCTGTGCTAATATAGTAACTCTTGGCAAAGGCACGGCTGCCACCCCCTCCACTGAGTGTTGTGATTAACAGTCTCATTGTATAGTCACGCTCTGATGCTCTTTTCCTCACACATCTGTTTGTTTTTATTAGCACATGATGGTTTATTGGCTATTGAGAGACAGAGGATGGTTTATTAGCTACGGAGAGACAGAGGATGGTTTATTGGCTATTGAGAGACAGAGGATGGTTTATTGGCTATTGAAAGACAGATGATGGTTTATTGGCTATTGAGAGACAGAGTATGGTTTATTGGCTATTGAGAGACAGAGGATGGTTTATTGGCTATTGAGAGACAGAAGATGGTTTATTGGCTATTGAGAGACAGAGGATGGTTTATTGGCTATGGAGAGACAGAGGATGGTTTATTGGCTATTGAAAGACAGATGATGGTTTATTGGCTATTGAGAGACAGAGTATGGTTTATTGGCTATTGAGAGACAGAGGATGGTTTATTGGCTATTGAGAGACAGAGGATGGTTTATTGGCGATGGAGAGAGAGAATAGTTTATTAGCTATGGAGAGAGGATGGTTTATTGGCTACAGAGAGACAGAGGATGGTTTATTGGCTATTGAGAGACAGAGGATGGTTTATTAGCTATTGAGAGACAGAAGATGGTTTATTGGCTACAGAGAGACAGAGGATGGTTTATTAGCTATTGAGAGACAGAGGATGGTTTATTGGCTACGTAGAGACAGAGGATGGTTTATTAGCTATGGAGATACAGAGGATGGTTTATTAGCTATGGAGAGACAGAGGATGGTTTATTGGCTACGTAGAGACAGAGGATGGTTTATTAGCTACGCAGAGACAGAGGATGGTTTATTAGCTATTGAGAGACAGAGGATGGTTTATTAGCTATGGAGAGACAGAGGATGGTTTATTAGATATGGAGAGAGAGGATGGTTTATTAGCTAGGGAGAGAGAGGATGGTTTATTAGCTACGTAGAGACAGAGGATGGTTTATTAGCCACGTAGAGACAGAGGATGGTTTATTAGCTATGGAGAGACAGATGATGGTTTATTAGCTATGGAGAGACAGATGATGGTTTATTAGCTATGGAGAGACAGAGGATGACAGAACATTTCAACCTTGGCCTTATCAGCACACCAGCATGGTCCTCTGGACCAAGGTCAACATGTTACCATACAGTGGAAAACATGTTGTGATAGCGTTAGTTTAAAAGTACGCTAAGTCAGCTTTTTGACTATTTCCAACATGAGGTATGCTTATTTAAAAACCCGGTAGTTTGGATCCGGGATACTGATTGGCTAAAACAGCATTTAGCCGTGTGTATGTGAGACCATTCAGTGAAGGAAAAAAGTATTTGATCCCCTGCAGATTTTGTACGTTTGCCCACTGACAAAGAAATGATCAGTTTATAATTTTAAGGTTAGGTTTATTTGAACAGTGAGAGACAGAATAACAACTACAAAAAATCCAGAAAAACGAATGTCAAAAATGTTAGAAATTGATTTGCATT
Organism: Salmo salar; assembly: GCF_965601325.2. Taxonomy (NCBI): domain Eukaryota; kingdom Metazoa; phylum Chordata; class Actinopteri; order Salmoniformes; family Salmonidae; genus Salmo; species Salmo salar. The sequence continues at coordinate 162,775,890 of NC_138299.1, read as the reverse complement.
TTAATGAGGGAAATAAGTATTTGACCCCCTCTCAATCAGACATTTTTCTGGCTCCCAGGTGTCTTTTATACAGGTAACGAGCTGAGATTAGAAGCACACTCTTAAAGGGAGTGCTCCTAATCTCATCTTGTTACCTGTATAAAAGACACCTGTCCACAGAAGCAATCAATCAATCAGATTCCAAACTCTCCACCTTGGCCAAGACCAAAGAGCTCTCCAAGGATGTCAAGGACAAGATTGTAGACCTACACAAGGCTGGAATGGGCTACAAGACCATCGCCAAGCAGCTTGGTGAGAAGGTGACAACAGTTGGTGTGATTATTCGCAAATGGAAGAAACACAAAAGAACTGTCAATCTCCCTCGGCCTGGGGCTCCATGCAAGATCTCACCTCGTGGAGTTGCAATGATCATGAGAATGGTGAGGAATCAGCCCAGAACTACACGGGAGGATCTTGTCAATGATCTCAAGGCAGCTGGGACCATAGTCACCAAGAAAGCAATTGGTAATACACTACGCCGTGAAGGACTGAAATCGTGCATGGCCGCAAGGTCCCCCTGCTCAAGAAAGCACATATACATGCCCGTCTGAAGTTTGCCAATGAACATCTGAATGATTCAGAGGACAACTGGGTGAAAGTGTTGTGGTCAGATGAGACCAAAATGGAACTCTTTGGCATCAACTCAACTCGTCGTGTTTGGAGGAGGAGGAATGCTGCCTATGACCCCAAGAATACCATCCCCACCGTCAAACATGGAGGTGGAAACATCATGCTTTGGGGGTGTTTTTCTGCTAAGGGGACAGGACAACTTCGCCGCATCAAAGGGACGATGGACAGGGCCATGTACCGTCAAATTTTGGGTGAGAACCTCCTTCCCTCAGCCAGGGCATTGAAAATGGGTCGTGGATGGGTATTCCAGCATGACAATGACCCAAAACACACGGCCAAGGCAACAAAGGAGTGGCTCAAGAAGAAGCACATTAAGGTCCTGGAGTGGCCTAGCCAGTCTTCAGACCTTAATCCCATAGAAAATCTGTGGAGGGAGCTGAAGGTTCGAGTTGCCAAACGTCAGCCTCGAAACCTTAATGACTTGGAGAAGATCTGCAAAGAGGAGTGGGACAAAATCCCTCCTGAGATGTGTGCAAACCTGGTGGCCAACTACAAGAAACGTCTGACCTCTGTGATTGCAAACAAGGGTTTTGCCACCAAGTACTAAGTCATGTTTTGCAGAGGGGTCAAATACTTATTTCCCTCATTAAAATGCAAATCCATTTATAACATTTTTGACATGGGTTTTTCTGGATTTTTGTGTTGTTATTCTGTCTCTCACTGTTCAAATAAACCTACCATTAAAATTATAGACTGATCATTTCTTTGTCAGTGGGCAAACGTACAAAATCAGCAGGGGATCAAATACTTTTTTCCCTCACTGTATACCATGACTATGAGTTTTAGCTTTTTCATCTTGATAGAATTGCTCCATCAACAATAGTTGGACATGCCGATGTAGAAAAGAAGAGTTTAGAAGAATTTGAGAGAATCCGAAATGAAAAGAACTCTGTGAAACAAATAGTGGGCACTTACCTGCTTCACTGACTGTTGTGCAGGAAAAAAGGGATACATTATGAGGAATACAACAACAACGGATCTGAACGTCATTCATCGGGACTTGTATGGTTCAGTGAGAAACATGAATGCCGAAGAATATGGGATTAGCAGCTACGCTGGACTCAGAGCTGGTTTAAACCGACACATCAGCCTCTCAGTCTGGCATGGAGTATACAGAAGGACACCGAATTCACAATGAGCAACTATTCTCTGACTACACAGCAGCCAGCTCCCCAAGCTACAAGAACGACTTCCATTTAGAATAGTAGAGCAACCAAACAACAACATGGGCAAGCCAACAACAAATGACAACATGGGCAAGCCAACACCAAACAACAACATGGGCAAGCCAACACCAAACAACAACATGGGCAAGCCAACACCAAACAACAACATGGGCAAGCCAACAACAACAAACGACAACATGGGACATTTTTTTTGTTACTTGTACACAATAAATGGCAACATTCAGTTCAACATGAATAAATCATTTGAATGTGTTAGTCACTCTAGAAGTGGCGCTAATGCTTGGTTTTTGCATACATTTAGTCCTAAACTTTCTAGCTAGCCTGTGGTTATGTTGAATAGCAAACAGTCTAGCAACGAGACTTTTGTCCTGACTAATTTTTCTGGCGTAATGTATTTATTATGAATGTATTTATTAAAACAACATTTTCAATGTAGTTGTGTCGCTCCTTGCCTTGTGGTGTCGGCAACCAGTATCTAAAAGCAATAAGGCACCTCGGTGGTTAGTGGTACATTTGGCCTATACACCACGACTAAGGGCTGTATGCAGGCACTCCGTGTTGTGTCGTGCTTGAGAACAAACCTTAGCTGTGGTATGTATGTCATATAATACCACAAGCCCGTCGGACCTTGTTGCTTAAATATAATATACTTAAACTTTTGGTGTTTCACAAACGCTCATAGTATATTAAGTCCAGCATCTAACAAATTGCTTAGATCAAACTTAGTTGTATCAAGTCCAAAAATGTTAGTATTGATTACATTTACATTACATTTACATTATTTAGCAGACGCATCTATATATTTTTTTGGGGGGGGGGGGTTGAAGGATTACTTTATCCTATCCCAGGTATTCCTTAAAGAGGTGGGGTTTCAGGTGTCTCCGGAAGGTGGTGATTGACTCCGCTGTCCTGGCGTCGTGAGGGAGCTTGTTCCACCATTGGGGTGCCAGAGCAGCGAACAGTTTTGACTGGGCTGAGCGGGAACTGTGCTTCCTCAGAGGTAGGGGGGCGAGCAGGCCAGAGGTGGATGAACGCAGTGCCCTTGTTTAGGTCTAGGGCCTAGGGACTAAGGATTAGATCTACTTAATCGTTTTGACTATCTGTGATCATGTCTTATTGTTTCAAAATATATATGTAGATACATACAGTATGTCTTTGATGATTTGTCATTTAAACCAACTTTAGCAGGCATTGCTGAACACAGAGATCATTCCACTAGCAGTCAGTGGAGGTACAACTGCACGCACTGTAAAAGGCTGCTTGTGTCTCTAGCATTAAAAGCATTGTGAGTATGATTTTGTTGATGGTGGCAACGGGTTGTCCCCTCTTTATTGATATCTATTCATCATGATTAATTACACCTCATAGCACAACAAACTGTTTCATACGGATATAGACATATGGTTTTCTTACTTTAAACATGTATATAACATTGTGTAAAGTATCATGAAATCCCCCCAAAAATTATAATCACCCACAATCCTCTAAAAACAGAGCCACATGGAAAGTTATTGCAAAAACTTTACATTCCGAAGTTGAATGTAAAAAGTATAAAAACTGAAAATAATTGAAGGAAAACCAGAAACCTGCATTTTTATGTGAAAATCATACATTTTTGGGGCTAATATTTGCTAAGAACCTGAATATTTTTTTTCAGTGTTGGCCTCGTAGACCACAGGATCCTCTGGAACAAGGCTGACATGTAATCATAGGCCTCGTAGACCACAGGATCCTCTGGACCAAGGCCAACATGCAATCATAGGCCTGGTAGACCACAGGATCCTTTGAACCAAGGCCGACATGTAATCATAGGCCTCGTAGACCACAGGATCCTCTGGAACAAGGCCAACATGCAATCATAGGCCTCGTAGACCACAGGAGCCTCTGGACCAAGGCCGACATGTAATCATAGGCCTCGTAGACCACAGGATCCTCTGGACCAAGGACAACATGCAATCATAGGCCTCGTAGGCCTCATCACATAAACTTCCAGACCAATATTGTATGTGCTATATTGTATGATGGCATTAAGCAATTAAATTGGATAAGTCATCCAAAAAAAGTAAATGTTGATAAACACACTCTCTTATATGACATAATATCCCAGAAAACATAGTGTAACAACAACTCTTCATACAAATGCTTGTGTGTGTGTGTGTTTATTGTTGTCCCTGGTTAAGACATGACTCTTAAGTACGACACCAAAATAACATTTTGAGAAAATTACAGGTTACAAATATAACAAATTTAGCTATTTAAAAGTTACAAATATATTCTGGGAAAGTTGTAAAAAAAAAAAATAACATATTGGAATAGATATCTGCCCTGATCTAATGCTGGGCGATGAGCTGGGTCTTGGCTGAAACCTGCTGCTAAAAAAACCCCACACTGAAACATATCTTCTGAGGGAATTGTTTAGATGAGCAGGAGAAAAGAAATCGTCCAACTCCTGGACACTACTCAAAGGCCGTGAGCTCACTAGTCAGCTTATTGTCATTCACTGTGCAGGTGTGTCTCCCCGATAATTGATGAATGATGACACATTCATGATTCAACTTCAAACAATGTTGTTGAAGATCCTTGGGACATTATGATCATGCTTCGGGGTGATGCTTCTGTTAACGTTGATGCAACCGAATCACAACGTTGCAACAATGGAGATGTATTTGGTATAATGAAGGTATGAAAAGAAAGAAAGAAAGTAGCACACTCAAATTTGCTCCCAACATTTGAATGGGTACACCTAACCAACATTTCTATAAGCAGTGCCTTTAGATTAGAAGGAGAAGAAGGACAGGAAGGAGAAGAAGGAGAGGAAGGAGAGGAAGGAGAAGAAGGAGAAGAAGAAGGAGAAGGAGATGGAGAAGAAGGAGAGGAAGGAGAAGAAGGAGAGGAAGGAGAGGAAGGAGAAGGGGAAGAAGGAGAAGGAGAGGAAGGAGAAGAAGGAGGAGAAGAAGGAGAAGGAGGAGAAGAAGGAGGAGAAGGAGGAGGAGAAGGAGGAGAAGGAGGAGAAGAATAAGTAGTTAGTCAGCACATTTAGTGGTTCATTTCATTTAGTTGTATAATGAATTGTTACAACTTAATTTACTAACTGTGTATTACCTGTTGTGTTTGTGTGTATACGCTACGTTGTGATTCCTATTTGGTATGCTACTTGGTATGCTACTTTAGCCTTTGATTCTTTGTTTGTTCAAATGCTACATATTTCTCGTCAACACAAAACAAACTTCACACTACATTCAGAATGTCAAATGAGCATCATTTTTGTATTTCCCCCATCTCCTCCTCACTCTAGCTACTTACCTCCTCCCTTTCTCTCTCCGAGGCTTCACGTTTTCAGGCTGCTTTTCTGCCCAGCCTCAAATCCAATTTCTAGTGACTAATCTGCATTTTCCTCCTCCCAGTCTTTTTAAACACTTCCCCTCGTACAGTATGTTGTGCTGCAGAGTGGAGTGGGGAGGGAGATGACGGAAGCAGAGGGCACAGCTGCAATGGTTTAACCTTCCTTGCAGGTGTTATTTATGCTCCGGCTTTTATTAGCTGTGTTTGCATGGAGAAAGATAATTCTGAAAATATTCAATATTGTGCAATTTGCATAATTTAATTTGCATAGTTTTACATTTTGCCACTGGAAACAGAAACGTATGCGTCGTTTATTAATGGGGACGTTCTACTCTGAATGCGCCATATCGAACCACATCCACCAGCCAGCTAATTTCACTACAGTCATTTTACAGAGAAAATTAATGAAGACCAATGCTATGCTATTATTGTTTTGGAAGCATTCAGTAAGGAACAATAACAGCGATATTGTTCTGGTAATGAAGTCATTTTCCTGGTAAATGTATTGTTCTTTTAACAAAGTTAATTTTAACGTGTGTATGATATGTGGCAAGGTTACCATAGTCAATGAAAACTGATAATAAGATGAAAATTTGAATGTAAAAACTAAAATTGTAAACTGAAAAAATGTAAACATTTGAAAAACTAGAACTATTCTGAAACTATTATACTTGACTGCAAAACAAACTCAAATAAAACAATCAGAAATTCTGTTTCGTTTTTTAATAAAATAAATTGGGCAAAAATCAAATGAGGTTTTTCAAGTTTTTTATCTAATAGGGTTTCCGAGCTTCTGAATATGGTGGGTAAATGCTGCCAGTAGATGGCGATGTTTCGAATAGACCTGTCTTGTGCATCACTAGCTAACAGCGAATAAATCGGAGGACAAGCACGAAGCTTAGGCCAAGTTATTAGTGAAGCTTGTGAAGTTGCTGGAGCCGTTCGCAGATCCACACCGACCAACTTCAAACTGACAACCAGTCCGCGCCGTATCTTTCCCACCGTGAGGCAAACTTCTGCAAAACAGTTTGTACAAGTACTCGTGAAGCCACTGCATTAGCACTTCGCATGCATACTGATTCTTCTGTTAGTCAACTTCCATCCAACCCCTGCAGAAGCTTGCCTGACAGACCCAAGTGTGCCTCTTTGTTTTGCTCAACAAAGAGGGAGGCACTGATTGGGGAAGCAGGGTTGTTTTGTACTTCAGGAAATCAGAGAGCCATGGACCAGCAGCAACCCAGAAAGATGCCAGCACAATGAATTCAGCAATCATCTTGACCTGTGCTTCGGAAATATAGCTTCCTCGCATCGAAGATCGTGTCTGAGGTTACTATCCAGAGTCAACCTGGCAGGGCATTAGGTGCGGTGTGAGCTGTGGAAATACCTTGAAGAGGTCAAGGGAAATGTTTACAGAGTCACCTTTCCAGTTCTGACAGGCAAGGATGGCTGTTTATCCAAAGCTGTGGCCTGTGATGCTGGATCTGGTTTCGACCACTGCATCCTAGGCGTTCGTGGAGAGAATATTCTCTGTCTGTGGACAACTGTCATCAGGCTTGAGAAACAAAACAATCACCTCTCTGGAACGCAGAGTCTTCTTGAAGATAAACCAGACTTGTTTGGTTGAACAGACACACAAACACAAGCTGTATGCATTGTACATGGTTCATTTTATGCTCTTTTTTTGCTGATGACAAAAAGTGATTTGAGTTGTTGTTGTTATTATTATTATTAATATGACCACCCCTAGTGGCCAATATATGAAGAACCTGGCGAATTAATTACCTGTGATCATGTGACACAGGTGTGTCAAGGCTATATAATTACCTGTGATCACGTGACACAGGTGTGTCAAGGCTATATAATTACCTGTGGTCATGTGACACAGGTGTGTCAAGGCTATATAATTACCTGTGGTCATGTGACACAGGTGTGTCAAGGCTATATAATTACCTGTGGTCATGTGACACAGGTGTGTCAAGGCTATATAATTACCTGTGGTCACGTGACACAGGTGTGTCAAGGCTAAATAATTACCTGTGATCATGTGACACAGGTGTGTCAAGGCTATGTAATTACCTGTGGTCATGTGACACAGGTGTGTCAAGGCTATATAATTACCTGTGGTCATGTGACACAGGTGTGTCAAGGCTATATAATTACCTGTGGTCACGTGACACAGGTGTGTCAAGGCTATATAATTACCTGTGATCACGTGACACAGGTGTGTCAAGGCTATATAATTACCTGTGATCACATGACACAGGTGTGTCAAGGCTATATAATTACCTGTGATCACGTGACACAGGTGTGTCAAGGCTATATAATTACCTGTGATCATGTGACACAGGTGTGTCAAGGCGATATAATTACCTGTGATCACATGACACAGGTGTGTCAAGGCTATATAATTACCTGTGGTCATGTGACACAGGTGTGTCATGGCTATATAATTACCTGTGATCATGTGACACAGGTGTGTCAAGGCTATATAATTACCTGTGATCACATGACACAGGTGTGTCAAGGCTATATAATTACCTGTGGTCATGTGACACAGGTGTGTCAAGGCTATATAATTACCTGTGAACACATGACACAGGTGTGTCAAGGCTATATAATTACCTGTGATCATGTGACACAGGTGTGTCAAGGCTATATAATTACCTGTGATCATGTGACACAGGTGTGTCAAGGCTATATAATTACCTGTGGTCATGTGACACAGGTGTGTCAAGGCTATATAATTACCTGTGATCACATGACACAGGTGTGTCAAGGCTATGTAATTACCTGTGGTCATCTGACACAGGTGTGTCAAGGCTATATAATTACATATGATCACATGACACATGTGTGAAGGCTATATAATTACCTGTGGTCATGTGACACAGGTGTGTCAAGGCTATATAATTACCTGTGATCACCTAGACAGCTGGGTCAAGGCTATATAATTACCTGTGAACACCTAGACAGCTGGGTCAAGGCTATATAATTACCTGTGAACACCTAGACAGCTGGGTCAAGGCTATATAATTACCTGTGAATACCTAGACAGCTGGGTCAAGGCTATATAATTACCTGTGAACACCTAGACAGCTGGGTCAAGGCTATATAATTACCTGTGAACACCTAGACAGCTGGGTCAAGGCTATATAATTACCTGTGATCATGTGACACAGCTGGGGCAAGGCTATATAATTACCTGTGAACACCTAGACAGCTGGGTCAAGGCTATATAATTACCTGTGAACACCTAGACAGCTGGGTCAAGGCTATATAATTACCTGTGAACACCTAGACAGCTGGGTCAAGGCTATATAATTACCTGTGAACACCTAGACAGCTGGGTCAAGGCTATATAATTACCTGTGAACACCTAGACAGCTGGGTCAAGGCTATATAATTACCTGTGAACACCTAGACAGCTGGGTCAAGGCTATATAATTACCTGTGAACACCTAGACAGCTGGGTCAAGGCTATATAATTACCTGTGAACACCTAGACATCTGGGTCAAGGCTATATAATTACCTGTGAACACCTAGACAGCTGGGTCAAGGCTATATAATTACCTGTGAACACCTAGACAGTTGGGTCAAGGCTATATAATTACCTGTGAACACCTAGACAGCTGGGTCAAGGCTATATAATTACCTGTGAACACCTAGACAGCTGGGTCAAGGCTATATAATTACCTGTGAACACCTAGAAAGCTGGGTCAAGGCTATATAATTACCTGTGAACACCTAGACAGCTGGGTCAAGGCTATATAATTACCTGTGAATACCTAGACAGCTGGGTCAAGGCTATATAATTACCTGTGGTCATGTGACACAGCTGGGTCAAGGCTATATAATTACCTGTGAATACCTAGACAGCTGGGTCAAGGCTATATAATTACCTGTGATCACCTAGACAGCTGGGTCAAGGCTATATAATTACCTGTGAATACCTAGACAGCTGGGTCAAGGCTATATAATTACCTGTAAACACCTAGACATCTGGGTCAAGGCTATATAATTACCTGTGAACACCTAGACAGCTGGGTCAAGGCTATATAATTACCTGTGATCACCTAGACAGCTGGGTCAAGGCTATATAATTACCTGTGAATACCTAGACAGCTGGGTCAAGGCTATATAATTACCTGTAAACACCTAGACATCTGGGTCAAGGCTATATAATTACCTGTGAACACCTAGACAGCTGGGTCAAGGCTATATAATTACCTGTGAATACCTAGAAAGCTGGGTCAAGGTTATATAATTACCTGTGAATACCTAGACAGCTGGGTCAAGGCTATATAAATACCTGTGAACACCTAGACAGTTGGGTCAAGGCTATTTAATTACCTGTGAACACCTAGACAGCTGGGTCAAGGCTATATAATTACCTGTGAACACCTAGACAGCTGGGTCAAGGCTATATAATTACCTGTGAACACCTAGACAGCTGGGTCAAGGCTATATAATTACCTGTGAACACCTAGACAGCTGGGTCAAGGCTATATAATTACCTGTGAACACCTAGACAGCTGGGTCAAGGCTATATAATTACCTGTGAACACCTAGACAGCTGGGTCAAGGCTATATAATTACCTGTGAACACCTAGACAGCTGGGTCAAGGCTATATAATTACCTGTGAACACCTAGACATCTGGGTCAAGGCTATATAATTACCTGTGAACACCTAGACAGCTGGGTCAAGGCTATATAATTACCTGTGAACACCTAGACAGTTGGGTCAAGGCTATATAATTACCTGTGATCACCTAGACAGCTGGGTCAAGGCTATATAATTACCTGTGAATACCTAGACAGCTGGGGCAAGGCTATATAATTACCTGTGAACACCTAGACAGCTGGGTCAAGGCTATATAATTACCTGTGAACACCTAGACAGCTGGGGCAAGGCTATATAATTACCTGTGAACACCTAGACAGCTGGGTCAAGGCTATATAATTACCTGTGATCACCTAGACAGGTGTGTCAAGGCTATATAATTACCTGTGAACACCTAGACAGCTGGGTCAAGGCTAAATAATTACCTGTGAACACCTAGACAGCTGGGTCAAGGCTATATAATTACCTGTGATCACCTAGACAGCTGGGTCAAGGCTAAATAATTACCTGTGAACACCTAGACAGCTGGGTCAAGGCTAAATAATTACCTGTGAACACCTAGACAGCTGGGTCAAGGCTATACAATTACCTGTGAATACCTAGACAGCTGGGTCAAGGCTATATAATTACCTGTGGTCATGTGACACAGCTGGGGCAAGGCTATATAATTACCTGTGAACACCTAGACAGCTGGGTCAAGGCTAAATAATTACCTGTGAACACCTAGACAGCTGGGTCAAGGCTATATAATTACCTGTGATCATGTGACACAGCTGGGGCAAGGCTATATAATTACCTGTGAACACCTAGACAGCTGGGTCAAGGCTAAATAATTACCTGTGAACACCTAGACAGCTGGGTCAAGGCTATATAATTACCTGTGATCACCTAGACAGCTGGGTCAAGGCTAAATAATTACCTGTGAACACCTAGACAGCTGGGTCAAGGCTATATAATTACCTGTGAACACCTAGACAGCTGGGTCAAGGCTATATAATTACCTGTGAACACCTAGACAGCTGGGTCAAGGCTATATAATTACCTGTGAACACCTAGACAGCTGGGTCAAGGCTATATAATTACCTGTGGTCATGTGACACAGCTGGGGCAAGGCTATATAATTACCTGTGAACACCTAGACAGCTGGGTCAAGGCTATATAATTACCTGTGAACACCTAGACAGCTGGGTCAAGGCTATATAATTACCTGTGATCACCTAGACAGCTGGGTCAAGCCTATATAATTACCTGTGAACACCTAGACAGCTGGGTCAAGGCTATATAATTACCTGTGATCATGTGACACAGGTGTGTCAAGGCTATATAATTACCTGTGAACACCTAGACAGCTGGGTCAAGGCTATATAATTACCTGTGAACACCTAGACAGCTGGGTCAAGGCTATATAATTACCTGTGAACACCTAGACAGCTGGGTCAAGGCTATATAATTACCTGTGAACACCTAGACAGCTGGGTCAAGGCTATATAATTACCTGTGATCACCTAGACAGCTGGGGCAAGGCTATATAATTACCTGTGGTCATGTGACACAGCTGGGGCAAGGCTATATAATTACCTGTGATCACCTAGACAGCTGGGTCAAGGCTATATAATTACCTGTGATCACCTAGACAGCTGGGTCAAGGCTATATAATTACCTGTGATCACCTAGACAGCTGGGGCAAGGCTATATAATTACCTGTGAAAACCTAGACAGCTGGGTCAAGGCTATATAATTACCTGTGAACACCTAGACAGCTGGGTCAAGGCTATATAATTACCTGTGAACACCTAGACAGCTGGGTCAAGGCTATTTAATTACCTGTGAACACCTAGACAGCTGGGTCAAGGCTAAATAATTACCTGTGAACACCTAGACAGCTGGGTCAAGGCTATATAATTACCTGTGAACACCTAGACAGCTGGGTCAAGGCTATATAATTACCTGTGAATACCTAGACAGCTGGGTCAAGGCTATATAATTACCTGTGAACACCTAGACAGCTGGGTCAAGGCTATATAATTACCTGTGATCACCTAGACAGCTGGGTCAAGGCTATATAATTACCTGTAAACACCTAGACAGCTGGGTCAAGGCTATATAATTACCTGTGATCACCTAGACAGCTGGGTCAAGGCTATATAATTACCTGTGAACACCTAGACAGCTGGGTCAAGGCTATATAATTACCTGTGAACACCTAGACAGCTGGGTCAAGGCTATATAATTACCTGTGAACACCTAGACAGCTGGGTCAAGGCTATATAATTACCTGTGAACACCTAGACAGCTGGGTCAAGGCTATATAATTACCTGTGATCACCTAGACAGCTGGGTCAAGGCTATATAATTACCTGTGAACACCTAGACAGCTGGGTCAAGGCTATATAATTACCTGTGAACACCTAGACAGCTGGGTCAAGGCTATACAATTACCTGTAAACACCTAGACAGCTGGGTCAAGGCTATATAATTACCTGTGATCACCTAGACAGTTGGGTCAAGGCTATTTAATTGCTTTTCCAGAACCATGTATCTGACAGGAGTTAATAGTACTGGAGGACTTGACTGTCTTAGCCGACACAATACATGCTTTTAAACTGCCAAACCTTTAAATTATACATTTAATTCATAACATGCTTTTCATTGGAGACAATGTTAATCAAATCAAATCAAATTTATTTATATAGCCCTTCATACATCAGCTGATATCTCAAAGTGCTGTACAGAAACCCAGCCTAAAACCCCAAACAGCAAGCAATGCATGTGAACGAAGCACGGTGGCTAGGAAAAACTCCCTAGGAAAAACTCCCTAGAAAGGCCAAAAACCTAGGAAGAAACCTAATGTCCTACTGGTCTGTACTGAGAGATGGGGTGATGGCTAAGTAGTGCGATGCAAGGTCAGTGAGCTGTATAGTCACACCACAAAGAAGGTCTGCTGTAAAACTAAAAGTGTCAGGATTCTATGGCCTGTAGAACTAGATGTGTCAGTCAGGTCTGCTGTAGAACAGGAGGTGTCAGGCTGGTCTGGACTTCAGATATGGAGTTGTCAGGCTGGTCTGGCCTTTATAACTTGAGGTATCAGGCTGGTCTGGCCTGTAGAACTAGAGGTATCAGGCTGGTCTGTTGTAGAACTAGAGATGTCAGGCTGGTCTGGCCTGTAGAACTAGAGGTATCAGGCTGGTCTGGCCTGTAGAACTAGAGGTGTCAGGTTGGTCTGGCCTGTAGAACTAGAGGTGTCAGGATGGTCTGGCCTGTAGAACTAGCGGTATCAGGCTGGTCTGGCCTGTAGAACTAGAGGTATCAGGCTGGTCTGGCCTGTAGAACTAGAGGTGTCAGGTTGGTCTGGCCTGTAGAACTAGAGGTGTCAGGATGGTCTGGCCTGTAGAACTAGAGGTATCAGGCTGGTCTGGCCTGAAGAACTAGAGGTTTCAGGCTGGTCTGGCCTGTAGAACTAGAGGTATCAGGCTGGTCTGGCCTGTAGAACTAGAGGTATCAGGCTGGTCTGGCCTGTAGAACTAGAGGTATCAGGCTGGTCTGGCCTGAAGAACTAGAGGTATCAGGCTGGTCTGGCCTGTAGAACTAGAGGTTTCAGGCTGGTCTGGCCTGTAGAACTAGAGGTATCAGGATGGTCTGGCCTGTAGAACTAGAGGTGTCAGGCTGGTCTGGCCTGTAGAACTAGAGGTATCAGGCTGGTCTGCTGTAGAACTAGAGGTATCAGGCTGGTCTGGCCTGTAGAACTAGAGGTATCAGGCTGGTCTGGCCTGTAGAACTAGAGGTATCAGGCTGGTCTGCTGTAGAACTAGAGGTATCAGGCTGGTCTGGACTGTAGAACTAGAGGTATCAGGCTGGTCTGGCCTGTAGAACTAGAGGTATCAGGCTGGTCTGGCCTGTAGAACTAGAGGTGTCAGGCTGGTCTGGCCTGTAGAACTGAAGGTATCAGGCTGGTCTGCTGTAGAAATAGAGATGTTAGGCTGGTCTGGCCTGTAGAGCTAGAGGTTTCAGGCTGGTCTGGCCTGTAGAACTAGAGGTATCAGGCTGGTCTGGCCTGTAGAACTAGAGGTGTCAGGCTGGTCTGGCCTGTAGAACTAGAGGTATCAGGATGGTCTGGCCTGTAGAACTAGAGGTGTCAGGCTGGTCTGGACTGTAGAACTAGAGGTATCAGGCTGGTCTGCTGTAGAACTAGAGGTATCAGGCTGGTCTGGCCTGTAGAACTAGAGGTATCAGGCTGGTCTGGCCTGTAGAACTAGAGGTATCAGGCTGGTCTGCTGTAGAACTAGAGGTATCAGGCTGGTCTGGCCTGTAGAACTAGAGGTATCAGGCTGGTCTGCTGTAGAACTAGAGGTATCAGGCTGGTCTGGCCTGTAGAACTAGAGGTATCAGGCTGGTCTGGCCTGTAGAACTAGAGGTGTCAGGCTGGTCTGGCCTGTAGAACTAGAGGTTTCAGGCTGGTCTGGCCTGTAGAACTAGAGGTGTCAGGCTGGTCTGGCCTGTAGAACAGGAGGTATCAGGCTGGTCTGGCCTGTAGAACTAGAGGTATCAGGCTGGTCTGGCCTGTAGAACTAGAGGTTTCAGGCTGGTCTGGCCAGTAGAACTAGAGGTGACAGGCTGGTCTGGCCTGTAGAACTAGAGGTATCAGGCTGGTCTGGCCTGTAGAACTAGAGGTACCAGGCTGGTCTGGCCTGTAGAACTAGAGGTATCAGGCTGGTCTGGCCTGTAGAACTAGAGGTATCAGGCTGGTCTGGCCTGTAGAACTAGAGGTATCAGGCTGGTCTGGCCTGTAGAACTAGAGGTATCAGGCTGGTCTGGCCTGTAGAACTAGAGGTGTCAGGTTGGTCTGGCCTGTAGAACTAGAGGTGTCAGGATGGTCTGGCCTGTAGAACTAGAGGTATCAGGCTGGTCTGGCCTGAAGAACTAGAGGTTTCAGGCTGGTCTGGCCTGTAGAACTAGAGGTATCAGGCTGGTCTGGCCTGTAGAACTAGAGGTATCAGGCTGGTCTGGCCTGTAGAACTAGAGGTATCAGGCTGGTCTGGCCTGAAGAACTAGAGGTATCAGGCTGGTCTGGCCTGTAGAACTAGAGGTTTCAGGCTGGTCTGGCCTGTAGAACTAGAGGTATCAGGATGGTCTGGCCTGTAGAACTAGAGGTGTCAGGCTGGTCTGGCCTGTAGAACTAGAGGTATCAGGCTGGTCTGCTGTAGAACTAGAGGTATCAGGCTGGTCTGGCCTGTAGAACTAGAGGTATCAGGCTGGTCTGGCCTGTAGAACTAGAGGTATCAGGCTGGTCTGCTGTAGAACTAGAGGTATCAGGCTGGTCTGGACTGTAGAACTAGAGGTATCAGGCTGGTCTGGCCTGTAGAACTAGAGGTATCAGGCTGGTCTGGCCTGTAGAACTAGAGGTGTCAGGCTGGTCTGGCCTGTAGAACTGAAGGTATCAGGCTGGTCTGCTGTAGAAATAGAGATGTTAGGCTGGTCTGGCCTGTAGAGCTAGAGGTTTCAGGCTGGTCTGGCCTGTAGAACTAGAGGTATCAGGCTGGTCTGGCCTGTAGAACTAGAGGTGTCAGGCTGGTCTGGCCTGTAGAACTAGAGGTATCAGGATGGTCTGGCCTGTAGAACTAGAGGTGTCAGGCTGGTCTGGCCTGTAGAACTAGAGGTATCAGGCTGGTCTGCTGTAGAACTAGAGGTATCAGGCTGGTCTGGCCTGTAGAACTAGAGGTATCAGGCTGGTCTGGCCTGTAGAACTAGAGGTATCAGGCTGGTCTGCTGTAGAACTAGAGGTATCAGGCTGGTCTGGCCTGTAGAACTAGAGGTATCAGGCTGGTCTGCTGTAGAACTAGAGGTATCAGGCTGGTCTGGCCTGTAGAACTAGAGGTATCAGGCTGGTCTGGCCTGTAGAACTAGAGGTGTCAGGCTGGTCTGGCCTGTAGAACTAGAGGTTTCAGGCTGGTCTGGCCTGTAGAACTAGAGGTGTCAGGCTGGTCTGGCCTGTAGAACAGGAGGTATCAGGCTGGTCTGGCCTGTAGAACTAGAGGTATCAGGCTGGTCTGGCCTGTAGAACTAGAGGTTTCAGGCTGGTCTGGCCAGTAGAACTAGAGGTGACAGGCTGGTCTGGCCTGTAGAACTAGAGGTATCAGGCTGGTCTGGCCTGTAGAACTAGAGGTACCAGGCTGGTCTGCTGTAGAACTAGAGGTTTCAGGCTGGTCTGGCCTGTAGAACTAGAGGTACCAGGCTGGTCTGCTGTAGAACTAGAGGTTTCAGGCTGGTCTGGCCTGTAGAACTAGAGGTATCAGGCTGGTCTGGCCTGTAGAACTAGAGATGTCAGGCTGGTCTGGCCTGTAGAACTAGAGGTATCAGGCTGGTCTGGCCAGTAGAACTAGAGGTATCAGGCTGGTCTGGCCTGTAGAACCCAAGGTATCAGGATGGTCTGCTGTAGAAATAGAGATGTTAGGCTGGTCTGGCCTGTAGAACTAGAGGTGTCAGGCTGGTCTGGCCTGTAGAACTGAAGGTATCAGGCTGGTCTGCTGTAGAAATAGAGATGTTAGGCTGGTCTGGCCTGTAGAACTAGAGGTGTCAGGCTGGTCTGGCCTTTAGAGCAAATGGTGTCAGGCTGGTCTGGCCTGTAGAACTAGATGTATCAGGCTGGTCTGGCCTGTAGAACTAGATGTATCAGGCTGGTCTGGCCTGTAGAACTAGAGATGTCAGGCTGGTCTGGCCTGTAGAACTAGAGGTGTCAGGCTGGTCTGGCCTGTAGAACTAGAGGTGTCATGCTGGTCTGGACTTCAGAACTAGAGGTGTCAGGCTGGTCTGGACTTCAGAACTAGAGGTTTCAGGCTGGTCTGGCCTGTAGAACTAGAGGTGTCAGGCTGGTCTGCTGTAGAACTAGAGGTGTCAGGCTGGTCTGGCCTGTAGAACTAGAGGTGTCATGCTGGTCTGGACTTCAGAACTAGAGGTGTCAGGCTGGTCTGGACTTCAGAACTAGAGGTGTCAGGCTGGTCTGCTGTAGAACTAGAAGTATCAGGCTGGTCTGGCCTGTGGAACTAGAGGTATCAGGCTGGTCTGCTGTAGAACTAGAGGTGTCAGGCTGGTCTGGCCTGTAGAACTAGAGGTGTCAGGATGGTCTGGCCTGTAGAACTAGATGTATCAGGATGGTCTGGCCTGTAGAACTAGAGGTATCAGGCTGGTCTGCTGTAGAACTAGAGGTGTCAGGCTGGTCTGGCCTGTAGAACTAGAGGTGTCAGGATGGTCTGGCCTGTAGAACTAGATGTATCAGGCTGGTCTGGCCTGTAGAACTAGAGGTATCAGGATGGTCTGGCCTGTAGAACTAGAGGTGTCAGGCTGGTCTGGCCTGTAGAACTAGAGGTATCAGGCTGGTCTGCTGTAGAACTAGAGGTATCAGGCTGGTCTGGCCTGTAGAACTAGAGGTATCAGGCTGGTCTGGCCTGTAGAACTAGAGGTATCAGGCTGGTCTGCTGTAGAACTAGAGGTATCAGGCTGGTCTGGCCTGTAGATCTAGAGGTATCAGGCTGGTCTGCTGTAGAACTAGAGGTATCAGGCTGGTCTGGCCTGTAGAACTAGAGGTATCAGGCTGGTCTGCTGTAGAACTAGAGGTATCAGGCTGGTCTGGCCTGTAGATCTAGAGGTATCAGGCTGGTCTGCTGTAGAACTAGAGGTATCAGGCTGGTCTGGACTGTAGAACTAGAGGTATCAGGCTGGTCTGGCCTGTAGAACTAGAGGTGTCAGGCTGGTCTGGCCTGTAGAACTAGAGGTTTCAGGCTGGTCTGGCCTGTAGAACTAGAGGTGTCAGGCTGGTCTGGCCTGTAGAACAGGAGGTATCAGGCTGGTCTGGCCTGTAGAACTAGAGGTATCAGGCTGGTCTGGCCAGTAGAACTAGAGGTGACAGGCTGGTCTGGCCTGTAGAACTAGAGGTATCAGGCTGGTCTGGCCTGTAGAACTAGAGGTACCAGGCTGGTCTGCTGTAGAACTAGAGGTTTCAGGCTGGTCTGGCCTGTAGAACTAGAGGTACCAGGCTGGTCTGCTGTAGAACTAGAGGTTTCAGGCTGGTCTGGCCTGTAGAACTAGAGGTATCAGGCTGGTCTGGCCTGTAGAACTAGAGATGTCAGGCTGGTCTGGCCTGTAGAACTAGAGGTATCAGGCTGGTCTGGCCAGTAGAACTAGAGGTATCAGGCTGGTCTGGCCTGTAGAACCCAAGGTATCAGGATGGTCTGCTGTAGAAATAGAGATGTTAGGCTGGTCTGGCCTGTAGAACTAGAGGTGTCAGGCTGGTCTGGCCTGTAGAACTGAAGGTATCAGGCTGGTCTGCTGTAGAAATAGAGATGTTAGGCTGGTCTGGCCTGTAGAACTAGAGGTGTCAGGCTGGTCTGGCCTTTAGAGCAAATGGTGTCAGGCTGGTCTGGCCTGTAGAACTGGATGTATCAGGCTGGTCTGGCCTGTAGAACTAGATGTATCAGGCTGGTCTGGCCTGTAGAACTAGAGATGTCAGGCTGGTCTGGCCTGTAGAACTAGAGGTGTCAGGCTGGTCTGGCCTGTAGAACTAGATGTGTCATGCTGGTCTGGACTTCAGAACTAGAGGTGTCAGGCTGGTCTGGACTTCAGAACTAGAGGTGTCAGGCTGGTCTGCTGTAGAACTAGAGGTGTCAGGCTGGTCTGGCCTGTAGAACTAGAGGTGTCATGCTGGTCTGGACTTCAGAACTAGAGGTGTCAGGCTGGTCTGGACTTCAGAACTAGAGGTGTCAGGCTGGTCTGCTGTAGAACTAGAAGTATCAGGCTGGTCTGGCCTGTGGAACTAGAGGTATCAGGCTGGTCTGCTGTAGAACTAGAGGTGTCAGGCTGGTCTGGCCTGTAGAACTAGAGGTGTCAGGCTGGTCTGGCCTGTAGAACTAGAGGTATCAGGCTGGTCTGGCCTGTAGAACTAGATGTATCAGGATGGTCTGGCCTGTAGAACTAGAGGTATCAGGCTGGTCTGGCCTGTTGCCTTGTCAAACCCTGCTGTGGCTGAGGGGATTGTTGCAGCTGGCTAGCTAGCTGCTGCTGCTGCTGCCAGTAAAACGTATGAGCAGGGGAGAAATCAAATTGTTGAGAATCGAGTGAGCCGGAGGCCACAGCTTCTGCTGTTGATTTGTTACCGAAGCTTTGCCACATTTGCCAACAGAAAACCACTTCAGTGCTGATCACGGGGGGATAACTATAGAGAGATGGATGAGAATGGAGTCATATTTCTCCTTCTACTGTTTACCTCCCACACACCGGTCTTCAACAGTGCTGGTGGCCAAAGCCTGCTGCTGAACGCTGTGTGTGTGTGTGTGTGTGTGTGTGTGTGTGTGTGTGTGTGTGTGTGTGTGTGTGTGCGTGGGTTAGTGCGTGTGTGTCTAAAATGTCTATGATGACTGAAACATAGAGGTGAAAATTGTAAATCGGCTCAAGTGCAACTAGCTCCATCAGAAAATTAAATAAAGAGTTGTCGGGAAACAGCTCAATCAAATGCACTACTGAAGGTCGATGAAAACAGTTGTCATGGTTTCAGTTTGAAGTAACGACTTTTGAAGTGTATTGTTGACATCTCTCTCTCACAGTGATCTGTTTAGAGCTGGGAAGACAGCATCTCTCACAGTGATCCGATGGAAACATCTCTCACAGTGATCTGTTTAGAGCTGGGAAGACAAGCATCTCTCACAGTGATCTGTTTAGAGCTGGGAAGACAAGCATCTCTCACAGTGATCTGTTTAGAGCTGGGAAGACAGCATCTCTCACAGTGATCTGTTTAGAGCTGGGAAGACAAGCATCTCTCACAGTGATCTGTTTAGAGCTGGGAAGACAAGCATCTCTCACAGTGATCTGTTTAGAGCTGGGAAGACAAGCATCTCTCCCAGTGCTCTGTTTAGAGCTGTAATGGAAACATCTCTCACAGTGATCTGTTTAGAGCTGTAGGGGGAAACATCTCTCACAGTGATCTGTTTAGAGCTGTAGGGGGAACATCTCTCACAGTGATCTGTTTAGAGCTGTAATGGAAACATCTCTCACAGTGATCTGTTTAGAGATGTAGGGGGAACATCTCTCCCAGTGCTCTGTTTAGAGATGTAGGGGGAACATCTCTCCCAGTGCTCTGTTTAGAGCTGTAATGGAAACATCTCTCACAGTGATCTGTTTAGAGATGTAGGGGGAACATCTCTCCCAGTGCTCTGTTTAGAGATGTAGGGGGAACATCTCTCCCAGTGATCTGTTTAGAGATGTAGGGGGAACATCTCTCCCAGTGCTCTGTTTAGAGCTGTAGGGGGAACATCTCTCCCAGTGATCTGTTTAGAGCTGTAGGGGGAACATCTCTCCCAGTGATCTGTTTAGAGCTGTAGGGGGAACATCTCTCCCAGTGCTCTGTTTAGAGCTGTAGGGGGAACATCTCTCCCAGTGCTCTGTTTAGAGATGTAGGGGGAACATCTCTCCCAGTGCTCTGTTTAGAGATGTAGGGGGAACATCTCTCCCAGTGATCTGTTTAGAGCTGTAGGGGGAACATCTCTCCCAGTGCTCTGTTTAGAGATGTAGGGGGAACATCTCTCACAGTGATCTGTTTAGAGATGTAAGGGGAACATCTCTCCCAGTGATCTGTTTAGAGATGTAGGGGGAACATCTCTCCCAGTGCTCTGTTTAGAGATGTAGGGGGAACATCTCTCCCAGTGATCTGTTTAGAGATGTAGGGGGAACATCTCTCCCAGTGCTCTGTTTAGAGCTGTAGGGGGAACATCTCTCCCAGTGATCTGTTTAGAGCTGTAGGGGGAACATCTCTCCCAGTGATCTGTTTAGAGCTGTAGGGGGAACATCTCTCCCAGTGCTCTGTTTAGAGATGTAGGGGGAACATCTCTCACAGTGATCTGTTTAGAGCTGGGGTGGCAATAGATTTGGATAGAAATTGTAAAGTGTGAGATGGGTTTTTCCTTGCAAATATGCATCAGTTGCATTTAAAATATGTTTTTAAATCAATGGCGTATCTCTTACAGAGAGAACAACATTACCATCTCATCTACTCCAGCGAAGCTTGCTTAATAGGTGTATGTAACACTGTACCATAAATGTAATATATAACTTGTTGTTTAGTCTCTTTTAAATTGGAAAAATCAATACATTTGTACACAAAAAAAATAAACACAAAACTACAGACGAATACATGCGAAGGGAGAACCAGTGTTTTGATGATTCAGTGTGGTTGTGGTCTGTAATGTTTCATGATGGGAGTACCAGTGCTGTGGGGAAAATGTTCCTTCCTTCCTTCCTTCCTTCCTTCCTTCCTTCCTTCCTTCCTTCCTTCCTTCCTCTCCTTCCTTCCTTCCTTCCTTCCTTCCTTCCTTCCTTCCTTCCTTCCTTCCTTCCTTCCTTCCTTCCTTGCTTCCTTCCTTCCTTCCTTCCCTTCCCTCCCCTCCCCTTCCCTTCCCTCCCCTCCCCTCCCCTTCCCTCCCCTCCCCTCCCCTCCCCTCCCCCCCCCTCCCCTCCCCTCCCCTCCCCTCCCCTCCCCTCCCCTCCCCTCCCCTCCCCTTCCCTTCCCTCCCCTCCCCTCCCCTCCCCTCCCCTCCCCTCCCCTCCCCTTCCCTCCCCTCCCCTTCCCTTCCCTCCCCTTCCCTTCCCTTCCCTTCCCTCCCCTCCCCTCCCCTCCCCTCCCCTCCCCTCCCCTCCCCTCCCCTTCCCTCCCCTCCCCTCCCCTCCCCTCCCCTCCCCTCCCCTCCCCTCCCCTCCCTTCCCTTCCCTCCCCTCCCCTTCCCTTCCCTCCCCTCCCCTCCCCTTCCCTCCCCTCCCCTCCCCTCCCCTCCCCTCCCTTCCCTTCCCTCCCCTCCCCTTCCCTTCCCTTCCCTCCCCTCCCTCCCCTCCCCTCCCCTCCCCTCCCCTCCCCTCCCTTCCCTTCCCTCCCCTCCCCTCCCTTCCCTTCCCTCCCCTCCCCTTCCCTTCCCTTCCCTTCCCTCCCCTCCCCTTCCCTCCCCTTCCCTTCCCTTCCCTTCCCTTCCCTTCCCTTCCCTTCCCTTCCCTTCCCTCCCCTCCCCTTCCCTTCCCTTCCCTTCCCTCCCCTCCCCTCCCCTCCCCTTCCCTTCCCTTCCCTTCCCTCCCCTCCCCTCCCCTCCCCTCCCCTCCCCTTCCCTTCCCTTCCCTTCCCTCCCCTCCCTTCCCCCCCCCCTTCCCCTCTCAGTATTAGCTCTGTGTGTAGTCGTATCCTCATCACTTTAGAGAACACTCGCTGTAGAGAAGTAGAATTGCAGCAGAGTTCCTTTCCTCCACAGATGTGAGAAAGAGATTATTGGGGTCGTTCAGAGTCAGTTGCTTTTGCCACACGGACAGAAAGTGCGATCCCTCTGTCAGCCAGTGCTACTGCCTGGGTTTGTTTTATGGACGCCACACACTTCTTTTATTACGTCTGTCAGGGAGAATAAATCATCCCGTCCCTCTGCTGAATTACGGTGTGGGTTAGGGTGTGTAGGGAGGGAGTGTGTGTGTGTGTGATATATGTGTGTGTTTTTGTGTGTGTGTGTGTGTGTGATATATGTGTGTGTGTGTGTGTGTGTGTGTGTGTGTGTGTGTGTGTGTGTGTGTGTGTGTGTGTGTGTGTGTGTGTGTGTGTGTGTGTGATATGTGTGTGTGTGTGTGATATATGTGTGTGATATATGTGTGTGTGATATATGTGTGTGTTTTTGTGATATATGTGTGTGATATATGTGTGTGTGTGTGTGTGTGTGTGTGTGTGTGTGTGTGTGTGTGTGTGTGTGTGTGTGATATATGTGTGTGTGTGTGTGATATATGTGTGTGTTTTTGTGTGTGTGTGTGTGTGTGTGATATATGTGTGTGTGTGTGTGTGTGTGTGTGTGATATATGTGTGTGTGTGTGTGTGTGTGTGTGTGTGTGTGTGTGTGTGTGTGTGATATATGTGTGTGTGTGTGTGTGTGTGTGTGTGTGTGTGTGTGTGTGTGTGTGTGTGTGTGTGTGTGTGTGTGTGTGTGTGTGTGTGCGTGCGTGTGTGTGTGTGTGTGTGCGCATTCCTCCATAAACGCATTCGAGTGTCTCTGTGTTGAACCTAACTGTTAAACCACAAAGTCCCATTGAATTCCAGTTGCTAAAAAAGTGCTCTGGTGTGAAACATGCTAAAGTCTTAGTGTCTGGGACTTGAAGACAGTTATTCCAACTGAGGTACTGTAACTGTGTGAAGAGTTGAGATCAAGAGATTTGTAGCAGATTGCCTTCCTATTGCCTCGATGGCTTATGTTGTGTAACCTGGTGTTCACGACGGTGAGCAGAATCCCCCAGTAATAACTAAGGTCAATACTTTAATACCAGACACAATTAGGGATATGTCAGATGTGCAGCATTAGCAGCAGTGAAAGCTTGGCAACACCATCTGTTTCTGAAATAACCAATACATCCCAATTCCCTAGTCACTTCCCACTCTGACTGCAACCCCCCCCCCCCCCAAAAAAAAACGGAAATCTGTGTCCTATATAGTGCACTACTTTTTGACAGGTCTTGGTCAAAGTAGTGCACTATGTAGGGAATAGGGTGTCATTTGGGACGCATTTCTATGTCCAAGGAGGCTTATTCTGTTACGATTCCTGCTGTATTGTCTCTCTTGGAATTATCAGAGAGTTGGCAATGGGCTTGTCATGACTTACATACAGAGAGAGAGGACCAATCACAGAGTTGGCAATGGGCTTGTCATGACTTACATACAGAGAGAGGAAAATCCAGAGGCCGCCGGGCCTGCCTCTCTCCACTCCTTCGGGAAGGCAGGAGGCGATGTCACCAAAGCCTAAAGAACCTTTCTTACCAAGTCCCTTCAAAATAAACACGACCACGTCTTTGCCGTTCATACCAGTCGAGAAATATTGTGCATTATTTATTCATCAATATATATTGTTATTTGGGACACTTCCACTGACAGGCCCGCACACCTGCCACTGACTGTGGGTTCATCGTTGTGTGAATGAGTGAATTAATGAATTTCTCTCTGACTGTTTTTTTTTATTTTTTGCAATGCATCCATCAGTGCAGCAATGTATAAATTTAGCCGACGTGATCACATCACACCACGACTAGGCTACACGTCTCCGTCTCCATTCAAACCTCCACATCACGGCTACACGTCTCCATTCAAACCTCCACATCACACCACTGTAACGGCCGTTCGCAGGGAGTAGACCAAGGCGCGGCGTGCTTAGTGCTCATCATGAAATGTATTGAAATAAACACTGAATCAAAAACCAAAGTGCAACAGCTAAACAGTTCTGTCAGGTAAGAATACTAGACAGAAATAAACCACCCACAAAACACAATGAGAAAACCCCTACATACATATGGTCTCTAATCAGAGGCAATTAGATTCAGCTTGCTTCCAATTAGAGACCAACCCCCAAACAATTCCAACATAGAAACAGAAAAACTAGAGATTTAAACATAGATCAACCCAAAACACACAAAACAAACACCCCCTGCCACGCCCTGACCAAACTATCCTAACAAAATGACTCCTTTACTGGTCAGGACGTGACAACCACGGCTAGGCTACACGTCTCCGTCTCCATTCAAACCTCCACATCACGGCTAGACTACACGTCTCCGTCTCCATTCATACCTTCCCGCCAGTTCATTTTCAACGCTGTAGCCTATTTTACAGTATAGACATTCAGCAACAGTAAAGAGGACTGAGTCAATCTTCTCTCCTCCAATAGGCCTATTAGTTTGAAACAATTGCTGGATATAACTTTGAAACTATATTGCTGTTCATTATCTAGGTATTGGCTACTCATTCAAGAGCTAGAGAGAGGGGAAGAGATAAGGAAGTGGAGTTGCCAGCGGACATGCAGGAATTAGAGGAGGAAACAAGGAGGGAAAAGTGAAGAATGAATGGAGATGAATGAGTTAGAAATTACTTGATATCTGAATGCATCATTAGCATAGCATAGATATTGTACACTACGGGTCTGCTAGAGAGAATCTAGCTGACAACTTGTGAGACAGACAACCCTAAAAAACTAGTTCTGCTGGAGTTTACCCTTTTCGATAAGCCCTGGAGTTTACCCTTATCAATAAGCCCTGGAGTGTACCCTTATCAATAAGCCCTGGAGTTTACCCTTATCAATAAGCCCTGGAGTTTACCCTTATCAATAAGCCCTGGAGTTTACCCTTATCAATAAGCCCTGGAGTTTACCCTCATCAATAAGCCCTGGAGTTTACCCTTATCAATAAGCCCTGGAGTTTACCCTTATCAATAAGCCCTGGAGTTTACCCTTATCAATAAGCCCTGGAGTTTACCCTTATCAATAAACCCTGGAGTTTACCCTTATCAATAAGCCCTGGAGTTTACCCTTGTCATTGTATTGTGGGAAGTGGTTTGGGCGTGGCTGTGCTGCAATGCAAACCAACCATGTGATCCATTAAAAACTATAACGCACTCGCTGAAGATGTCTTTATCAGTCCACTAATACAGGACTAGTAAAGGTCTGTTAATACAGGACTAGTAAAGGTCTGTAATGCAGGACTAGTAAAGGTCTGTTAATACAGGACCAGTAAAGGTCTGTTAATACAGGACTAGTAAAGGCCTGTTAATACAGGACTAGGTCTGTTAATACAGGACTAGTAAAGGTCTGTTAATACAGGGCTAGTAAAGGTCTGTTAATACAGGACTAGTAAAGGTCTGTTAATGCAGGACTAGTAAAGGCCTGGTAATACAGGACTAGTAAAGGTCTGTTAATACAGGACTAGTAAAGGCCTGGTAATACAGGACTAGTAAAGGCCTGGTAATACAGGACTAGTAAAGGTGTGTTAATACAGGACTAGTAAAGGTCTGTTAATACAGGACTAGTAAAGGTCTGATGCACTACTTTTGTGAACTAAATATAGTCGAGTTTTTACCAGCATTTGTAACTTGAGTCTGATACATATCTGTACAAAACAGTTAATCTAATAATACATAATCTGAAAAATACTTGCTTGATATATATGTTTTCTAGTTTGTTGAAATACTTTGCAAATGCAACTGATTTCTGTGTGAAAACTGAATTGGTCTATTCATTCCTTTTCCATTTTAGTAGATGTTCTTATCCAGAGCCATTTACAATAGTGAGTGCACATATTTTCATAATTGTTTGGTACTTTTCTCCTGTGGGCATCGTAAGCATATTTGTTCTACCAACTGAGCCACATCACATCACACCATCACAAACCACTTGATGTACTCAATTACTGTATTGTATGTTGTTTTATCTCCATGGTGATGAAAAGTCTACAGGTACAAACCTAGATGTATATTTTGATTAAGTTGTTTTGTAAGAATGGTCGATTAATACTGCACAAAAAAAAGTTTTTTTTTTTCTCTCCGTATTATTTGATCAAGAAAAAATATTTCAGTTGATGTGGATGTTTTGTGTCTTTGCCCATAACTTTGCACCTTTTGATGTAAATGTTTGAGGACAGGGTTTTGTTCTTTATGGATTCCCACTAGAATGACAATCACAGAGAACAGAGAACGGACAACAACTCTTACAATTCCAACAGAAAGAAAATGTGTTGAACAAATATAAATATATTTTATATTTGAGATTCTTCAAAGTAGCCACCCTTTGCCTTGATGAAAGCTTTGCACACTCTTGGTATTCTCTCAACCAGCTTCATGAGGTAGTCACCTGGAATGCATTTCAATTAACAGGTGAGCCTTGTTAAAAGGAATTTATTTCCTTCTTAATGCTTTTGAGACAATCATTTGTGTTGTGACAAGGTAGGTGCAGTGTATAGAAAATTGCTCTATTTGGTAAAATACCAAGTCCATATTATGGCAAGAACAGCTCAAATAAGCAAAGAGAAACAACAGTCCATCATTACTTTAAGACATGAAGGTCAGTCAATCCGGAAAATTTTTAAGAACTTTGAAAGTTTCTTCAACTGCAGTCCCAAAAACCATCAAGCGCTATGATGAAACTGGCTCTCATGAGGACCGCCACAGGAAAGGAAGACCCAGAGTTACCTCTGCTGACAGGTTGATCATTAGGCTGATCATTAGGTTGGCCATTAGACTACGGGCAGGCTGATCGTTAGGCTACGGGCAGGCTGATCGTTAGACTATGGACAGGTTGGTCATTAGACTATGGGCAGGCTGATCGTTAGGCTGATCATCAGGTTCGTCATTAGACTACGGGCAGGCTGATCGTTAGGCTATGGACAGGTTGGTCATTAGACTATGGGCAGGCTGATCGTTAGACTATGGACAGGCTGATCATTAGACTTTGGACAGGCTGATCATTAGACTTTGGACAGGCTGAACATTAGGCTGATCATCAGGTTCGTCATTAGACTATGGGCAGGCTGATCGTTAGACTATGGGCAGGCTGATCGTTAGGCTATGGGCAGGCTGATCGTTAGGCTACGGGCAGGCTGATCGTTAGACTACGGGCAGGCTGATCGTTAGACTATGGGCAGGCTGATCGTTAGACTATGGGCAGGCTGATCGTTAGGCTATGGGCAGGCTGATCGTTAGACTACGGGCAGGCTGATCGTTAGACTACGGGCAGGCTGATCGTTAGGCTATGGGCAGGCTGATCGTTAGACTACGGGCAGGCTGATCGTTAGGCTATGTACAGGCTGATCGTTAGACTATGGACAGGTTGATCGTTAGACTATGGGCAGGCTGATCATTAGGCTATGGGCAGGCTGATCATTAGACTTTGGACAGGCTGAACATTAGGCTGATCATCAGGTTCGTCATTAGACTATGGGCAGGCTGATCGTTAGACTATGGACAGGTTGATCGTTAGACTACGGGCAGGCTGATCGTTAGACTATGGACAGGTTAATCGTTAGACTATGGGCAGGCTGATCATTAGGCTATGGGCAGGCTGATCGTTAGACTATGGGCAGGCTGATCGTTAGACTATGGACAGGTTGATCGTTAGACTATGGGCAGGCTGATCATTAGGCTATGGGCAGGCTGATCATTAGGCTGTGGGCAGGCTGATCATTAGGCTGTGGACAGGCTGATCATTAGTCTATGGACCGGCTGGTCATTAGGCTGTGGGCAGGCAGATCATTAGGCTGTGGACAGGCTGATCATTAGGCTGTGGGCAGGCTGATCATTAGGCTGTGGGCAAGCTGATCATTAGGCTGTGGGCAGGCTGATCATTAGTCTATGGACAGGCTGATCATTAGGCTGTGGACAGGCTGATCATTAGGCTGTGGGCAGGCTGATCATTAGGCTGTGGGCAGGCTGATCATTAGGCTGTGGACAGGCTGATCATTAGGCTGTGGGCAGGCAGATCATTAGTCTATGGGCAGGCTGATCATTAGTCTATGGACAGGCTGATCATTAGGCTGTGGACAGGCAGATCATTAGTCTATGGGCAGGCTGATCATTAGTCTATGGACAGGCTGATCATTAGGCTGTGGGCAGGCAGATCATTAGTCTATGGGCAGGCTGATCATTAGTCTATGGACAGGCTGATTATTAGGCTGTGGACAGGCTGATCATTAGGCTGTGGGCAGGCTGATCATTAGGCTGTGGGCAGGCTGATCATTAGGCTGTGGGCAGGCTGATCATTAGGCTGTGGGCAGGCTGATCATTAGGCTGTGGGCAGACTGATCATTAGGCTGTGGGCAGGCTGATCATTAGGCTGTGGGCAGGCTGATCATTAGGCTGTGGGCAGGCTGATCATTAGGCTGTGGGCAGGCTGATCATTAGGCTGTGGGCAGGCTGATCATTAGGCTGTGGGCAGGCTGATCATTAGGCTGTGGGCAGGCTGATCATTAGGCTGTGGGCAGGCTGATCATTAGGCTGTGGGCAGGCTGATCATTAGGCTGTGGGCAGGCTGATCATTAGGCTGTGGGCAGGCTGATCATTAGGCTGTGGGCAGGCTGATCATTAGGCTGTGGGCAGGCTGATCATTAGGCTGTGGGCAGGCTGATCATTAGGCTGTGGGCAGACTGATCATTAGGCTGTGGGCAGGCTGATCATTAGGCTGTGGGCAGGCTGATCATTAGGCTGTGGGCAGGCTGATCATTAGGCTGTGGGCAGACTGATCATTAGGCTGTGGGCAGGCTGATCATTAGGCTGTGGGCAGGCTGATCATTAGGCTGTGGGCAGGCTGATCATTAGGCTGTGGGCAGGCTGATCATTAGGCTGTGGGCAGGCTGATCATTAGGCTGTGGGCAGGCTGATCATTAGGCTGTGGGCAGGCTGATCATTAGGCTGTGGGCAGACTGATCATTAGGCTGTGGGCAGGCTGATCATTAGGCTGTGGGCAGGCTGATCATTAGGCTGTGGGCAGGCTGATCATTAGGCTGTGGGCAGGCTGATCATTAGGCTGTGGGCAGGCTGATCATTAGGCTGTGGGCAGGCTGATCATTAGGCTGTGGGCAGGCTGATCATTAGGCTGTGGGCAGACTGATCATTAGGCTGTGGGCAGGCTGATCATTAGGCTGTGGGCAGGCTGATCATTAGGCTGTGGGCAGGCTGATCATTAGGCTGTGGACAGGTTGCATGTGTTTCTATTTTCTAATGGTTGTTATTTCACCTTCATGCCCGTCACTGTCACGTCCTGACCAGTAATAGGGATTATTAGTTATTGTAGTTTGGTCAGGACGTGGCAGAGGGTAATTGTTTTATGTGGTTCGGAGTGGTGGTTTGTTTAGTAGGGTATTTGATTTATGTATTCCTGGGGTTTTTGGGCACTGTTCTATGTTAGTGTATTTCTATGTTCTGTCTAGTCTTTTGTATTTCTATGTTTTGTTAATTGGGGTTGGACTCTCAATTGGAGGCAGGTGTTTTCTAGTTGCCTCTGATTGAGAGTCCTATATATAGGTGTGTGTTTGTTGAGTGCTTTGTGGGAGATTGTTCTGTGTATAGCCTTGTGCCTTACCAGCCTGTGATTAGTCGTTGTGGTTTCTTTGTGTACGTTTTGGTTCTCCTTCTTGTCCGTTTATAATAAAGAAGATGAGTGCACGTTTCTCCGCTGCATTTTGGTCTAAATCCGACGACAGCCGTTACAGTCACAGCTGTCTCTATGTCTTTGTTTGTCCATGTACAGTATATGATAGGCTACATGTATTTAGCATGATCCTATAATGTAGACTCGTTTTTGCTAATGCAAGGTTTTTTAATACGTTTTTGTAAAATGAGAAGTTTGATTTGTTTACGTGTCTGAGTGAGATGTGTTGCCTCTGTTTGATAGGTCATTTTAGGTAGGTGGGTGTGAGGTCACTCATTCTCCCTGTCCATTCAGAACATGTCCTATAGTAGGTCTAACCTGGCTGGACTTCCTCTCTTTAATCAGATAGACAGAAACCTGTCTGCAGCAAGCATCAAGAAGGTCAGTATATGAGGAATGACGACAAAAAACTGTCTGCAGCAAAGGTCAAGAAGGTCAGTATGTATTCAGGGAATGACGACAGAAACCTGTCTGCAGCAAAGGTCAAGAAGGTCAGTATATGAGGAATGACGACAGAAACCTGTCTGCAGCAAAGGTCAAGAAGCTCAGTATATGAGGAATGACGACAAAAAACTGTCTGCAG
Source organism: Salmo salar (assembly GCF_965601325.2). NCBI lineage: Eukaryota > Metazoa > Chordata > Actinopteri > Salmoniformes > Salmonidae > Salmo > Salmo salar. The sequence continues at coordinate 162,745,534 of NC_138299.1, read as the reverse complement.
CAAAGGTCAAGAAGGTCAGTATGTATTCAGGGAATGACGACAGGTTCCAGGTTGATGTTTCCTTTCTTATTAAATGGAAATGAATGAAATGTAGCCAAGCTCCTTTCGTGAGTCATCCTATTGGATAGATAGCCTATCCAAATATTTTCAGTAGCATATTGTTTTTCCAGTAGTAGACTATATGATTGTTCACTCGTCACTGCGTCCTCTCTAGCCACTTTGAACAACATACAGTATTGCCTCTGATAATGATGACGTTATGCGCATTTTTCTGAAAAGTGGAGAGAAAAACGCATCAAACTTGCTGTGAAGGGTTTTCGTGCATCAAAATCGGAATCAATATTTTTTTCATAATTCAAACAAGAAGATGGTCTTAAGCCAGAGTCAAAACCGTCATGCTGATCCAGAGAGGCTGACAGCTTGGTAAAACTGTGTTCTCGAGTCAAAACCGTCATGCTGATCCAGAGAGGCTGACAGCTTGGTAAAACTGTGTTCTCGAGTCAAAACCGTCATGCTGATCCAGAGAGGCTGTCAGCTTGGTAAAACTGTGTTCTCGAGTCAAAACCGTCATGCTGATCCAGAGAGGCTGACAGCTTGGTAAAACTGTGTTCTCGAGTCAAAACCGTCATGCTGATCCAGAGAGGCTGACAGCTTGGTAAAACTGTGTTATCGAGTCAAAACCGTCATGCTGATCCAGAGAGGCTGTCAGCTTGGTAAAACTGTGTTCTCGAGTCAAAACCGTCATGCTGATCCAGAGAGGCTGTCAGCTTGGTAAAACTGTGTTCTCGAGTCAAAACCATAATGCTCTTCCATGACCCATCATGCTTATTCTATGTCCTGTGTGACAGTCTGGAAGTCAACGTTACGAATGTTTTGGTTTGTCCTTTACATAGTTTACGGAGGAAAGCTGGGAAAATGGACTAGAGTAAACCGTCAGGTTCAAACATATTTCACATGGGCTAACAGAAAATGAGGAATACAATGTTGTGAATGTTTTTGAAAGGTATTAACCGGTTTTAGGGCAGTCCCTACTACAGTCTGGGTATGAAAGATACGAGGGTGGAATATTAAGGGTTAGCAGCAACGTGGCATAGCAAAATAATAACTCCCTGCCTTCATCAGAAAACTCTCTCGCCCGTTAGGAAATAACATGAGAACAACTGGGGCTCTATATTCACAGGTCTGCAAGATAATATGTTAACAATAACAGTAGTACTGGACACACCTTATCTTTCATACCCAGACTACTGTATAGCAGGGACTACCCTAGCGCTGGTTAACAATGACAATAGTACTGGACACACCTTATCATTCATACCCAGACTACTGTATAGTAGGGACTACCCTAGCGCTGGTTAACAATGACAATAGTACTGGACACACCTTATCATTCATACCCAGACTACTGTATAGCAGGGACTACCCTAGCGCTGGTTAACAATGACAATAGTACTGGACACACCTTATCATTCATACCCAGACTACTGTATAGCAGGGACTACCCTAGCGCTGGTTAACAATGACAATAGTACCGGACCAGATCAAAGAAGTGGAACTGGTTAGGGTCATAAGAAGCTCAGGAATCTGACATAAATTAATGTAAAAACAAATATGAGCATGTAATGAAGTAATCCATTTCTGTGAAGATAAATGTTTTAACGATGGACACGTGTCCCCTTCTACTTTATCGCAATTCAAATCTGTCAAACCGTTGAAAAGTCCAGGACAATGACGAGAGGGAACCACTTCATTTCTAGTATATACATTGAATTGAATATAGAGAACAATGCTGTAAAAATGTAATTGGAGACAATTGAATCATAATGAAAACCTGCTGTGACATGAACGTAACTCGGCGCCCTTTCAGACACAGCCCGTAAACGATTCTACAGGACCACTAGGTATTGTCCAACTTGCAATATTCAGTACTGGAGTAAAGAGCAAGATAGCATTTGATGTCCAACATGCTGAATTATAGCAGGTGATGACCACGAACGAAACTGAGAAGGTAGACCAAACACATACACATCTCGTGGGCTGTAAATGACTGACTCTGCAGAGGACTATAGAGTACTGTAGCCTCACAGGTCCACTATTAATACAGCATTAGATCGGTTAAGACGGTCGCCTAGGATAGGGGGCGCTACAGCGATTTTAAAACAATTCGTGCCCATTTTAAACGGCCTCCTACTCAAACTCAGAAGCTAGGATATGCATATAATTAATACTTGTGGATAGAAAACACCCTAAAGTTTCTAAAACTGTTTGAATGGTGTCTGTGAGTATAACAGAACTCATTTGGCAGTCAAAACCCCGAGACAGATCGTAACAGGAAGTGGAATTCTGAATTGCGGACTCAACTTCATCACTTTGCCTATAAATCACACCATGAGCAATGGTTCATTGAGCACTTCCTATTGCTTCCACTAGATGTCCCCAGTCTTTACAAAGTGGTTTGAGTCTTCTACTGTGAAAACTGACACAATGAGAGTCTGTGGAACGTGGTCACATGAGGAGGGCCATCACCATTATGACGCCGGCGCCCCTGGCTACCCTCCCCTTTCGAAACGTTTTGAAAGACAATGCAATCGTCCCTCTTGAATGTTATTGGAGCTCTGGTTGAAAAAGGCCCTAAAGATTTATGTTACACAACGTTTGACATGTTTGAACGAACCTAAATAAAAAAAAATGCATTTTATTGAAAGAGGAGTCCCGCGCATGACGCAACTTTTGGAGCAGCCTTCAGAACGCGCTAACAAGAACAAGCTATTGGGACGTAAAGGATTAATTTTTTCGAACGAAAATACATTTGTTTTGGCCTTGGGATTCCTGGAAGTGCCTTCTGATGAAGTTAATCAAAGGTAAGGGAATATTTACAATAGTATACAAGACTAGATTTGATATGCGATTGTTCCAAGATGACTAGCCTATTGCTATTGCTAGGATATTTTTCTGAGTATCGCATCCCCTTTTATCGCAAAGTGTGATTACCCAGTAAAGTTATTTTTAAATCTGGCATTACAGGTGCTTTCAAGAGATATTCATCTATAAATCTTAGAATGACAATATTACATTTTAAAAATGTTTTCGAATAGTAATTTAGTAAATTGTAGCGCTGTTTCACCGGATGCATTTGAGGGAAAATAGTTAGTCAACGTCACGCGCCGAAGTAAAATGCTGTTTTTATATATAAATATGAACTTTATCGAACAAAAGAATGCATGTATTGTGTAACATGATGTCCTAGGAGTGTCATCTGATGAAGATTGTCAAAGGTTAGTGCTGCATTTAGCTGTTTTTTGGTTATTTGTGATGCATGTGGTTGGTCGGAAAATGGCTATGTGGCTACTTTTACGATATACTCCTCTAACATAATCTAATGTTTTGCTTTTGCTGTAAAGCCTTTTTGAAATCGGACAACGTGGTTCGATTCAGGAGAGGTGTATCTATAAAACGATATAACATAGTCCTATATTTGAAAAAAATAATAATACATTTCGTTATGCTAATGGCGATAGGATTTTTCGCTGGATGTCCGTCCCGCATACGGGACGAGCCCGTCAAGAGGTTTTAAGAACCCTGTTACAAGAGACCTGGAGACCTGGAGGTTCCACTTCATCTGTAATATGCGAACCATCACCTCTGTCCTGGTAGTACCAGTACCTCACCATCACCCCAGTATCTCCCCCCTGACCTGCTAGTACCAGTATCTCCCCCTGACCTGGTAGTACCAGTATCTCCTCCTGACCTGCTAGAACCAGTATCTCCCCCTGACCTGTTAGAACCAGTATCTCCCCCCTGACCTGCTAGAACCAGTATCTCCCCCCTGACCCGCTAGAACCAGTATCTCCCCCTGACCTGCTAGAACCAGTATCTCCCCCCTGACCCGCTAGAACCAGTATCTCCCCCTGACCTGCTAGAACCAGTATCTCCCCCCTGACCTGCTAGAACCAGTATCTCCCCCCTGACCTGCTAGAACCAGTATCTCCCCCTGACCTGCTAGTACCAGTATCTCCCCCTGACCTGCTAGTACCAGTATCTCCCCCTGACCTGCTAGTACCAGTATCTCCCCCTGACCTGCTAGTACCAGTATCTCCCCCTGACCTGCTAGTACCAGTATCTCCCCCTGACCTGCTAGAACCAGTATCTCCCCCTGACCTGTTAGAACCAGTATCTCCCCCCTGACCTGCTAGAACCAGTATCTCCCCCCTGACCTGCTAGAACCAGTATCTCCCCCTGACCTGCTAGTACCAGTATCTCCCCCCTGACCTGCTAGTACCAGTATCTCCCCCTGACCTGCTAGAACCAGTATCTCCCCCCTGACCTGTTAGAACCAGTATATCCCCCTGACCTGCTAGAACCAGTATCTCCCCCTGATCTGCTAGTACCAGTATCTCCCCCTGTCCTGCTAGAACCAGTATCTCCCCCTGACCTGTTAGAACCAGTATATCCCCCTGACCTGCTAGAACCAGTATCTCCCCCTGACCTGCTAGTACCAGTATCTCCCCCCTGACCTGCTAGTACCAGTATCTCCCCCTGACCTGTTAGAACCAGTATATCCCCCTGACCTGCTAGAACCAGTATCTCCCCCCTGACCTGCTAGTACCAGTATCTCCCCCTGTCCTGCTAGAACCAGTATCTCCCCCTGACCTGCTAGAACCAGTATCTCCCCCCTGACCTGCTAGTACCAGTATCTCCCCCCTGACCTGCTAGTACCAGTATCTCCCCCGGACCTGCTAGAACCAGTATCTCCCCCTGACCCGCTAGTACCAGTATCTCCCCCTGACCCGCTAGAAACAGTATCTCCCCCCTGACCTGCTAGAACCAGTATCTCCCCCCTGACATGCTAGAACCAGTATCTCCCCCTGACCTGCTAGAACATGTATCTCCCCCTGACCTGCTAGAACATGTATCTCCCCCTGACCTGCTAGAACCAGTATCTCCTTCTGACCTGCTAGAACCAGTATATCCCCCTGACCTGCTAGAACCAGTATCTCCCCCTGACCTGGTAGAACCAGTATCTCCCCCTGACCTGGTAGAACCAGTATCTCCCTCTGACCTGCTAGAACCAGTATCTCCCCCTGACCTGTTAATACCAGTATCTCCCCCTGACCTGCTAGAACCAGTATCTCCCCCTGACCTGCTAGAACCAGTATCTCCCCTGACCTGCTAGAACCAGTATCTCCCCCTGACCTGCTAGAACCAGTATCTTCCCCTGACCTGCTAGAACCAGTATCTTCCCCCTGACCTGCTAGAACCAGTATCTCCCCCTGACCTGCTAGAACCAGTATCTCCCCCCTGACCTGCTAGTACCAGTATCTCACCCCTGACCTGCTAGAACCAGTATCTCCCCCTGACCTGCTAGAACCAGTATCTCCCCCCTGACCTGCTAGAACCAGTATCTCCCCCCCTGACCTGCTAGTACCAGTATCTCACCCCTGACCTTCTAGAACCAGTATCTCCCCCTGACCTGCTAGAACCAGTATCTCCCACTGACCTGCTAGAACCAGTTTCTCCCCCCTGTCCTGCTTGTACCAGTATCTCCCCCTGACCTGCTAGAACCAGTATCTCCCCCCTGACCTGCTAGTACCAGTATCTCCCCCTGACCTGCTAGAACCAGTATCTCCCCCTGACCTGCTAGTACCAGTATCTCCCCCTGACCTGCTAGAACCAGTATCTCCCCCCTGACATGCTAGTACCAGTATCTCCCCCCTGACCTGCTAGTACCAGTATCTCCCCCTGACATGCTAGAACCAGTATCTCCCCCTGACCTGCTAGTACCAGTATCTCCCCCTGACCTGCTAGAACCAGTATCTCCCCCCTGACCTGCTAGTACCAGTATCTCCCCCTGACCTGCTAGAACCAGTATCTCCCCCTGACCTGCTAGTACCAGTATCTCCCCCTGACCTGCTAGTACCAGTTACTCCCCCTGACCTGCTAGTACCAGTATCTCCCCCCTGACCTGCTATAACCAGTATCTCCCCCCTGACCTGCTAGAACCAGTATCTCCCCCTGACCTGCTAGTACCAGTATCTCCCCCCTGACCTGCTAGTACCAGTATCTCCCCCTGATCTGCTAGAACCAGTATCTCCCCCTGACCTGCTAGAACCTGTATCTCCCCCTGACCTGCTAGAACCAGTATCTCCCCCTGACCTGCTAGAACCAGTATCTCCCCCTGACCTGCTAGTACCAGTATCACCCCCTGACCCGCTAGAACCAGTATCTCCCCCTGACCTGCTAGAACCAGTATCTCCTTCTGACCTGCTAGAACCAGTATATCCCCCTGACCTGCTAGAACCAGTATCTCCCCCTGACCTGCTAGTACCAGTATCTCGCCCTGACCTGCTTGTACCAGTATCTCCCCCTGACCTGCTAGAACCAGTATCTCCCCCTGACCTGCTAGAACCAGTATCTCCTTCTGACCTGCTAGAACCAGTATCTCCCCCCTGACCTGCTAGAACCAGTATCTCCCCTGACCTGCTAGAACCAGTATCTCCCCCTGACCTGCTAGAACCAGTATCTCCCCCTGACCTGCTAGAACCGGTATCTCCACCTGACCTGCTAGAACCAGTATCTCCCCCTGACCTGCTAGAACCAGTATCTCCCCCTGACCTGCTAGTACCAGTATCTCGCCCTGACCTGCTAGTACCAGTATCTCCCCCGGACCTGCTAGAACCAGTATCTCCCCCTGACCTGCTAGTACCAGTATCTCCCCCTGACCTGCTAGAACCAGTATCTCCCCCTGACCTGCTAGAACCAGTATCTCCTTCTGTCCTGCTAGAACCAGTATCTCCCCCCTGTCCTGCTAGAACCTGTATCTCCCCCTGACCTGCTAGAACCAGTATATCCCCTTGACCTGCTAGAACCAGTATCTCCCCCTGACCTGTTAATACCAGTATCTCCCCCCTGACCTGCTAGAACCAGTATCTCCCCCTGACCTGCTAGAACCAGTATCTCCCCCCTGACCTGCTAGTACCAGTATCTCACCCCTGACCTGCTAGAACCAGTATCTCCCCCTGACCTGCTAGAACCAGTATCTCCCCCCTGACCTGCTAGAACCAGTATCTCCCCCCTGACCTGCTAGAACCAGTATCTCCCCCCTGACCTGGTAGAACCAGTATCTCCCCCCTGACCTGCTAGAACCAGTATCTCCCCCTGACCTGCTAGAACCAGTATCTCCCCCTGACCTGCTAGAACCAGTATCTCCCCCCTGACCTGCTAGAACCAGTATCTCCCCCTGACCTGCTAGAACCAGTATCTCCCACTGACCTGCTAGTACCAGTATCTCCCCCTGACCTGCTAGTACCAGTATCTCCCCCCTGACCTGCTAGAACCAGTATCTCCCCCTGACCTGCTAGTACCAGTATCTCCCCCCTGACCTGCTAGAACCAGTATCTCCCCCCTGACCTGGTAGAACCAGTATCTCCCCCCTGACCTGCTAGAACCAGTATCTCCCCCCTGACCTGGTAGAACCAGTATCTCCCCCCTGACCTGCTAGAACCAGTATCTCCCCCTGACCTGTTAGAACCAGTATCTCACCCCTGACCTGCTAGAACCAGTATCTCCCCCTGACCTGTTAGAACCAGTATCTTCCCCCTGACCTGCTAGAACCAGTATCTCCCCCTGACCTGCTAAAACCAGTATTTCCCCCTGACCTGCTAGAACCAGTATCTCCCCCCTGTCCTGCTAGAACCAGTATCTCCCCCCTGTCCTACTAGAACCTGTATCTCCCCCTGACCTGCTAGAACCAGTATCTCCTTCTGACCTGCTAGAACCAGTATCTCCCCCCTGACCTGCTAGAACCAGTATCTCCCCCTGACCTGCTAGTACCAGTATCTCCCCCTGACCTGCTAGAACCAGTATCTCCTTCTGTCCTGCTAGAACCAGTATCTCCCCCTGACCTGCTAGAACCAGTATCTCCCCCTGACCTGCTAGTACCAGTATCTCCCCCTGACCTGCTAGAACCAGTATCTCCTTCTGTCCTGCTAGAACCAGTATCTCCCCCTGACCTGCTAGAACCTGTATCTCCCCCTGACCTGCTAGAACCAGTATATCCCCCTGACCTGCTAGAACCAGTATCTCCCCCTGACCTGCTAGAACCAGTATCTCCCCCTGACCTGCTAGAACCAGTATCTCCCCCTGACCTGCTAGAACCAGTATCTCCCCCCTGACCTGCTAGAACCAGTATCTCCCCCTGACCTGCTAGAACCAGTATCTCCCCCCTGACCTGCTATAACCAGTATCTCCCCCCTGACCTGCTAGAACCAGTATGTCCCCCCTGACCTGCTAGAACCAGTATCTCCCCCCTGACCCTCTTTCACTATTATCTCCCCCTTGATCTTCTAGTACCCCTTCCTACCACCTAACTGTGCAACAGAATTCCATTGTACCACCTAACTGTGGAACAGAATCCCATTGTACCACCTAACTGTGGAACAGAATCCCATTGTACCACCTAACTGTGGAACAGAATCCCATTGTACCACCTAACTGTGGAACAGAATCCCATTGTACCACCTAACTGTGGAACAGAATCCCATTGTACCACCTAACTGTGGAACAGAATCCCATTGTGACGTGGTGTAGTTTGACTGAGGTGCAGAGAAGAGACCAGACAAGAAATCATTGGATAAGGATAAACATAATACTTTACTGAGAAATGCTTACCTCAGGATCACGGTACAATTGAATAAACAAAAAAACACAAAGTCTCAAAAGCTCTCTCAGTAAACAAACGCACACTGTTAACAACTTTAGTTTCGGACATTGGAGCAAAAGGACAACAGAAAACACACCTCTTTTTAATGAGAAATTAAAATGAGTAAATAGTACTCATCTGAGTAGTCTTTTCAGTTTTTTGTCCCCCTCGTTCCATTGTGTAAAGACTGCCCCTGCTCCAGTGTTCGAGGCATTCACCTTTATCACAAAGGGACGGGTAGGATCAGGATGTTAACGAGGAGATGAAATTTCCCTTGAGCTCCCTGAATGTCCTGTCAGCCTCGGGGGTCCAGCAAAAATGTTTCTGGGACTTGCCACTGCACCAAAGTTGCGTATAAAACAGCTGTGAATATTTCTGTACTTGTTTGAGTAAGGATGGACGGGGCCAGTCGGTGACCACCCTCACCTTTATGAGGTTCCATTTGGATGCCGGCGGAGAGATTGTGGCCCAGGAAAGAAACTTGGCATACATGGAACTCACACTTCTCTATTTTGATGTACAGTTTAATCTGCAGGAAGCGTCTCAGGACTTGGCGGACGTGCAGGATGTGTTCTGGAAGCGTCTTGGAGAAGATCAAGAGGTCGTCGAGGTAAACAAAGACGAACCAAATCAGCATATTCCTAAGCATGTCATTGATCAATGCTTGGAAGACTGCCGGGAAGTTCGATAATCCGACTAAATACTCATAGTGGCCTCTCAGGGTGTTAAAGGCAGTCTTCCATTCATCTCCCTCCCTGATTCTCACCAGACTGTAAGCATTGCGGAGGTCCAGTTTGGGTAGGGGGTAACGATTCTTAATCGTAATCCTGTTCAGCCCTCTGTAATCATTGCAGGGACGCAGACCTCAAACCTTCTTTCCCAACAAAAAGCCTGCACCAGCTGGGGATGTAGAGCAGGGAATGAAGCCTGCCTCCAGCGACACCCGGATGTAATTGTCCATGGGTCGAGAGGGAGTACGTACGACCCTGGGGAGGCGTGGAGCCAGGTAGAAGTTCTACAGTGCCTTGCAAAAGTATTCACCCTCTTTGTTGTTTTCCTTACTTAGTTGCATTACAACCTGTAAAATAAATTGAGTTTTATTTGGATTTCATGTAATTGACATACACAAAATAGTCCAAATTGGTGAAATGAAATGAAAAAAATTACTTGTTTAAAAAAATGCTAAAAAATTAAAAAACGGAAAAGTGGTGCCTGCAAAAGTATTTACCCCTTTTCCTATGAAGCCCCTAAATAAGATCTGGTGCAACCAATTACCTTCAGAAGTCACATAATTAGTTAAATAAAGTCCACCTGTGTGCAATCTAAGTGTCATATGATCTGTTACATGATCTCAGTATATATACACCTGTTCTGAAATGCCCCAGAGTCTGCAACACCACCAAGCAAGGGGCACCACCAAACAAGCGGATCTATGAAGACCAAGGAGCTCTCCAAACAGGTAAGGGACAAAGTTGTGGAGAAGTACAGATCAGGGTTGGGTTATAAAAAAATATCAGAAACTTTGAACATCCCACGGAGCACCATGAAATCCATTATTAAAAAATGGAAAGAATATGACACCACAACAAACCTGCCAAGAGAGGGCCGCCCACCAAAACTCACGGACCAGGCAAGGGGGGCATTAATCAGAGAGGCGACTTAGAGACCAAAGATAACCCTGAAGGAGCTGCAAAGCTCCACAGCGGAGATTGGATTATCTGTCCATAGGACCACTTTAAGCCGTACACTCCACAGAGCTGGGCTTTAGGGAAGGGTGGCCAGAAAAAAGCCATTGGTTCAACAAAAAAATAAGCAAACACGTTTAGTGTTCGTCAAAAGGCATTTGGGAGACTCCCTAAACATATGGAAGAAGGTACTCTGGTCAGATGAGACTAAATTTGAGCTTTTTGGCCATCAAGGAAAATGCTATGTCTGGCACAAACCCAACACCTCTCATCACCCCGAGAACAACAAACAGAACACCATCCCCACAGTGAAGCATGGTGGTGGCAGCATCATGCTGTGGGGATATTTTTCATCGGCAGGGACGGGGAAACTGGTCAGAATTGAAGGAATGACGAATGATGCTAAATACAGGGAAATTCTTGAGGGAAAACCTATTTAAGTCTTCCAGAGATTTGAGACTGGGACGGAGGTTCACCTTCAAATCAAATCAAATCAAAGTTTATTTGTCACGTGCGCCGATTACAACAGGTGTAGACCTCACAGTGAAATGCTGAATACAACAGGTGTAGACCTCACAGTGAAATGCTGAATACAACAGGTGTAGTAGACCTCACAGTGAAATGCTGAATACAACAGGTGTAGACCTCACAGTGAAATGCTTACTTACAGGCTCAAACTAATAGTGCAAAAAAGGTATTAGGTGAACAATAGGTAAGTAAAGAAATAAAACAGCAGTAAAAAGATGGGATATATACAGTAGAGAGGCTATATACAGTAGAGAGGTTATATTCAGACACCGGTTAGTCAGGCTGATTGAGGTAGTATGTACATGTAGATATGGTTAAAGTAACTATGCATATATGATAAACAGAGTAGTAGCAGCGTAAAGGAGGGGTTGTGGGGGGCACACAATGCAAATAGTCCGGATAGCCATTTGATTACCTGTTCAGGAGTCTTATGGCTTGGGGGTAAAAACTGTTGAGAAGCCTTTTTGTTTGAGACTTGGCACTCCGGTACCGCTTGCCAGTTTTACAACAACAACAAAATATTTAGCATCTTCAAGGTGGTCGGCATGTTGTGTAAATCAAGTGATACAACCCCCCCCAAAAAATCTGTTAATTCCAGGTTGTAAGGCAACAAAATAGGAAAAATGCCAAGGGGGGTGAATATTTTTGCAAACCACTGTAGTAACCGATGTATGACCTACTGTATGTGTGTTTATGTAATTCTGTGATTGATTAGTTAGTAAATAAATAATTAAGCAAATTTGTATATCGCTGATTCATGATTTATGTTAGGGATCATGCAGATATCCAACGGTTTGCAACATTCAGGAATGAGACTGAGGTAATAATACATTAATAGAAGACTCTAATCGATAAGATAATACAATATCCGAAGAGTTATATTCCGGGAAATTGTAACTCTATAAACCAAATTTTCCCGTGGTGCCCCCAAATCCGTGATTCGTTTAATCACAGAATAATTCCACATTGAGAATTTATTTGATAATATGACAGTCTTCACATTAATACACAGCAAACGTTACAACACCCTCTTACCACCTAACTGTGTAACAGTTCTCCATCGTACCATCTAACTGTGTAACAGTTCTGCATCGTACCACCTAACTGTGTAACAGTTCTCCATCGTACCACCTAACTGTGTAACAGTTCTGCATCGTACCACCTAACTGTGTAACAGTTCTGCATCGTACCACCTAACTGTGTAACAGTTCTGCATCGTACCACCTAACTGTGTAACAGTTCTGCATCGTACCACCTAACTGTGTAACAGTGCTCCATCGTACCATCTAACTGTGTAACAGTCCTCCCTCTTGCCACCAAACTACGGGCTTCCCTGTGGCTCAGTTGGTAGAGCATGGTGTTTGCAACGCCAGCATGGTGTGTGTGCAACGCCAGCATGGTGTGTGCAACGCCAGGGTTGTGGGTTCGATTCCCACGGGGGGCCAGTACAAAAAAGAACAAAACATTTCAAAAATGCATTAAATGTATGCTTTTGCTACTGTAAGTCGCTCTGGATAAGAGCGTCTACTAAAATGTAAATGTACAGAACAGTCCCCATCACCCTGGATAAGAGTCCAAACAGTCTCCATATGGAAATGTGACATTTGTTTTGTCTCCCACTGTCTAATGAGCCAGATAATGTTCAGTTGTTCGCCCTAATTGTCTCTTTGGCTAAGCGGATAGAAGCACGTCTCCAAATAATTACTATCTTTATGAGGCTCTGTCTAATGAATTTTAGAGGCACATATTTGCAGGCCGAGCGACTGGACAGCGCCAGGAAGCAGACAAAGCAGAACTCTTTTTTTGGGGGGGGTTTTGAATTTCAAGAAGTTTGCAAAAGGAAAAGTTCCGTAATACTTGACACATTTTAATAGAATATATCTATTACTAGAATACTAATGACATAATTTCCTAATTTAATGGTTCTTTTTTCTAGGACTTTATCTGATCTTTTGCAGTTAAAACTGCACTCCAAGTTTTGTTCAAAGTAACCTTTTCTAATGTTGGATGAAAAATTACCCTGTGAAATCTTATTTCTGCAACAATAGCTCTTGATGGAGTCATCACAAAACTGACCGTTGACATTTTCCAATCACGTAACCCCTCAGGGAATACAGCCCTTTAGATTACGCTCTGTATAATTCTTCAATACAATTCTTCATCTTTTGTTTAAGGTGGACTTCATGCAAGGCATTTACTACAGAATGTAATTGGTTTTCACATGCCCCAAATGACTACTGAAGCATAATCTGAATGTGGTTGTCCATTCTCTAGTAATCACTGGCCGAAATGATGAATGAAAGTTTAGAATTTGTTCTGTTGTAAACGGATTAATTAAAATATTATCACGCTGCACTGACAAACATTTAGCAAAAGGCCTGTTTAATAATCCGTCCGTCTCCCAGACAATTTCTAATAATTCAAAATTCACATAAAGTGGTAAACGAAAAAGAGGAGTTGAGACAAGGACATGTTTTATTATGGACCAATCCCTCCTCTACTGTAGCTCTTCTTCAGCCAAGCTGCAGGCTAAAGTTAAATCTAGACTTGGTTTCCTCTATCATAATCGCTCCTCTTTCACCCCAGCTGCCAAACTAACCCTGATTCAGATGACCATCCTACCCATGCTAGATTACGGAGACATCATTTATAGATCGGCAGGTAAGGGTGCTCTCGAGCGGCTAGATGTTCTTTAGTATTCGGCATTAGATTTGTCACCAAAGCTCCTTATAGGACACATCACTGCACTCTGTACTCCTCTGTAAACTGGTCATCTCTGTATACCCGTCGCAATTGGTTGATGCTTATTTATAAAACCCTCTCAGGCCTCACTCCCCCCAAATCTGAGACACCTACTGCAGCCCTCATCCTCCACATACAACACCCGTTCACTTCCCCCCTATCTGAGATATCTACTGCAGCCCTCATCCTCCACATACAACACCCGTTCTGCCAGTCACATTCTGTTAAAGGTCCCCAAAGCACACAAATCCCTGGGTCGCTCCTCTTTTCAGTTCGCTGCAGCAAGTGACTGGAACGAGCTGCAACAAACACTCAATCTGGACAGTTTTATCGCAATCTCTTCATTCAAAGACTCAATCATGGACACTCTTACTGACAGTTGTGGCTGCATTGTGTGTTGTATTGTTGTCTCTGACTTCTTGCCCTTTGTGCTGTTGTCTGTGCCCAACAATGTTTGTGCCCTGTTGTGTGCTGCTACCATGTTGTGTTGCTGCCATGTTGTGTTGTTGTCATGTTGTGTTGTCATTTTAGGTCTCTCTTTATGTAGTGTTGTGTTGCCTCTCTTGTCCTGATGTGTGTTTTGTCCTATATTTTTTTATATTTTTTTATCTTAGCCCCCATTCCCGCAGTAGGCTTTTTCACGTTTGGTAGACCGTCATTGTAAATAAGAATTTGTTCTTAACTCAAATCAAATGTATTTATAATGCCCTACTTACATCAGCTGATATCTCAAAGTGCTGTACAGAAACCCAGCCTAAAACCCCAAACAGCAAGCAATGCAGGTGTAGAAGCACGGTGGCTAGGAAAAACTCCCTAGAAAGGCCAAAACCTAGGAAGAAACCTAGAGAGGAACCAGGCTATGAGGGGTGGCCAGTCCTCTTCTGGCTGTGCCGGGTGGAGATTATAACAGCACATGGCCAAGATGTTCAAATGTTCATAAATGACCAGCATGGTCAAATAATAATAATCACAGTGGATGTCGAGGGTGGAACAGATCAGCACCTCAGGAGTAAATGTCAGTGGGTTTTTCATAGCCGATCATTCAGAGTATCTCTACCTCTCCTGTTGTCTCTAGAGAGTTGAAAACAGCAACTGACTTTCCTAGTTAAATAAAGGTAAGATTATTCCTCCTCTACTGTAGCTAATCCACCCTCTACTGTAGCTAATCCACCCTCTACTGTAGCTAATCTCTCCTCTACTGTAGCTAATCCCCCCTCTACTGTAGCTAATCCCCCCTCTACTGTAGCTAATCCCCCCCTCTACCGTAATTAATCCCTCCTCTACTGTAGTTATTCTATGTAGCATATTCCAGCTCTGCTCTTTATTTACATCCCAAAGGCACCCTTTTCCCTATATAGTGCATTACGTTTGACCATAGGGCCTTGATTAAAAAACAGTGCATTGTAAATTGAATGGCATTTGGGTTGCAGATTTTAAATCAGTGAGACCATTAACTGAATAGAATCCCTTTCATAAAGATGAACGTCCGGGATCTTAACATATTGTACGAATTGGATTTGTAATTTTACATGCAAATTGCAAAATAAATTGTAATGTCTGAGGGATGTAACATATCATACACAATGGATGACATGCAGTGCCTTCAGAGAGTAGTCATTTACTTTCAGTGCCTTCAGAGAGTAGTCATTAACTTTCAGTGCCTTCAGAGAGTAGTCATTTACTTTCTGTGCCTTCAGACAGTAGTCATTAACTTTCTGTGCCTTCAGAGAGTAGTCATTAACTTTCTGTGCCTTCAGACAGTAGTCATTAACTTTCAGTGCCTTCAGAGAGTAGTCATTAACTTTCAGTGCCTTCAGAGAGTAGTCATTTACTTTCAGTGCCTTCAGAGAGTAGTCATTTACTTTCTGTGCCTTCAGAGAGTAGTCATTAACTTTCTGTGCCTTCAGAGAGTAGTCATTTACTTTCAGTGCCTTCAGAGAGTAGTCATTAACTTTCTGTGCCTTCAGAGAGTAGTCATTTACTTTCAGTGCCTTCAGAGAGTAGTCATTTACTTTCTGTGCCTTCAGAGAGTAGTCATTTACTTTCAGTGCCTTCAGAGAGTAGTCATTTACTTTCTGTGCCTTCAGAGAGTAGTCATTTACTTTCAGTGCCTTCAGACAGTAGTCCCCTCTCTCCACTGTGATTCTCTGCCTCTAACCCTATTACGTGGGCTGAGTCACTGGCGTACTGGTGCTCTTCCATGCCGTCCCTAGGAGGGGTGCGTCACTTGAGTGGGTTGTGTCGCTGACGTGATCTTCCTGTCCAGGTTGGCGCCCCCCCTCGGGTCCGTGCCATGGGAGAGATCTTTGTGGGCTATACTCGGCCTTGTTTCAGGGCAGTAAATTGGTGGTTGGAGATATCCCTCTAGTGTTGTGGGGGCTGTGCTTTGGCAAAGTGGGTGGGGTTATATTCTGCCTGTTTGGCCCTGTTTGGGGGTATCATCGGATGGGGCCACAGCGTCTCCTGACCCCTCCTGTCTCAGCCTCCAGTATTTATGCTGCAGTAGTTTATGTGTCGGGGGGCTAGGGTCAGTTTGTTCTATCTGGAGTATTTCTCCTGTCTCATCCAGTGTCCTGTGTGAATTTAAGTATGCTCCCTCTAATTCTCTCTCTCTTTTCTCTCTCTCTTTCTCTCTCTCGGAGGACCTGAGCCCTAGGACCATGCCTCAGGACTACCTGGCCTGATGACTACTTGCTGTCTCCAGTCCACCTGGCTGTGCTGCTGCTCCAGTTTCAACTGTTCTGCCTGCGGCTATGGAACCCTAACCTGTTCCCTGGACGTGCTGCCTGTCCCAGACCTGCTGTTTTCACCTCTCTAGAGACAGCAGGAGAGGTAGAGATACTCTGAATGATCGGCTATGAAAAGCCAACTGACATTTACTCCTGAGGTGCTGATCTGTTGCACCCTCGACAACCACTGTGATTACTATTATTTGACCCTGCTGGTCATCTATGAACATTTGAACATCTTGGCCATGTTTGTTTATAATCTCCAGCCGGCACAGCCAGAAGAGGACTGGCCACCCCTCATAGCCTGGTTCCTCTCTAGGTTTCTTCCTAGGTTCTTGCCTTTCTAGGGAGTTTTTCCTAGCCACCGTGCTTCTACACCTGCATTGCTTGCTGTTTGGGGGGTTTTAGGCTGGGTTTCTGTATAGCACTTTGAGATATCAGCTGATGTAAGAAGGGCAATATAAATACATTTGATTTGAAATTTGATTTAGTCATTTATTTTCAGTGCCTTCAGACAGTAGTCATATATTTTCAGTGCCTTCAGACAGTAGCCATATACTTTTTCCACATTTTGTCACTGACCTACACACAATACAATGTCAAAGTGTAATTATGTTTTTTTGAAAGTGTTATACATTAATTACTGCTGAAATTAGTAAAGAGCTATTCAACCCTGTCATAAATAAGTTCAGGAGTAAAAATGTGCTTATCAAGTCACATAATAAATCGCTTGGACTCTGTGTGGAATAATAGTGTTTAACATGATTTTTTTTTAAATGACTACCTCCTCTCTCTACCCCACACATACAATTAATTATCTGTAAGGTCCCTCAGTCGAGCAGTGCATTTAAAACACAGATTCAACCACAAAAGACCAGAGAGAATTTCCACTGCCTCGCAAAGGAGGGCACCTATTTGTAAATGGGGTGAAAATAAACATGAAAAGAAGACAGTGAATATCCCTTTGAGCATCGGGAAGTCATTAATTACACTTTGGATCGTATATATCATGGACTGGGGAGTTTTTAAGGATAACAAAGAAACGGAATGGAGTTAAGCTCCAAGGCAAAATCCTAGAGAAAAACCGAGTTCAAATCTACACTGGAGTTGCTTACCAAGAAGACAGTGAATGTTCCTGAGTTGCCGAGTTACAGTTTTGACTTAAATCTATTTAAAAATCTATGGCAAGAGCTGAAAATGGTTGTCAACAACCAATTTGACAGAGCTGTAATAATTTTGAAAAGAATAATCGGCAAATGTTGCTCAATCAAGGTATGCGAAGCTCTTAGAGACTTACCCTCAAAGACTCACAGCTACAAATGAGATATTTCTGTATTTCATGTTCAATCTATTAGCAAACATTTATAAAAGCATGTTTCCACCTTGTCAATAACGGTATTTTTGTGAGATTGATTCCATTTTAAACGTAGGCTGTAACACAACAACGTGGAAAAAAGTCAAGGAGTATGAATACTTTCTGAAGGCACTGTAGTACACAATTGGATGACGTAGTACACAATTGGATGACGTAGTACACAATTGGATGACGTAGTACACAATTGGATGACATAGTACACACAAAAAAAAAAAAACAGGGAACCGTTTTGGTTTGTGAGCACCACTTCCAAAAACTACTGGCTGAAATGATACAAAAATCCAGGAGCATCACTTTAAATGGGATTATAATCCACGGAGGTTTATTCCCATTCCATTGCTGTTACCTGGCCCTGGGCATGTAATACTACAGAGAAGGAGAGGAGACGTTTCAGATCTGAAGTCAGAGAGAGCCTAAGGGTACGTCTCAAACTGCACCCTATTCCCTCAATTTATTTTCTTTTTTTTTTTAAATGTAGTGCACTACTGTTGCCCAGGGCTCATAGGGCCCATAGGGCTCTGGTCAACTGTAGTGGACCATATAGGGAATAGGGCTCTGGTCAACAGTAGTGGACCGTATAGGGAATAGGGTGTCATTTGGGACCCAGTTTAAAGCTCCAAGACAGCTGGCCTAAATCTCTCTAATGTTCACTAAGCTACTTTTCTCTGGCAGACAGGTACAAGTAAAGGAAATACAGTGGTGGCGTTTTGGCCAAGATAGATGTGGCAGGCAGTAGAATATGCCAGCTCAACACCTGCATGCCAAACAGCACTTCCCTGAACTTTGTAATTAGTTCAGCAGATATCCTGCAAATCTATACTTCCTTTTCTTTGCTATATATATATATATATATATATATAAATGGTAGTCATTTAGCAAACTCTTATCCAGAGAGACTTACATTTACATTTTAGTCATTTAGCAGATGCTCTTATCCAGACTACTTATACATTTCATACATTTCTTTTCATTTCATACATTTTTTTTTCTTCCTGTGCTGGCCCCCCGTGGGAATCAAACCCACAACCCTGGCGTTGCAAACACCATGCTCTACCAACTGAGCTACAGGGAAGGCTTCCGGTCATTGCATTCAACTAAGGTAAACTTATCACATTCTGCTCCAAATAATTAGCTGGTTGATTAGCTGAATCAGTTTCGTTACCACTGGGGATGGAGTGAAAACCTCCAGTAGGGTTTTCCTCCAGGAATAGGGTTGGAAAGCCCTGCAGTTTAAAGGCACCAGTTCACCTGTGTACTACTCCAGTCAGTCCACGGTGCAGTTCAGCACAGTGGCGCGGGGGGGGGGGGGTCCATGACCCGAGGACAGCGGGAGGGTCCATAACAAGGGCCGGGGTCATTTTGACCCCAGGACAACGGAAGGGTTTTAAACACCAGTACATAGAATAGCTACAATACCTAGTGGGGGCTAGTTACATGAGGGTTACAGCAGGGCTAAGCTAGCAATCATAGTTAGCCCCTCTTCTAACTACCCAGCAGGCCTGTTGTCTGTCTTTTCCTCCGTGTCGGCGGTGACCCCATTACCTCACTATGGCAACTTTGTTTGACTCCGCCGGCCCCAGTGCCGCCCCCAGTGCTACACACACCGGTCCCTCTGTGGAATCATGGATCATACAATGGGAACCAATTCCCCACCACAGGGCTCTGGTTAAAAACTAGTGCACCATATAGGACATAGGGTGTCATTTAGGATACACACAGAGGGAGGTCGATGAGGCCTAGCTCAATAACCATCAGCCAGGACGGTCTCCAAGGGACTATGAATTATCCAGACAAGTTCACATAGCCAGGCAGGCAGGTCTGACAAGTTAACACAGCCAGCTAGGCAGGCAGGTCAGACTAGTTAACACAGCCAGCTAGGCAGGCAGGTCAGACTAGTTAACACAGCCAGCTAGGCAGGCACGTCAGACTAGTTAACACAGCCAGGCAGGCAGGTCTGACTAGTTAACACAGCCAGGCAGGCAGGCAGGTCAGACTAGTTAACACAGCCAGCTAGGCAGGCAGGTCAGACTAGTTAACACAGCCAGCTAGGCAGGCAGGTCAGACTAGTTCACACAGCCAGTCAGGCAGGTCAGACTAATTAACACAGCCAGCCAGCCAGCCAGGCAGGTCAGACTAGTTAACACAGCCAGTCAGGCAGGTCAGACTAATTATCACAGCCAGCCAGCCAGGCAGGTCAGACTAGTTAACACAGCCAGCCAGGCAGGCAAGTCAGACTAGTTAACACAGCCAGCCAGGCAGATCAGACTAGTTAACACAGGCAGTCAGGCAGGTCAGACTAGTTAACACAGCCAGCTAGCCAGGCAGGTCAGACTAGTTAACACAGCCAGCCAGCCAGGCAGGTCAGACTAGTTAACACAGCCAGCCAGGCAGGTCAGACTAGTTAACACAGCCAGCCAGCCAGACAGGTCAGACTAGTTCACACAGCCAGCTAGCCAGGCAGGTCAGACTAGTTAACACAGCCAGCCAGGCAGGTCAGACTAGTTAACACAGCCAGCCAGCCAGCCAGTCAGGCAGGTCAGACTAGTTAACACAGCCAGCCAGCCAGTCAGGCAGGTCAGACTAGTTAACACAGCCAGCCAGCCAGTCAGGCAGGTCAGACTAGTTAACACAGCCAGCCAGACAGCCAGACAGGTCAGACTAGTTCACACAGCCAGCCAGCCAGACAGGTCAGACTAGTTAACACAGCCAGCCAGCCAGGCAGACAGGTCAGACTAGTTAACACAGCCAGCCAGCCAGGCAGGCAGGTCAGACTAGTTCACACAGCCAGGCAGGCAGGTCAGACTAGTTCACACAGCCAGCCAGCCAGGCAGGCAGGTCAGACTAGTTAACACAGCCAGCCAGCCAGCCAGACAGGTCAGACTAGTTCACACAGCCAGTCAGCCAGCCAGGCAGGTCAGACTAGTTCACACAGCCAGTCAGCCAGTCAGGCAGGTCAGACTAGTTCACACAGCCAGTCAGCCAGTCAGGCAGGTCAGACTAGTTAACACAGCCAGGCAGGCAGGTCAGACTAGTTCACACAGCCAGCCAGCCAGCCAGCCAGGCAGGTCAGACTAGTTCACACAGCCAGCCAGCCAGCCAGCCAGGCAGGTCAGACTAGTTCACACAGCCAGCCAGCCAGCCAGCCAGGCAGGTCAGACTAGTTCACACAGCCAGCCAGCCAGCCAGCCAGGCAGGTCAGACTAGTTCACACAGCCAGTTCACGTGATCGTAGGATATTTAGGATAGGGCCCATGGCATAACCTGAATCAGCCACGATGGCCTTCAGTGTAGCCTGTACTGCTTCCCAAATGGCAGCATATTCCTTATGTAGTGCACTACTTTTAAAACGAGGCCCAAGGGGTTCTAGTCAAAAGTAGTACACTACAGTCGTGGCCTAAAGTTTTCAGAATGACACAAATATTAATTTCCACAATGTTTTCTGCCTCAGTGTCTTTAGATATTTTTGTCAGATGTTACTATGGAATACTGAAGTATAATTACAAGCATTTCATAAGTGTCAAAGGCTTTTATTGACAATTACATGAAGTTGATGCAAAGAGTCAATATTTGCAGTGTTGACCCTTCTTTTTCAAGATCTCTACAATCTACCCTGGCATGCTGTCAATTAACTTCTGGGCCACATCCTGACTGATGGCAGCCCATTCTTGCATAATCAATGCTTGGAGTTTGTCCGAATTTGTGGGTTTTTGTTTGTCCACCCGCCTCTTGAGGATTGACCACAAGTTCCCAATGGGATTAAGGTCTGGGGAGTTTCCTGACCATGGACCAGAAATATCGATGTTTTGTTCCCCGAGCCACTTAGTTATCACTTTTGCCTTATGGCAAGGTGCTCCATCATGCTGGAAAAGGCATTGTTCGTCACCAAACTGTTCCTGGATGGTTGGGAGAAGTTGCTCTCGGAGGATGTGTTGGTACCATTCTTTATTCATGGCTGTGTTCTTAGGCAAAATTGTGAGTGAGCCCACTCCCTTGGCTGAGAAGCAACCCCACACATGAATGGTCTCAGGATGCTTTACTGTTGGCATGACACAGG
This sequence comes from Salmo salar, assembly GCF_965601325.2. Classification (NCBI taxonomy): domain Eukaryota; kingdom Metazoa; phylum Chordata; class Actinopteri; order Salmoniformes; family Salmonidae; genus Salmo; species Salmo salar. The sequence continues at coordinate 162,723,723 of NC_138299.1, read as the reverse complement.
ACTGATGGTAGCGCTCACCTTGTCTTCTCCGGACAAGCTTTTTTCCGGATGCCCCAAACAATCGGAAAGGGGATTCATCAGAGAAAATGACTTTACCCAAGTCCTCAGCAGTCCAATCCCTGTGCCCTTTGCAGAATATCAGTCTGTCCCTGATGTTTTCCTGGAGAGAAGAGGCTTCTTTGCTGCCCTTCTTGACACCAGGCCATCCTCCAAAAGTCTTCGCCTCACTGTGCGTGCAGATGCACTCACACCTGCCTGCTGCCATTCCTGAGCAAGCTCTGTAATGGTGGTGCCCCGATCCCGCAGCTGAATCAACTTTAGGAGACGGTCCTGGCACTTGCTGGACTTTCTTGGGCGCCCTGAAGCCTTCTTCACAACAATTGAACCGCTCTCCTTGAAGTTCTTGATGATCCGATAAATGGTTGATTTAGGTGCAATCTTACTGGCAGCAATATCCTTGCCTATGAAGCCCTTTTTGTGCAAAGCAATGATGACGGCACGTGTTTCCTTGCAGGTAACCATGGTTGACAGAGGAAGAACAATGATTCCAAGCACCACCCTCCTTTTGAAGCTTCCAGTCTGTTATTCGAACTCAATCAGCATGACAGAGTGATCTCCAGCCTTGTCCTCGTCAACACTCACACCTGTGTTAACAAGAGAATCACTGACATGATGTCAGCTGATCCTTTTGTGGCAGGGCTGAAATGCAGTGGATATGTTTTTTTACGGGTTTCAGTTCATTTGCATGGCAAAGAGGTACTTTGCAATTAATTGCAATTCATCTGATCGCTCTTCATAACATTCTGGAGTATATGCAAATTGCCATCATACAAACTGAGGCAGCAGACTTTGTGAAAATTAATATTTGTGTCATTCTCAAAGCTTTTTGCCAAGACTGTATGTAGGGAATAGGGTGCCATTTGGGCTGTAGAAGCCTCCTCAATGCAAATGTCTGACAGACAGCATACTCACGGATGATGTAATTATCGCTGGGTGAGAGAGAGAGTGGAATATACATGTCCATGTGTTTTACCCTTTCCCTACTGCTGTCTGTCTGTGAGAATACAATGTGATGATTAAGCCTCACAGTTCGGCTGTCTGTGAGAATACAATGTGATGATTAAGCCTCACAGTTTGGCTGTCTGTGAGAATACAATGTGATGATTAAGCCTCACAGTTCGGCTGTCTGTGAGAATACAATGTGATGATTAAGCCTCACAGTTCGGCTGTCTGTCTGAGTAAAATGTGATGATTAACTCTCGTAGTTCTGCGTGGTTTTCCCTGTACTCAGAGGGTACTGAGTGATGATGATGGGTTTACGCACTATAAGTTTCTTGTTACTTGTTAAATAATTTAAATGTTTCTGTGAAAGTACTTTATGTCTGCGTTTCCAGGGGCATAAACAAAAACGAAATATCCAAGGACATTTTGGAAAGCTTTTTTGTTGTATTACCATATTCATTTCTTACTGTCACATTCCTCCTAAAAACACTGTTTCAGACTATAGAGCTCATTGCTACTTCCTTATCACCAACCATTACTGATCTGAAGACAGATGCAGAAACTATTTTGCTGAAACAAAGAACAGTGAGGCCTTGTGGCCCTAAGCCTCGACTGTGACATGACGACTGCCTCGTCGTTACCCAGGGGCTTTGAAATGAATGGCATGTTTTGAGACGTCTCCCTTCGTTGCCTGCCAAAAGACTCTTAACAAGGGATTTCTATTGTAATCAAGCACCGTGAAGCCATTCTGCATTCCCCCCAGAGCCTTAACGTTTTCAGAATACAAAAAAACAATAAGTGTAATCAGTCGGTATCAACGACTCGCTCTGTCTCTGTGGCTTGGGCGTCATTTAGTGGCTCATTAATAAAGCCCTTCCTCTAGGTAGCTACGGCGCTGTCGTTGTCTGCTCTGATCTCTCTGAAAGGAGACACATTGAGATCTACATTCCATTCAGTGTGATTCACTGTGATTCTGCTGCAGAGGTTGTTGGAGATCAATGGCTTTATTTGAGTTAGCAAGTGCTGCTACACGGGATCTGGGTTTTTGGGCTATGGGCTATGGGATTGGGGATCTGTGGCTGAGGCTGAGGAATCGTGGTCAGCTGTCTAAGGGTTATGGCCTAAGGCTCAGGATCAGATCAATTTTATTTTATTATCGTTATATATTTTTTTGTGGGTACATCAGCTTTAATATTGCCGATAGATTGTGGCTTCCACCAATGTCATTGTCTGCAACATTTCCAAACCCACATATATGTAAATATACATATATAAAAATAATATACTGTGTAAGCTTTAGACTTATACATTGTAGAATAATAGTGAATATATCAAAACTATGAAATAACACATATGGAATCATGTAGTAACCAAAAAAGTGTTAAACAAATCAAAATACATTTTAGATTTGAGATTCTTCAAAGTAGCCACACTTTGCCTTGATGACAGCTTTGCACGCTCTTGGCATTCTCTCAACCAGCTTCATGAGGAATCCTTTTCAAACAGTCTTGAAGGAGTTCCCACATATGCTGAGCACTTCTTGGCTGCTTTTCCTTCACTCTGCGGTCCAACTCATCCCAAATCATGGGATCAAGTGGGTTGAGGTTGGGTGATTATGGTCAGGTCATCTGATGCAGCACTCCATCACTCTCATTGGTCAAAAAGCCCTTACACAGCCTGGAGGTGTGTTTTGGGTCATTGTCCCGTTTAAAAACAAATGATAGTCCCACTAAGCGCAAACCAGATGGGATGGCGTATCACTGCAGAATGCTGTGGTTGCCAAGCTGGTTAAGTGTGCTTTGAATTTGAAATAAATCACTGACAGTGTTACCAGCAAAGCACACCCACATCATCACACCTCTTCCTCCATGCTTCATGGTGGGAACCACACATTTGGAGATCATCCGTTCACCTTCTCTGCATCTCACAAAGACACGCTGGTTGGAGCCATGTAACGGCTGTCTTCAGGAATGGACCAAAATGCAGCGGAGTTAGTATTCATCTTTCAATTTAATTAGAAAGAACACTATAACAAACAAAACAAGGACACTGACAGCCAACAGTCCTGTCAGGTGCAAACACACTAAACAAGAAACAATTACCCACAAACCCCAGTGACAAACAACTCCTACATATGTGACTCCCAATCAGGAACAACGATTCCCAGCTGTTCCTGATCAGGAGTCACAAGACACACACCAGACTGCCACGTCGTGACCCCCAAACTACTACACCAGCTCCATCTGCTGGTCAGGACGTGACAGTACCCCCCCCCCCTCAAGGTGCAGACCCCGGAATGCACCTAACCACAACAACAAAAAACCACCAACAAACAAAATCCCCAACAAAACCCTAAAACAGTAACCCTAAACAATAAGGGAGGGAAGGGAGGGTGGCTGCCGTCAACGACGGCACTGTGCTACACCCTCCCTCCCCAACCCACCTATCCTGGAGGCGGCTCAGGCTCTGGCAGTTCAGGGCAGTCTGGCCACTCCGGCAGTTCTGGGCAGTCTGGCCACTCCGGCAGTTCAGCGCAGTCTGGCCACTCCGGCAGTTCAGCGCAGTCTGGCCACTCCGGCAGTTCAGCGCAGTCTAGCCACTCCGGCAGTTCAGCGCAGTCTGACCTCTCTGGCGACTGTTGACTGGCGGGCAGCTCTGACGACTGTTGACTGGCGGGCAGCTCTGACGACTGTTGACTGGCGGGCAGCTCTGACGACTGTTGACTGGCGGGCAGCTCTGACGACTGTTGACTGGCGGGCAGCTCTGACGACGACTGTTGACTGGCGGGCAGCTCTGACGACGACTGTTGACTGGCGGGCAGCTCTGACGACGACTGTTGACTGGCGGGCAGCTCTGACGACGACTGTTGACTGGCGGGCAGCTCTGACGACGACTGTTGACTGGCGGGCAGCTCTGACGACGACTGTTGACTGGCGGGCAGCTCTGATGACGACTGTTGACTGGCGGGCAGCTCTGATGACGACTGTTGACTGGCGAGGCTGGGTTGACACACTAGACTCCTGGTGCGTGGTGCTGGTACTGGGCGTACCAGATTGCGAACACGCACCTCCATGCTAGTGTGGGGAGCTGGCCTGGGGCTCCATTCTTGCCCCGCAAAACTCCCCTTGTGCCCCCCCCTAAAAATGTCTTGGGGGTGCCTCCCGGTCTCCCTTACCTCGCCCTACCTTCTTCCGCTGCTTGGTCCTTTGTTGGTGGGTAATTCTGTAACGGCTGTCTTCAGGAATGGACCAAAATGCAGCGGAGTTAGTATTCATCTTTCAATTTAATTAGAAAGAACACTATAACAAACAAAACAAGGAAACTGACAGCCAACAGTCCTGTCAGGTGCAAACACACTAAACAAGAAACAATTACCCACAAACCCCAGTGCCAAACAACTCCTACATATGTGACTCCCAATCAGGAACAACGATTCCCAGCTGTTCCTGATCAGGAGTCACAAGACACACACCAGACTGCCACGTCCTGACCCCCAAACTACTACACCAGCTCCATCTGCTGGTCAGGACGTGACAAGCCAAAATCAGAAATTTGGATAATTTCAGATTTAACATAAGACCGATTTCCACTGGTCTTATGTACATTGCTCATGTTTCTTGGCGCAAGCAAGTCTCTTCTTATTATTGTTGTCCTTTAGTTGTGGTTTCTTTGCAACAATTCAACCATGAAGGCCTGATTCACGCAGTCTCCCCTGAACAGTTGATGTTGAGATGTGTCAGTTACTTTAACTCTGTGAAACATTTATTTGGGTTTGCAATTTCTGAGGCTGGTAACTCCAATGAACTTATCCTCTACAGCAGAATAAGGCTGATTTTAGAATATGGCGTAAAAAAAATGTGTAAAAAGTCAAGGGGTCTGAATACTTTCCGAAGGCACTGTATTCAGGCAGAGTCAGGATAAATGCATTCGCTCTAATTCTGTAGCTATCTTACTCCTATTATGTTATACACTTACTGTCTCTAATCTCATCCACAAACTGACATTTAAGTCATTTAGCAGACACTCCTATCCAGAGGAATTTTCATTTTTATACTTTATTATGTTTTCCTACCCTGTGAAATCCAACCCACAACCCTCGCTTTTTTAAGCACCATGCCCTTCCAACTGAGCCACACAGGAACCCACACAAATAATTGATCTGGTCCTGAGCCTTAGGCCACAAACTTTAGACACTGTCCATGATTTCTCAGCCGGGTGATTTTAAAAAGTCACCGTCAATCGATTAATAATATAATAGTACTCTTAGCAAAAATAACGTTTTTTTTTAAAGTTTTTTTTACAATATGTAGAATCTAGGAGAATAGAAAGGTTCAGAACTTTTGTGAAACAGCACAGTAGAAAAATAATGGCCAATAGAAATCCAATATCGATTGTGTTCAGAGATAGATGGGAGGGGTTGAATGGAGCTGAAAACAGCAGAATAAGGCTGATTTTAGAATATGGCGGTAGAGAGTTTTCAACTCTAGACGTGCTACCTGTCTCAGACCTGCTGTTTTCAACTCTCTAGAGACAGCAGGAGCTTTAGAGATACTCTGAATGATGGGCTATGAAAAGCCAACTGACATTTACTCTTGAGGTGCTGACTTGTTCCACCCTCGACAACTACTGTGATTATTATTATTATTATTATTTGACCCTGCTGGTCATCTATGAACATTTGAACATCTTGGCCATGTTCTGTTATAATCTCCACCTGGCACAGCCAGAAGAGGACTGGCCACGCCTCATAGCCTGGTTCCTCTCTAGGTTTCTTCCTTGGTTTTGGCCTTTCTAGGGAGTTTTTCCTAGCCACCGTGCTTCTACACCTGCATTGCTTGCTGTTTGGGGGTTTTAGGCTGGGTTTCTGTACAACACTTTGAGATATCAGCTGATGTAAGAAGGGCTTTATAAATACATTTGATTTGAAGGGTGGGACTAAAAACAAACAAAATGCAGCTGTTGTAAAATATACTGTGTCCTGTAAAATGTGTATAGTAAAGTAGAAGCCTAAGTGTTGTTGTTCATTAGTTTACTCCAATTAGGGGAGGGGTGGTAGGGGTAGTGGAAAATAATAAAGTAAAATATATTTACAAAAAAATAGGTACAGTACCAGTCAAAAGTTTGGACACACCTACACATTATCATTCAAGTTTTTTTGGGGGACTATTTTCTATGTTCTAGAATAATAGTGAAGATATCAAAATTATGAAATAACACATATGGAATCAGGTAGTAACCAAAAAAGTGTTAAACAAATCAAAAAGTATTTTATATTTGAAATTCTTCAAAGAAGCCACCCTTTGCCTTAATGACAGCTTTGAAAACTCTTGGTATTCTCTCAACCAGCTTCATAAGGTATCTAGAATGCATTTAATTTAACCGGTGTGCCTTGTTACAAGTTCATTTGTGGAATTTCTTTCCTTCTTAACCTGTTAGGGCTAGGGGGCAGCATTTGCACGTCTGGATAAAAAAAATGTACCCGATTTAATCTGGTTACTAATCCTACCCAGTAACTAGAATATGCATATACTTATTATATATGGATAGAAAACACTCTAAAGTTTCTAAAACTGTTTGAATGGTGTCTGTGAGTATAACAGAACTCATTTGGCAGGCAAAACCCTGAGACATTTTCTGACAGGAAGTGGATACCTGATGTGTTGTATTACCTTTAAACCTATCCCATTGAAAAACACAGGGGCTGAGGAATATTTTGGCACTTCCTATTGCTTCCACTAGATGTCACCAGCCTTTACAAAGTGTTTTGAGTCTTCTGGAGGGAGATCTGACCGAACAAGAGCCATGGAACGATGATGTCCCATTAGACACCTGGCGCGCGAGTTCATGTTGGGTACCCTCGTTCCAATACGTTATAAAAGAGTATGCATTCGTCCACCTTGAATATTATTCATGTTCTGGTTAAAAAAGGCCCTAATGATTTATGCTATACAACGTTTGACATGTTTGAACGAACGTAAATATATTTTTTCCCCTCGTTCATGACGAGAAGTCCTGCTGGCTTAGATCATGTGCTAACAAGACGGAGATTTTTGGACATAAATGATGAGCTTTTTTGAACAAAACTACATTCGTTATTTTTCTGGGCGCAGTGCTCAGATTATTGCAAAGTGTGATTTCCCAGTAAGGTTATTTTTAAATCTGGCAAGTTGATTGCGTTCAAGAGATGTAAATCTATAATTCTTTAAATGACAATATAATATTTTACCAATGTTTTCTAATTTTAATTATTTAATTTGTGACGCTGACTTGACTTCCGGTTATTGGAGGGAAACGATTTCCTCAACATCAATGCCATAGTAAAACGCTGTTTTTGGATATAAATATGAACTTGATAGAACTAAAAATGCATGCATTGTCTAACATAATGTCCTAGGAGTGTCATCTGATGGAGATTGTAAAAGGTTAGTGCATCATTTTAGCTGGTTTTATGGTTTTGGTGACCCTGTCTTTGACTTGACAAAACATTACACACAACTCTTGTAAATGTACTGTCCTAACATACTCTAAATTTATGCTTTCTCCGTAAAACCTTTTTGAAATCGTAAAACGTGGTTAGATTAAGGAGATGTTTATCTTTCAAAGGGTGTAAAATAGTTGTATGTTTGAAAAATTTGAATTTTGACATTTATTTGGATTCAAATTTGCCGCTCTTGAAATGCACCTGCTGTTGATGGAGTGCACCACGGGTGGCACGCTAGCGTCCCACCTAGCCCATAGAGGTTAATGCGTTTGAGCATTAAGGTAGGAGTGGTATACAGAACATAGCCCTATTTGGTAAAAGACCAAGTCCATATTATACAAAGAACAACTCAAATAGGCAAAGAGAAATGACAGTCCATCCTTACTTTACAACATGAAGGTCAATCCGGATGATTTCAAGAACGTCTAAAGTTTCTTCAAGTGCAGTCCCAAAAACCATCAAGCACTATGATGAAGCTGGCTCTCATGAAGCTGGCTCTCTTCCTTTCCACAGGAAAGCAAGACCAAGAGTTACCTCTGCTGCAAAGGATAAGTTCATTAGAGTTAACTGCACCTCAGAAATTGCAGCCCAAATAAATGCATCACGGAGTTCATGTAACAGACACATCTCAATATCAACTGTTCAGAGGAGACTGGGTGAATCATGGTCAAAATGCTGCAAAGAAACAACTACTAAACGACACCAATAAGAAAAAAGGACAATCAATAAGAAGAGATTTGCTTGGGCCAAGAAACACAAGCAATGGACATTAGACCAGTGGAAATCTGACCTTTGTTCTGATGAGTCCAAATTTGAGATTTTTGGTTTCAACCGCAGTGTCTTTGTGAGATGCAGAGTAAGTGAACGGATGATCTCTGCATGTGTGGTTCCCACCGTGAAGCATGGAAGAGGAGGTGTCATGGTGTGGGTGTGCTTTACTGGTAACACTGTCAGTGATTTATTTAGAATTCAAAGCACACTTAACCAGCTTGGCTACCAACAGGACAATGACCCAAGACACCTCCAGGACGTGTAAGGGCTATTTGACCAACATGTACAGCGATGGAGTGCTGCATCGGATGACCTGGCCGTTACAATCACATGACCTCAACCCAATTGAAATGGTTTGAGTTGGACCGCATAGTGAAGGAAACGCAGCCAACAAGTGCTCAGCATATGTGGGAAATCCTTCAAGACTGTTGGAAAAGCATTCCAGGTGAAGCTGGTTGAGAGAATGCCAAGAGTGTGCAAAACAGTCATCAAAGCAAAGAGTGGCTACTTTGAATAATCTAGAATATTTTAACACTTTTTTTGGTTACTACTTGATTCCATATGTGTTATTTCATAGTTTTGATGTCTTTACTATTATTCTACAATGTAGAAAATAGTAAAAATAAAGAAAAACTCTTGAATGAGTAGGTGTGTCCAAACCTTTGACTTGTACTGTACCTATTTACCTCAATTCAGAGCAGTTAGGAGCCAGCTGGGAGGAGGATGAATTCAAGGCAGTGAGGAGTGTCGTGGAAGTACTGAGAGAATCTTGGTCATATCTTCAGCAGTCAACTTTATTTAATATCGAATAATTATTGCAATAATGAAACCGTCAGCCCAACAGTCTTAACTGAGAGTCTACCCTTTACAGACAGTTTATATAGCTAATATATATATAGCTAATACCCCAATGAATGGTTCCACCCCTCCCATATAGATTAGGGGGCACCATAAGCCACTTTGTGTTCATCCTGTCTTTATCTGTACTTGGGGTTATCAGGGCTAGGGTCCTTTTTTCAGAATTTCCGCCTGACTGACGTGCCCAAAGTAAACTGCCTGTTACTCAGGCCCAGAAGCCAGGATATGCATATAATTGGTAGCATTGGATAAAAAAGACTTTGGGGTTTCTAAAAATGTCTGAGACTATAACAGAATTGATATTGCAGGTGAAAATCCTGAAGGAAAACCAACTGGATTTTTCTTTTGGAGGTCCTAGGCTCTTACAATAGAAGGCTCTTACAATGTAATTCCGGCTCCCATGTTGCAATTCCTATGGCTTCCACTAGATGTCAACAGTCTTTATACAAGCTTTCAGGCTTGTTTTTTGAAAAACAAGCAAGAATTTAGAGTTTTGGCACAGGAACAATATCAGTCTTTTGGCGCACAGGGAAGAGTGTGTGCGCTTACTAATTTTGCTTTCCTTGTAATCATATTACTTTCCGTATGAAATATTATAGTTTATTTACATTTTAGGATAGCTGAGGATTAAATAGAAACGTCGTTTGACTTGTTGGGACGAAGTTTAGCGGTAGCTTTTTGGACTCCTTTGTCTGTATATTGATTGAGTGGGATAACTGAAATCGATGACGTCAACTTCAATAACTTTTTGGGATATAAAGAAGTATTTTAAAAAATAGAATTACCATTCAGGTTGTAGCTGGGACCCTTGGGATTTTAAACAGAGGATGATTTTCAAAAGTATGTGATTTATTTAATCGCTATTTGTGATTTTGTGAAGCCTGTGCTGGTTGAAAAATATGTTGATGTAGGGCGCCGTCCTCAGACAATTTCATGGTATGCTTTCGCCGTAAAACCTTTTGTAAATCAGACAACAGAGTTAGATTAACAAGAATTTAAGCTTTTAAATGGTATAAGATACTTGTATGTTCATGAATGTTTAATATTATGATTATTTATTTGAATTTCGCGCCCTCCAATTTCACTGGATGTCGTCGACAGGTGTCCCGCTAGCGGGACGCCTATCCCTAAGAAGCCCCCGACCCTGGCCTAATTTCCCAGATGCCAGGATGTCTAAGAACCATCGAGGCCTTTGCTCTACTCTTCTCTATCCCAGTTACAACCACCCAACATCCTGTCTATGGAATATCCAGCTGTAGGTTTTATCACCAAGTCAATCAATTGTCAGCTCAAGCCCCACAGGACCAACTCAAACCACAGACACAGATGAGAGAGTACTCATCAACCCTTATTTGATGCATAAACCGTATTATAACATAATCTTGTATTTTTTTCTGTCACGGGAGCCAGCTGGGAGAATAATGAATTCAGGGCAGTTAGGCCAGCTGGGAGGAGAATGAATTCAGGGCAGTTAGGCCAGCCGGGAGGAGAATGAATTCAGGGCAGTTAGGAGCCAGTTGAGAAGAGAATGAAATCAGGGCAGTTAGGAGCCAGCTGGGAGGAGAATGAATTCAGGGCAGTTAGGAGCCAGCTGGGAGGAGAATGAATTCAGGGCAGTTAGGAGGCACCTGGGAGGAGAATGAATTCAGGGCAGTTAGGAGGCACCTGGGAGGAGAATGAATTCAGGCTAGTTACATTTCTGCAGGATCGGTGTCCCCACCACGGGACTGTTGAGCTAACGTAGGCTAATGTCATTTGCATAAGGTTGTAACTAACAAGAACATTTCAGTTCTACAAGGGAACTGTTTCTGGTGTGGCAGTCCCAGGCCCCATGCTGCTGTCTCCTAGGGAGAACCGTGTAGAAACTATGGTCCGAACTGTTTCTGGTGTGGCAGTCCCAGGCCCCCTGCTGCTGTCTCCTAGGGAGAGCCGTGTAGAAACTATGGTCCGAACTGTTTCTGGTGTGGCAGTCCCAGGCCCCCTGCTGCTGTCTCCTAGGGACAACCGTGTAGAAACTATGGTCCGAACTGTTTCTGGTGTGGCAGTCCCAGGCCCCCTGCTGCTGTCTCCTAGGGAGAACCGTGTAGAAACTATGGTCAGAACTGTTTCTGGTGTGGCAGTCCCAGGCCCCCTGCTGCTGTCTCCTAGGGACAACCGTGTAGAAACTATGGTCCGAACTGTTTCTGGTGTGGCAGTCCCAGGCCCCCTGCTGCTGTCTCCTAGGGAGAACCGTGTAGAAACTATGGTCAGAACTGTTTCTGGTGTGGCAGTCCCAGGCCCCCTGCTGCTGTCTCCTAGGGACAACCGTGTAGAAACTATGGTCAGAACTGTTTCTGGTGTGGCAGTCCCAGGCCCCCTGCTGCTGTCTCCTAGAGAAAACCGTGTAGAAACTATGGTCCGAACTGTTTCTGGTGTGGCAGTCCCAGGCCCCCTGCTGCTGTCTCCTAGGGACAACCGTGTAGAAACTATGGTCTGAACTGTTTCTGGTGTGGCAGTCCCAGGCTCCCTGCTGCTGTCTCCTAGAGACAACCGTGTAGAAACTATGGTCAGAACTGTTTCTGGTGTGGCAGTCCCAGGCCCCCTGCTGCTGTCTCCTAGGGACAACCGTGTAGAAACTATGGTCCGAACTGTTTCTGTGCATGTTATGCGGTTTTAAAACAGCCATTAGTAAAGTCATTTGATTGTCTCATTCTTTTTATTATCTAATTACCTTTTCAACTCATGAACAAAACACGTAAACTCTTATCTTGAGGAAGGTAATCTTAGCTAGGTAAAAAACAAACATGTAATCTTAAAATATGCTCCTAGAGATTTTTTTAAATTATATATATTTAACTAGGCAAGTCAGTTTAGAACACATTTTAATTTGCAATGACGGCCTACCCCAGACGACACTGGGCCAATTGTGTGCCAACCTATGGGACTCCCAATCAAGGCCGGATGTGATACAGCCTGGATTTGAACCAGGGACTGTAGTGGCACCTCTTGTACTGAGATGCAGTGCTTTAGACCGCTGTGCCACTCGGGAGCCCCCAGTTGAGACAATTGGGTAGAAATAATCATTTCAACTGTAATATGCAACATGTTAGGTTATCACTGAAAGAGTAATATGTTTCAGTATTTAGTTTAATTGCTTATTATTTCGTTTTTAATTATTTACATTTTAGATTTTACATGAATTATCCGTGATCCTATTCAGCCCTTGTCCTACTGTACATACGTCATTCTGAGCAGCATTTCAAAACAGTTGTTAGACGTATGGTTAATGACTGGGATCTTTTAAAACCGTGTTTGGGGCTGAGTTATGTTGGGTTGATGAAGTCCAGTAGAGTTAAAAGAAAAGCCAGATCATAGTGTGGTAGTGTGAAGTACAGGAGGACTGTATGCCCTGCCTCTGTCTGCCCTGCCTCTGTCTGCCCTGCCTCTGTCTGGCCTGCCTCTGTCTGGCCTGCATCTGTCTGCCCTGCCTCTGTCTGGCCTGCCTCTGTCTGGCCTGCCTCTGTCTGGCCTGCCTCTGTCTGGCCTGCATCTGTCTGGCCTGCCTCTGTCTGGCCTGCATCTGTCTGGCCTGCCTCTGTCTGCCCTGCCTCTGTCTGGCCTGCATCTGTCTGGCCTGCATCTGTCTGGCCTGCCTCTGTCTGGCCTGCATCTGTCTGGCCTGCATCTGTCTGGCCTGCCTCTGTCTGGCCTGCATCTGTCTGGCCTGCGTCTGTCTGGCCTGCATCTGTCTGCCCTGCCTCTGTCTGGCCTGCCTATGGCTGGCCTGCATCTGTCTGCCCTGCCTCTGTCTGGCCTGCCTCTGTCTAATCTGCCAATGACATCTCTCTACCAATTACATTCTAAATGGCAATTTATCTCCGTTAATTGCCTTAATTAATATTCAATGGAACATCAGAAAGACTCCCACTTGATTTGTTCCAGTTTTAATGTAACATATCACGGCTGCTAATCAGACCATAAGATATGCATCTCCTTTAATAACTCTTGTCTACTCCAGGCACCTTCACATTCCCACCCAAATCTCCACTGCAGCTGGATGGTGGGGATGAGATAAACATGTTGGGAGAATTTGAAGTAGCAGCACTATGGAATTAAAAGGAAATGTGATATTTGCAAGCCTCACAAATACCTCCCTACCCTCCCCTTTATAGAGTGCACTACTTTTGACCAGATCCATATGGATGCTACATCAAGATAGATATAATGTGGACACTAGAATTATTGAATGCTGTTATCCAGGCAGCTGTATTGATCAGGCAATGATTATCTAATTATTATCTAACACCTGTTGTATTCAGCATTTCACTGTGAGGCCTACACCTGTTGTATTCAGCATTTCACTGTAAGGTCTACTACACCTGTTGTATTCAGCATTTCACTGTGAGGTCTACTACACCTGTTGTATTCAGCATTTCACTGTGAGGCCTACACCTGTTGTATTCAGCATTTCACTGTGAGGTCTACTACAGCTGTTGTATTCAGCATTTCACTGTGAGGTCTACTACACCTGTTGTATTCAGCATTTCACTGTGAGGTCTACTACACCTGTTGTATTCAGCATTTCACTGTGAGGTCTACTACAGCTGTTGTATTCAGCATTTCACTGTGAGGTCTACTACACTTGTTGTATTCAGCATTTCACTGTAAGGTCTACTACACCTGTTGTATTCAGCATTTCACTGTAAGGTCTACTACACCTGTTGTATTCAGCATTTCACTGTGAGGTCTACTACACCTGTTGTATTCAGCATTTCACTGTGAGGTCTACTACACCTGTTGTATTCAGCATTTCACTGTGAGGTCTACTACACTTGTTGTATTCAGCATTTCACTGTGAGGTCTACTACACCTGTTGTATTCAGCATTTCACTGTGAGGTCTACTACACCTGTTGTATTCAGCATTTCACTGTGAGGTCTACTACACCTGTTGTATTCAGCGTTTCACTGTGAGGTCTACTACACCTGTTGTATTCAGCATTTCACTGTGAGGTCTACTACACCTGTTGTATTCAGCGTTTCACTGTGAGGTCTACTACACCTGTTGTATTCAGCATTTCACTGTGAGGTCTACTACACCTGTTGTATTCAGCATTTCACTGTGAGGTCTACTACACTTGTTGTATTCAGCATTTCACTGTAAGGTCTACTACACCTGTTGTATTCAGCATTTCACTGTGAGGTCTACTACACCTGTTGTATTCAGCATTTCACTGTGAGGGCTACTACACCTGTTGTATTCAGCATTTCACTGTGAGGTCTACTACACCTGTTGTATTCAGCATTTCACTGTGAGGTCTACTACACCTGTTGTATTCAGCATTTCACTGTGAGGGCTACTACACCTGTTGTATTCAGCATTTCACTGTGAGGTCTACTACACCTGTTGTATTCAGCATTTCACTGTGAGGTCTACTACACCTGTTGTATTCAGCATTTCACTGTGAGGCCTACTACACCTGTTGTATTCAGCATTTCACTGTGAGGTCTACTACACCTGTTGTATTCAGCATTTCACTGTGAGGTCTACTACACCTGTTGTATTCAGCATTTCACTGTGAGGTCTACTACACCTGTTGTATTCAGCATTTCACTGTGAGGTCTACTACACCTGTTGTATTCAGCATTTCACTGTGAGGTCTACTACACTTGTTGTATTCAGCATTTCACTGTAAGGTCTACTACACCTGTTGTATTCAGCATTTCACTGTGAGGTCTACTACACCTGTTGTATTCAGCATTTCACTGTGAGGTCTACTACACCTGTTGTATTCAGCATTTCACTGTGAGGTCTACTACACCTGTTGTATTCAGCATTTCACTGTGAGGGCTACTACACCTGTTGTATTCAGCATTTCACTGTGAGGTCTACTACACCTGTTGTATTCAGCATTTCACTGTGAGGTCTACTACACCTGTTGTATTCAGCATTTCACTGTGAGGTCTACTACACCTGTTGTATTCAGCGTTTCACTGTAAGGTCTACTACACCTGTTGTATTCAGTATTTCACTGTGAGGTCTACTACACCTGTTGTATTCAGCATTTCACTGTGAGGTCTACTACACCTGTTGTATTCAGCATTTCACTGTGAGGTCTACTACACCTGTTGTATTCCGCATTCAGCCACAGTGGAATCTGTGGCCTAGTGGATTCTGTGGCCTAGTGGAATCTGTGGCCTAGTGGATTCTGTGGCCTAGTGGATTATGTGGCCTAGTGGATTCTGTGGCCTAGTGGAATCTGTGGCCTAGTGGATTCTGTGGCCTAGTGGATTATGTGGCCTAGTGGATTCTGTGGCCTAGTGGATTCTGTGGCCTAATGGAATCTGTGGCCTAGTGGTCTAAGCTGCTGCCTCTGGAACACGTACTGCTGCATCATGGGTTTGAATTCAGGACTTTGTCCTCCTATCTTTCCTTTTGGTCTCTTTCCCATCCAGTAGACATGAATAATGTGTGAGGAGTGGGACTGCACCACCCCTAGCCATGCTTCTGTGTTCTCTGGTAAAGCCTTAGATGAAGTGTCCATTCCAGCTCACCCAACAGGCTAGCTCGGTGCAGGCCGGGCAGTGAGACCATCAATTGTGGAGTAGCTAGACGAAGGCTCTGGGGACAGTGTGATAAAAATCCTGGATTGGAACTGTCAAGAGCTACAAGACCTAAGAATTCCTCTCTGGGGTTGTGTCTCAAATGACACTCTAATTCCCTATTCCTTATACAGTACACTACTTTAGACCAAGGTCTATAGGGGTAGTGCACTACTTTAGACCAGGGTCTATAGGGGTAGTGCACTCCTTTAGACCAGGGTCTATAGGGGTAGTGCACTACTTTAGACCAGGGTCTATAGGGGGAGTGCACTACTTTAGACCAGGGTCTGTAGGGGTAGTGCACTACTTCAGACCAGGGTCTATAGGGGTAGTGCACTACTTTAGACCAGGGTCTATAGGGGTAGTGCACTACTTTAGACCAGGGTCTATAGGGGTAGTAGTGCACTACTTTAGACCAGGGTCTATAGGGGTAGTGCACTACTTTAGACCAGGGTCTATAGGGGTAGTGCACTACTTTAGACCAGGGTCTATAGGGGTAGTGCACTACTTTAGACCAGGGTCTATAGGGGTAGTAGTGCACTACTTTAGACCAGGGTCTATAGGGGTAGTAGTGCACTACTTTAGACCAGGGTCTATAGGGGTAGTGCACTACTTTAGACCAGGGTCTATAGGGGTAGTAGTGCACTACTTTAGACCAGGGTCTATAGGGGTAGTGCACTCCTTTAGACCAGGGTCTATAGGGGTAGTGCACTACTTTAGACCAGGGTCTATAGGGGTAGTGCACTACTTTAGACCAGGGTCTATAGGGGTAGTCACTACTTTAGACCAGGGTCTATAGGGGTAGTGCACTACTTTAAACCAGGGTCTATAGGGGTAGTGCACTACTTTAGACCAGGGTCTATAGGGGTAGTGCACTACTTTAGACCAGGGTCTATAGGGGTAGTACACTACTTTAAACCAGGGTCTATAGGGGTAGTGCACTACTTTAGACCAGGGTCTATAGGGGTAATGCACTACTTTAGACCAGGGTCTATAGGGGTAGTGCACTACTTTAGACCAGGGTCTATAGGGGTAGTGCACTACTTTAGACCAGGGTCTATAGGGGTAGTAGTGCACTACTTTAGACTACAGTCCATAGGGTAGTGCACTACATAGGGAATGGGGTGGCATTTGGGATGTACCCAGTCTCCTCAGTCCTTCTCTCTTATCAACTCACTCTGTTCTGTTGGAACTGGACTTAACGTGAAAGACATCAATTACTGTGTTAGTTTGGAAAACACTGGATTACGTCTTGAACTTTTGGGGCTTGTGATCGAGTATGTTTTTATTCCTTCATCGGCAGCAGGAGACAAATAGATAATGTGTGTTTTCAGACAATCAGCGATTGCTGCTTTTCTAGTGCACCTCTTGATTTCCTACCAAAAATACATTAGTGAGATATTTGCCATGATCTGTTTATTCAATGTGTAGGTCCCTCACTAGCGTGTTGCTGGGTAGTGGTGGGCTGTGTGTGACCTTGACCTGTCTAATCTATGTTTAGGACCTAACACCGCTATCTACTATATTCAGATCCAATTCAATAATGTGTAATTGAGTGGATGTGTTGGCTGTAAATAGACTATGAAAACATCGACTAGTGGGTGAACCAATGAGATACTGTTATAGCCATAGCCCAGAGGACATTACACACAGACAGACAGACACACACACACACACACACACACACGCGCGTGCACGCACGCACGCACACACACACATAGAGAGAAAACTGTAAGTCAATCTACTGTAAGTCAATCTACTGTAAATCAATCTACTGTAAGTCAATCTACTGTAAATCAATCTACTGTAAATCAATCTACTGTTAAATCAATCTACTGTAAATCAATCTACTGTAAATCAATCTACTGTTAAATCAATCTACTGTAAGTCAATCTACTGTAAATCAATCTACTGTAAGTCAATCTACTGTAAATCAATCTACTGTAAATCAATCTACTGTTAAATCAATCTACTGTAAGTCAATCTACTGTAAATCAATCTACTGTAAATCAATCTACTGTAAGTCAATCTACTGTAAGTCAATCTACTGTAAATCAATCTACTGTAAATCAATCTGGATATGAGCATCTGCTAAATTACTAAAATGTGAAAATAAATCATTACAAACGCAATTAGTAGTGCTTCACATGTGCCCTCATTAAGTCCATTTTTCCATTGACTGAAAATATCTTCACGAAGAAAAATAAATAAATCCTCTTCTTTAATGCCTCTTTTTTTTTAATGCTGGTGCAATCATGTTCTGCACTGTTGATAGAACTGCTGGAACTCTAGAGGAAATCATTTTGGAAGCAGTTTTCTTCCATTTAAGTGTTTGCTCTTTCATCCCCACTATTTATTATCTTCTTCTTTTCATTTACATGTTCTAATCCAGAGCCAGGCAGACATGGTTCTGTGTCCCAAATGGCACCCTATTCCAGAGTCTTAAGGGCCTTCATCAACGGTAGTTCACTATATAGGGAATAGGGGGCCACTTGGGGCATGCCTACATTCTTCATTACTGACATGTTAATAGTTACTAATGTCCTCTCTCCCAGAAAGCATTGTAAATCTTCTTTCACATCCATTTAATTAGTAGCATTGTAGTTTCGCTGTAAAGCTAGATTAGCTGCTAGTGAAAGCAAGGGCTGCAATATAGGCTACTGATGGCTGTTGTCTTAAAATACATTCTAATTATTGTACTCACACAAAGTGTCCATGCAGCCCTTTCCTGCAGTCAAATAACAACATCGCCCTCTAGTGGCCTCATGGATGGAATGTTATTAATATTTTTCATAATTTCATAATTAAACGTAAATATAATTTTCTCGCAGAAAATATGTTGTTTCTATGTCAAATGGTTCTGCTTTATTTCAGTTTTCTGTGATGTATATAAAGTGTAATACTGGGATACAAGCTCAGCATGTAATACATTTCATCTTTATATCTGACATGTTTCATGTAAACTCAGCAAAAAAAAGAAACGCCCCTTTTCCAGGACCCTGTCTTTTGAAGATAATTCGTAAAAATCAAAATAACTTCACAGATCTTCATTGTAAAGGGTTTAAACACTGTTTCCCGTGCTTGTTCAATGAACCATAAACAATTAATGAACATACACCTGTGGAACGGTCATTAAGACACTAACAGCTTACAGACGGTAGGCAATTAAGGTCACAGTTATGAAAACATAGGACACTAAAGAGGCCTTTCTACTGACTATGAAAAACATCAAAAGGAAGATGCCCAGGGTCCCTAATCATCTGTGTGAACGTGCCTTAGGCATGCTGCAAGGATGTGGCAATGAATTGCAATGTCCGTACAGCGCTACAGGGAGACAGGATGGACAGCTGATCATCCTTGCAGTGGCAGACCACGTGTAACAACACCTGCACAGGATCGGTACATCCGAGCATCATACCTGCAGGACAGGTACAGGATGGCAACAACAACTGCCCGAGTTACACCAGGAACGCACAATCCCTCCATCAGTGCTCAGACTGTCCGCAATAGGCTGAGAGAGGCTGGACTGAGGGCTTGTAGGCCTGTTGTAAGGCCGGTCCTCACCAGACATCACCGGCAACAACGTCGCCTATGGGCACGAATCCACCGTCGCTGGACCAGACAGGACTGGTAAAAAGTGCTCTTCACTGACGAGTCGCAGTTTTTGTCTCACCAGGGGTGATGGTCAGATTCGCGTTTATCATCAAAGGAATGAGCGTTACACCGAGGCCTGTACTCTGGAGTAGGATCGATTTGGAGGTGGAGGGTCCGTCATGGTCTGGGGCGGTGTGTCACAGCATCATCGGACTGAGCTTGTTGTCATTGTAGGCAATCTCAACGCTGTTCATTACTGGGAAGACATCCTCCTCCCTCATGTGGTACCCTTCCTGCAGGCTCATCCTGACATGAACCTCCAGCATGACAATGCCACCAGCCATACTGCTCGTTCTGTGCGTGATTTCCTGCAAGACAGGAATGTCAGTGTTCTGCCATGGCCAGCGAAGAGCCCGGATCTCAATCCCATTGAGCAAGTCTGGGACCTGTTGGATCGGTGGGTGAGGGCTAGGGCCATTCCCCCCAGAAATGTCCGGGAACTTGCAGGTGCCTTGGTGGAAGAGTGGGGTAACATCTCACAGCAAGAACTGGCAAATCTGGTGCAGTCCATGAGGAGATGCACTGCAGTACTTAAAGCTGAGTCATGGTCTTGGGGCAAAAAGTATATATAACCCAATGTAAAGAGAAGGGAAAGGGGATTTTCGTTCGGAAGACAGAACAGTATCTGATTGATCTGGTTGAAGTTAGAAAACTTTTGAGGTAAGGTAAGAACAGAACTTAATTACAACTGTTTAGAAGCTACTGTATTGTAGTTGCTATATAAAAACACATGCAAGCCATCAGTTGTGAAGGTGTGAAACAAAAAGAGAAGTGTTACTGGTTTTCATTAACTAGTAGGACCAGAAGAGAAGTGTTACTGGTTTTCATTAACTAGTGGAACCAGAAGAGAAGAGTTACTGGTTTTCATTAACTAGTTGAACCAAAAGAGAAGTGTTACTGGTTTTCATTAACTAGTTGAACCAAAAGAGAAGTGTTACTGGTTTTCATTAACTAGTGGAACCAAAAGAGAAGAGTTACTGGTTTTCATTAACTAGTAGGACCAAAAGAGAAGAGTTACTGGTTTTCATTAACTAGTAGATCCAAATAAGAGGTGTTACTGTTTTTCATTAACTAGTGGAACTGAAAGAGAAGTGTTGTTGGTTTTCATTAACGAGTGGAACCAAAATAAAAGTGTTACAGGTATTCATTAACTGTCACGTTCTGAATCTTCAAATTCCCTGTCATAAAGGAGCCAAGGCGCAGCGTGCCGGTAATTCCACATCTTTATTGATGGAAACCAAAACAATAAACAGGTACGCAGCAAGAAACATAACGCACTGTGCCGTACACACACAGAAATAACAATAACCCACAAAACACAGGTGGGAAACAGGCTGCCTAAGTATGATTCCTAATCAGAGACAACGGTAGACAGCTGCCTCTGATTAGGAACCATACTCAGCCCAACAAAGAAATACAAAAACAACATAGAAATACAACACATAGAATGCCCACCCCATGTCACACCCTGACCTAAACAAACAGAGAAAAACGGCTCTCTCAGGTCAGGGCGTAACATTAACTAGTGTAAGTAAAAGATAAGTGTTACTGGTGTTCAATAACAAATGGAATCAAAATAAAAGTGTTACTGGTTTTCAATAACTAGTTGAACTGAAAGATTGGTGTTACTGGTTTTCATTAACTACTTGAATTATTTGTTGAGTAAAGTGCAGAAAAGTAGCATTATAACAACTACAGACTCGGCGGGTTCACCTTATGTGTCCCACGGCCAGAAGAAGAGTAGCATTATAACAACTACAAACTCAGCGGGTTCACCTTATGTGTCCCACGGCCAGACCATATTGTGGGCTCCGGCAAGAAACCACAGGGGAGCTCCAGGGTAACTGTGTAAAAGACTACACAAAAGGAGTACTGACTATCTAAGGGTTCGTCCATACTCAGAAAAGTGCCAAACCCTTGCTTTTCAGTTAAGAAATAATTTCAAGAAATTAGTCTTAGCTGAAAATCTGTATCCGGGACTAAGCGAGTGTGACTTATGAGGGTGTTGTCCGGTCAACTAGAAGGGGAAGACCGTCCGCTTGCTGGAGTGTTATGCGCACTTACTAAAAGACTATAACTCCGTGGTTGAACGTATCCTGCGTGAATGGTGACACACTCAAATCTCGCAGAGCGGACTACAAATAAATATTGGAATACTCGTAGGTGTTGTATACAGAAATATCCCCCACTGACGTGTAGTATACCGTGTCACCAACTACCGGTGAAGTGTTAACTGTAGTAAGGAGGGAGCTAACCTCTGTGGCTAGCAGAGAGAGAGACCAGGAGGGAGCTAACCTCTGTGGCAAGCAGAGAGAGAGACGAAGAGGGAGCTAACCTCTGTGGCTAGCAGAGAGAGACCAAGAGGGAGCTAACCTCTGTGGCTAGCAGAGAGAGAGACCAGGAGTGAGCTAACCTCTGTGGCTAGCAGAGAGAGAGACCAAGAGGGAGCTAACCTCTGTGGCTAGCAGAGAGAGAGACCAGGAGGGAGCTAACCTCTGTGGCTAGCAGAGAGAGAGACCAAGAGGGAGCTAACCTCTGTGGAAAGCAGAGAGAGACCAGGAATGAGCTAACATCTGTGGCAAGCAGGGAGAGAGACCAAGAGGGAGCTAACCTCTGTGGCTAGCAGAGAGAGAGACCAGGAGTGAGCTAACCTCTGTGGCTAGCAGAGAGAGAGACAAAGAGGGAGCTAACCTCTGTGGCTAGCAGAGAGAGAGACCAGGAGGGAGCTAACCTCTGTGGCTAGCAGAGAGAGAGACCAAGAGGGAGCTAACCTCTGTGGCAAGCAGAGAGAGAGACCAGGAGGGAGCTAACCTCTGTGGCAAGCAGAGAGAGACCAGGAGGGAGCTAACCTCTGTGGCTAGCAGAGAGAGAGAGACCAGGAGGGAGCTAACCTCTGTGGCAAGCAGAGAGAGAGACCAGGAGGGAGCTAACCTCTGTGGCTAGCAGAGAGAGAGAGACCAGGAGGGAGCTAACCTCTGTGGCTAGCAGAGAGAGAGACAAAGAGGGAGCTAGCCTATGTGGCAAGAAGAGAGAGACCAGGAGTGAGCTAACCTCTGTGGCTAGCAGAGAGAGAGACCAGGAGGGAGCTAACCTCTGTGGCAAGCAGAGAGAGAGACCAAGAGGGAGCTAGCCTCTGTGGCAAGCAGAGAGAGAGACCAAGAGGGAGCTAACCTCTGTGGCTAGCAGAGAGAGAGACCAGGAGTGAGCTAACCTCTGTGGCTAGCAGAGAAAGAGACCAAGAGGGAGCTAACCTCTGTGGCAAGCAGAGAGAGATACCAAGAGGGAGCTAACCTCTGTGGCAAGCAGAGAGAGAGACCAAGAGGGAGCTAACCTCTGTGGCTAGCAGAGATAGACCAAGAGTGAGCTAACCTCTGTGGCTAGCAGAGAGAGAGACCAAGAGGGAGGTAACCTCTGTGGCTAGCAGAGAGAGAGAGACCAGGAGGGAGCTAACCTCTGTGGCAAGCAGAGAGAGAGACCATGAGGGAGCTAACCTCTGTGGCAAGCAGAGAGAGAGACCAGGAGGGAGCTAACCTCTGTGGCAAGCAGAGAGAGAGACCAGGAGGGAGCTAACCTCTGTGGCAAGCAGAGAGAGACCAGGAGGGAGCTAACCTCTGTGGCTAGCAGAGAGAGAGAGACCAGGAGGGAGCTAACCTCTGTGGCAAGCAGAGAGAGAGACCAGGAGGGAGCTAACCTCTGTGGCTAGCAGAGAGCGAGAGACCAGGAGGGAGCTAATCTCTGTGGCTAGCAGAGAGAGAGACCAGGAGTGAGCTTACCTCTGTGGAGAGCAGAGAGAGACCAAGAGGGAGCTAACCTCTGTGGAAAGCAGAGAGAGAGACCAGGAATGAGCTAACATCTGTGGCAAGCAGGGAGAGAGACCAAGAGGGAGCTAACCTCTGTGGCTAGCAGAGAGAGAGACCAAGAGGGAGCTAACCTCTGTGGCAAGCAGAGAGAGAGACCAAGAGGGAGCTAACCTCTGTGGCTAGCAGAGAGAGAGACCAGGAGTGAGCTAACCTCTGTGGCTAGCAGAGAGAGAGACCAAGAGGGAGCTAACCTCTGTGGCAAGCAGAGAGAGATATCAAGAGGGAGCTAACCTCTGTGGCAAGCAGAGAGAGAGACCAGGAGGGAGCTAACCTCTGTGGCAAGCAGAGAGAGACCAGGAGGGAGCTAACCTCTGTGGCTAGCAGAGAGAGAGAGACCAGGAGGGAGCTAACCTCTGTGGCAAGCAGAGAGAGAGACCAGGAGGGAGCTAACCTCTGTGGCTAGCAGAGAGAGAGAGACCAGGAGGGAGCTAACCTCTGTGGCTAGCAGAGAGAAAGACAAAGAGGGAGCTAGCCTATGTGGCAAGAAGAGAGAGACCAGGAGTGAGCTAACCTCTGTGGCTAGCAGAGAGAGAGACCAGGAGGGAGCTAACCTCTGTGGCAAGCAGAGAGAGAGACCAAGAGGGAGCTAGCCTCTGTGGCAAGCAGAGAGAGAGACCAAGAGGGAGCTAACCTCTGTGGCTAGCAGAGAGAGAGACCAGGAGTGAGCAAACCTCTGTGGCTAGCAGAGAAAGACACCAAGAGGGAGCTAACCTCTGTGGCAAGCAGAGAGAGATACCAAGAGGGAGCTAACCTCTGTGGCAAGCAGAGAGAGAGACCAAGAGGGAGCTAACCTCTGTGGCTAGCAGAGATAGACCAAGAGTGAGCTAACCTCTGTGGCTAGCAGAGAGAGAGACCAAGAGGGAGCTAACCTCTGTGGCTAGCAGAGAGAGAGAGACCAGGAGGGAGCTAACCTCTGTGGCAAGCAGAGAGAGAGACCATGAGGGATCTAACCTCTGTGGCAAGCAGAGAGAGAGACCAGGAGGGAGCTAACCTCTGTGGCAAGCAGAGAGAGAGACCAGGAGGGAGCTAACCTCTGTGGCAAGCAGAGAGAGACCAGGAGGGAGCTAACCTCTGTGGCTAGCAGAGAGAGAGAGACCAGGAGGGAGCTAACCTCTGTGGCAAGCAGAGAGAGAGACCAGGAGGGAGCTAACCTCTGTGGCTAGCAGAGAGCGAGAGACCAGGAGGGAGCTAACCTCTGTGGCTAGCAGAGAGAGAGACCAGGAGTGAGCTTACCTCTGTGGAGAGCAGAGAGAGACCAAGAGGGAGCTAACCTCTGTGGAAAGCAGAGAGAGAGACCAGGAATGAGCTAACATCTGTGGCAAGCAGGGAGAGAGACCAAGAGGGAGCTAACCTCTGTGGCTAGCAGAGAGAGAGACCAAGAGGGAGCTAACCTCTGTGGCAAGCAGAGAGAGAGACCAGGAGTGAGCTAACCTCTGTGGCTAGCAGAGAGAGAGACCAAGAGGGAGCTAACCTCTGTGGCAAGCAGAGAGAGATACCAAGAGGGAGCTAACCTCTGTGGCAAGCAGAGAGAGAGACCAAGAGGGAGCTAACCTCTGTGGCTAGCAGAGAGAGAGACCAAGAGGGAGCTAACCTCTGTGGCAAGCAGAGAGACAGACCAGGAGGGAGCTAACCTCTGTGGAGAGCAGAGAGAGACCAAGAGGGAGCTAACCTCTGTGGCTAGCAGAGAGAGAGAGACCAGGAGGGAGCTAACCTCTGTGGCTAGCAGAGAGAGAGAGACCTGGAGGGAGCTAACCTCTGTGGCAAGCAGAGAGAGAGACCAGGAGGGAGCTAACCTCTGTGGCTAGCAGAGAGAGAGAGACCAGGAGGGAGCTAACCTCTGTGGCTAGCAGAGAGAGAGACAAAGAGGGAGCTAGCCTATGTGGCAAGAAGAGAGAGACCAGGAGTGAGCTAACCTCTGTGGCTAGCAGAGAGAGAGACCAGGAGGGAGCTAACCTCTGTGGCAATCAGAGAGAGAGACCAAGAGGGAGCTAGCCTCTGTGGCAAGCAGAGAGAGAGACCAAGAGGGAGCTAACCTCTGTGGCTAGCAGAGAGAGAGACCAGGAGTGAGCTAACCTCTGTGGCTAGCAGAGAGAGAGACCAAGAGGGAGCTAACCTCTGTGGCAAGCAGAGAGAGATACCAAGAGGGAGCTAACCTCTGTAGCAAGCAGAGAGAGAGACCAAGAGGGAGCTAACCTCTGTGGCTAGCAGAGATAGACCAAGAGTGAGCTAACCTCTGTGGCTAGCAGAGAGAGAGACCAAGAGGGAGCTAACCTCTGTGGCTAGCAGAGAGGGAGACCAGGAGGGAGCTAACCTCTGTGGCAAGCAGAGAGAGAGACCAGGAGGGAGCTAACCTCTGTGGCAAGCAGAGAGAGAGACCAGGAGGGAGCTAACCTCTGTGGCAAGCAGAGAGAGACCAGGAGGGAGCTAACCTCTGTGGCTAGCAGAGAGAGAGAGACCAGGAGGGAGCTAACCTCTGTGGCAAGCAGAGAGAGAGACCAGGAGGGAGCTAACCTCTGTGGCTAGCAGAGAGCGAGAGACCAGGAGGGAGCTAACCTCTGTGGCTAGCAGAGAGAGAGACCAGGAGTGAGCTTACCTCTGTGGAGAGCAGAGAGAGACCAAGAGGGAGCTTACCTCTGTGGAAAGCAGAGAGAGACCAGGAATGAGCTAACATCTGTGGCAAGCAGGGAGAGAGACCAAGAGGGAGCTAACCTCTGTGGCTAGCAGAGAGAGAGACCAAGAGGGAGCTAACCTCTGTGGCAAGCAGAGAGAGAGACCAGGAGTGAGCTAACCTCTGTGGCTAGCAGAGAGAGAGACCAAGAGGGAGCTAACCTCTGTGGCAAGCAGAGAGAGATACCAAGAGGGAGCTAACCTCTGTGGCAAGCAGAGAGAGAGACCAAGAGGGAGCTAACCTCTGTGGCTAGCAGAGAGAGAGACCAAGAGGGAGCTAACCTCTGTGGCTAGCAGAGAGAGAGACCAAGAGGGAGCTAACCTCTGTGGCAAGCAGAGAGAGAGACCAGGAGGGAGCTAACCTCTGTGGAGAGCAGAGAGAGACCAAGAGGGAGCTAACCTCTGTGGCTAGCAGAGAGCGAGAGACCAGGAGGGAGCTAACCTCTGTGGCTAGCAGAGAGAGAGACCAGGAGTGAGCTAACCTCTGTGGCAAGCAGAGAGAGAGACCAGGAGTGAGCTAACCTCTGTGGCTAGCAGAGAGAGAGAGAGACCAAGAGGGAGCTAACCTCTGTGGCTAGCAGAGAGAGAGAGAGACCAAGAGGGAGCTAACCTCTGTGGCAAGCAGAGAGAGAGACCAGGAGGGTGACCTGGGTAGATAAAGTTGAGCTCAGGGCTCCACTGCTAACTCAGTTTAGGATAGGAAGATAGTGGAGGCCTACCGCAGGATGTTGCAGGCCTACAACACCCCACCCTGTGTGGTTAAGAGAAGATCCACAGGCAAAGACGACCAGCGTGTGAGTGAGCCTAGTAGGACCGTCTGGGAGGCGGGCGGTGCTAGTCACCTTGACAGATGGTACAAGTCTCTTCTGTTTTTTAAGCCCATAACCATGTGTTTGAGGTTAATACTTTTAATTCAAGGTAGATTTGTTTAAGACTACCAAGACCCCTGATTTAGCCCACTGCAGTAAAAATGAATGGCAACAGAGAGGTGGGGAAGGCTCTCTCTCTCTCTCTCTGTCTCGCTCTGTCTCGCTCTGTCTCTCTCTCTCTCTCTCTCTCTCTCTCTCTCTGTCTCTCTCTCTCGCTCTGTCTCTCTCTCTCTCTCTCTCTCTCTCTCTCTCTCTCTCTCTCTCTCTCTCTCTCTCTGTATCTCTCTCTCTCTCTCTCTCTGTCTCGCTCTGTCTCTCTCTCTCTCTCTCTCTCTCTCTCTCTCTCTCTCTCTCTCTCTCTCTCTCTCTCTCTCTCTCTCTCTCTCTCTCTCTCTCTCTCTCTCTCTCTCTCTCTCGTATCTCTCTCTCTCTCTCTGTATCTCTCTCTCTCTCTCTCTCTCTCTCTCTGTATCTCTCTCTCTCTCTCTCTCTCTCTATCCCTCTCTCTGTATCTCTCTCTCTATGTATCTCTCTCTCTTTCTGTATGTCTCTCTCTAAGAAATTCTAATTGTGCTCCCTCAGAATGGACTTTATCTCCTCTGGGTGATTATACATTGATAGCAATCAACGTTTCTGGATCTGAAGCCTTCTCCCCTCTGTGATGTTATCTCCTTGAGATATCTCCCGAGATATAGCAGCACACTGAAGGAGACAAACATATCAACACACTGCACATGGACTCAACCTCCGTGCTGAGCCTTATGTAATGTTAAAATATAAATATAGTAATATAGTAATCTTTCTGGAGGTGTTGTATTTTCTGCATTGAAATCATTAAACGTGTTCCAGTTTCCGTGACAACGTTGGATTTTCGGACAACAAATGAGTGAATGTACGATTTGAAATTAAATGTGAAGAAGAAAACGACCTGTGATTGTCCAGTCAACACATCCTGTAAATTTAACGTCACAATACCCCATAATGACATCACAATACCCCATAATGACATCACAATACCCCATAATGACGTCACAATACCCCATAATGACATCAAAAAACGACCTATGATTGTCCAGTCAACACATCCTGTAAATTTGGTTTCAAGGAGACAGATTATTCTAATAGAGAAGTATAATTCTGGGATATCTTGAAGTGAACCTACATCCATTTTATAATCCAATTTTAATATCCAAGTTTCTGTGAAACATAGCCATAGAGCTGAACATTCGAAGCAATTTTCATAAACCTTTATCATTACCATCTTGATTAAAAAGTGCTATTTAATATTCCAAAAATTCAGTTTAGTCTGAAACCAGCACATCATGTTCAGCATACATTGTCTAAATGAAAGCCTGCAGAGTGAGCAGCAGAATTTTTGGGCGTAATGAATATTTCATACGATGAAACATTATTACCTTTGTGTAAACTGCAGTGGACTGTGAATCTGTGGTAAGTGAAGATATCAATGCATGACTGTTTTGGAGAAGTTGAAGGGGAGGATTTTAATGAATATTCAAAACAACTCTATTCCCAGTAGATTGACTTGTGAGATAGATTTTCTACAAACAATTGAAATTGTGCCCTGATTTTTTTTTTTTTTAAAAGAGTATTTATTAGGGCCTGTAAACGGACTATCGAGACTGTAGACAGCTCCCCCTGTCACACAAGTTATTATAAAAGGCCCACTCTACCTCTCTAAATTACTCTTCTTCTCCCAGTCCTCCTACAGTCTACGCTCCACTAACTACATCTCCCTGTCTGTTCCCACATCGTGCTCCAAATCCGGCTCCAAAACGTTTCAACACTCTGTTTCTACTGACCGGAATTAACTCTAACGGGATTTAAAACATAACCAATGAATCTTCATCTCCTGTTTCAGTAGCATAAGTCATCATGACCTTTTTATGTCTCAACATCAACTGTTCAGAGGAGACTGGGTGAAAACCACTACTAAAGGACACCCAACTGATTCCTGGATAACCTGGACACAAAGAACGGTGGAGATGGCAATGAACGAACTGTACAGACTAAAGGACAGCCTCTCGACAGATGATTAGGCTACTGAAATGAGGTGAACTATTATTACCCCCACCACATCAAAGACACCTTAAGAGTATGTGTTGTTAAAATCTATAGACAAGACAGTCACGGTACGACTCGGGCCATCTGTCTAAATGAATAACACTTTAATGACAATTGTCTATGCAGCCTAAATGACAACCCATTAATTTGTAGGCGAATAGCCATGATCTATTTGTTTGAGTAACAAACTGACAAGTGAACAAGACAACATAATGATTACTGTGGTCTGGACAATTATGTTTTACCACTCCCTAACCAACGAGCTATAAATTACTGAGTCAGTGGGAAGAATTTAAATGGCCCGTATGTGGGGGGAAAAAGACTGGGAGGGATCAAAGTCATTGTAACAAAGTGATGGCAAGTGCTTTTTATGAAGAACCTATTCCTTTCCTCTTGTTATTGACCCTGAGAGAGAGAGAATCTATTCCTTTCCTCTTGCTATTGACCCTGAGAGGGAGAGAATCTACTCCTTTCCTCTTGTTATTGACCCTGAGAGGGAGAGAATCTATTCCTTTCCTCTTGTTATTGACCCTGAGAGGGAGAGAATCTATTCCTTTCCTCTTGTTATTGACCCTGAGAGGGAGAGAATCTATTCCTTTCCTCTTGTTATTGACCCTGAGAGGGAGAGAATCTATTCCTTTCCTCTTGTTATTGACCCTGAGAGAGAGAGAATCTATTCCTTTCCTCTTGCTATTGACCCTGAGAGGGAGAGAATCTATTCCTTTCCTCTTGTTATTGACCCTGAGAGGGAGAGAATCTATTCCTTTCCTCTTGCTATTGACCCTGAGAGGGAGAGAATCTATTCCTTTCCTCTTGTTATTGACCCTGAGAGGGAGAGAATCTATTCCTTTCCTCTTGTTATTGACCCTGAGAGGGAGAGAATCTATTCCTTTCCTCTTGTTATTGACCCTGAGAGGGAGAGAATCTACTCCTTTCCTCTTGTTATTGACCCTGAGAGGGAGAGAATCTATTCCTTTCCTCTTGTTATTGACCCTGAGAGGGAGAGAATCTATTCCTTTCCTCTTGTTATTGACCCTGAGAGGGAGAGAATCTACTCCTTTCCTCTTGTTATTGACCCTGAGAGAGAGAGAATCTATTCCTTTCCTCTTGCTATTGACCCTGAGAGGGAGAGAATCTATTCCTTTCCTCTTGTTATTGACCCTGAGAGAGAGAGAATCTATTCCTTTCCTCTTGTTATTGACCCTGAGAGGGAGAGAATCTATTCCTTTCCTCTTGTTATTGACCCTGAGAGGGAGAGAATCTACTCCTTTCCTCTTGTTATTGACCCTGAGAGAGAGAGAATCTATTCCTTTCCTCTTGTTATTGACCCTGAGAGGGAGAGAATCTATTCCTTTCCTCTTGTTATTGACCCTGAGAGGGAGAGAATCTACTCCTTTCCTCTTGTTATTGACCCTGAGAGGGAGAGAATCTACTCCTTTCCTCTTGCTATTGACCCTGAGAGGGAGAGAATCTATTCCTTTCCTCTTGTTATTGACCCTGAGAGGGAGAGAATCTATTCCTTTCCTCTTGCTATTGACCCTGAGAGGGAGAGAATCTATTCCTTTCCTCTTGCTATTGACCCTGAGAGGGAGAGAATCTATTCCTTTCCTCTTGTTATTGACCCTGAGAGGGAGAGAATCTATTCCTTTCCTCTTGTTATTGACCCTGAGAGGGAGAGAATCTATTCCTTTCCTCTTGTTATTGACCCTGAGAGGGAGAGAATCTATTCCTTTCCTCTTGCTATTGACCCTGAGAGGGAGAGAATCTATTCCTTTCCTCTTGTTATTGACCCTGAGAGGGAGAGAATCTATTCCTTTCCTCTTGTTATTGACCCTGAGAGGGAGAGAATCTATTCCTTTCCTCTTGTTATTGACCCTGAGAGGGAGAGAATCTATTCCTTTCCTCTTGTTATTGACCCTGAGAGAGAGAGAATCTATTCCTTTCCTCTTGCTATTGACCCTGAGAGGGAGAGAATCTATTCCTTTCCTCTTGTTATTGACCCTGAGAGGGAGAGAATCTATTCCTTTCCTCTTGTTATTGACCCTGAGAGGGAGAGAATCTATTCCTTTCCTCTTGTTATTGACCCTGAGAGGGAGAGAATCTATTCCTTTCCTCTTGTTATTGACCCTGAGAGAGAGAGAATCTATTCCTTTCCTCTTGTTATTGACCCTGAGAGGGAGAGAATCTATTCCTTTCCTCTTGTTATTGACCCTGAGAGGGAGAGAATCTATTCCTTTCCTCTTGCTATTGACCCTGAGAGGGAGAGAATCTATTCCTTTCCTCTTGTTATTGACCCTGAGAGGGAGAGAATCTATTCCTTTCCTCTTGTTATTGACCCTGAGAGGGAGAGAATCTATTCCTTTCCTCTTGTTATTGACCCTGAGAGGGAGAGAATCTATTCCTTTCCTCTTGTTATTGACCCTGAGAGGGAGAGAATCTATTCCTTTCCTCTTGTTATTGACCCTGAGAGGGAGAGAATCTACTCCTTTCCTCTTGTTATTGACCCTGAGAGAGAGAGAATCTATTCCTTTCCTCTTGCTATTGACCCTGAGAGGGAGAGAATCTATTCCTTTCCTCTTGTTATTGACCCTGAGAGGGAGAGAATCTATTCCTTTCCTCTTGTTATTGACCCTGAGAGGGAGAGAATCTATTCCTTTCCTCTTGTTATTGACCCTGAGAGGGAGAGAATCTACTCCTTTCCTCTTGTTATTGACCCTGAGAGAGAGAGAATCTATTCCTTTCCTCTTGTTATTGACCCTGAGAGGGAGAGAATCTATTCCTTTCCTCTTGTTATTGACCCTGAGAGGGAGAGAATCTACTCCTTTCCTCTTGTTATTGACCCTGAGAGGGAGAGAATCTACTCCTTTCCTCTTGCTATTGACCCTGAGAGGGAGAGAATCTATTCCTTTCCTCTTGTTATTGACCCTGAGAGGGAGAGAATCTATTCCTTTCCTCTTGTTATTGACCCTGAGAGGGAGAGAATCTATTCCTTTCCTCTTGTTATTGACCCTGAGAGGGAGAGAATCTATTCCTTTCCTCTTGTTATTGACCCTGAGAGGGAGAGAATCTATTCCTTTCCTCTTGTTATTGACCCTGAGAGGGAGAGAATCTATTCCTTTCCTCTTGCTATTGACCCTGAGAGGGAGAGAATCTATTCCTTTCCTCTTGTTATTGACCCTGAGAGGGAGAGAATCTATTCCTTTCCTCTTGTTATTGACCCTGAGAGGGAGAGAATCTATTCCTTTCCTCTTGTTATTGACCCTGAGAGGGAGAGAATCTATTCCTTTCCTCTTGTTATTGACCCTGAGAGGGAGAGAATCTATTCCTTTCCTCTTGTTATTGACCCTGAGAGGGAGAGAATCTATTCCTTTCCTCTTGTTATTGACCCTGAGAGGGAGAGAATCTATTCCTTTCCTCTTGTTATTGACCCTGAGAGGGAGAGAATCTATTCCTTTCCTCTTGTTATTGACCCTGAGAGGGAGAGAATCTATTCCTTTCCTCTTGTTATTGACCCTGAGAGAGAGAGAATCTATTCCTTTCCTCTTGTTATTGACCCTGAGAGGGAGAGAATCTATTCCTTTCCTCTTGTTATTGACCCTGAGAGGGAGAGAATCTATTCCTTTCCTCTTGTTATTGACCCTGAGAGGGAGAGAATCTATTCCTTTCCTCTTGTTATTGACCCTGAGAGAGAGAGAATCTATTCCTTTCCTCTTGCTATTGACCCTGAGAGGGAGAGAATCTATTCCTTTCCTCTTGTTATTGACCCTGAGAGGGAGAGAATCTATTCCTTTCCTCTTGTTATTGACCCTGAGAGGGAGAGAATCTATTCCTTTCCTCTTGTTATTGACCCTGAGAGGGAGAGAATCTATTCCTTTCCTCTTGTTATTGACCCTGAGAGGGAGAGAATCTATTCCTTTCCTCTTGCTATTGACCCTGAGAGGGAGAGAATCTATTCCTTTCCTCTTGTTATTGACCCTGAGAGGGAGAGAATCTATTCCTTTCCTCTTGTTATTGACCCTGAGAGGGAGAGAATCTATTCCTTTCCTCTTGTTATTGACCCTGAGAGGGAGAGAATCTATTCCTTTCCTCTTGCTATTGACCCTGAGAGGGAGAGAATCTATTCCTTTCCTCTTGCTATTGACCCTGAGAGGGAGAGAATCTATTCCTTTCCTCTTGTTATTGACCCTGAGAGGGAGAGAATCTATTCCTTTCCTCTTGTTATTGACCCTGAGAGAGAGAGAATCTATTCCTTTCCTCTTGCTATTGACCCTGAGAGGGAGAGAATCTATTCCTTTCCTCTTGTTATTGACCCTGAGAGGGAGAGAATCTATTCCTTTCCTCTTGCTATTGACCCTGAGAGGGAGAGAATCTATTCCTTTCCTCTTGTTATTGACCCTGAGAGGGAGAGAATCTATTCCTTTCCTCTTGCTATTGACCCTGAGAGGGAGAGAATCTATTCCTTTCCTCTTGCTATTGACCCTGAGAGGGAGAGAATCTATTCCTTTCCTCTTGTTATTGACCCTGAGAGGGAGAGAATCTATTCCTTTCCTCTTGCTATTGACCCTGAGAGAGAGAGAATCTATTCCTTTCCTCTTGCTATTGACCCTGAGAGGGAGAGAATCTATTCCTTTCCTCTTGCTATTGACCCTGAGAGGGAGAGAATCTATTCCTTTCCTCTTGTTATTGACCCTGAGAGGGAGAGAATCTATTCCTTTCCTCTTGCTATTGACCCTGAGAGGGAGAGAATCTATTCCTTTCCTCTTGTTATTGACCCTGAGAGGGAGAGAATCTATTCCTTTCCTCTTGTTATTGACCCTGAGAGGGAGAGAATCTATTCCTTTCCTCTTGCTATTGACCCTGAGAGGGAGAGAATCTATTCCTTTCCTCTTGCTATTGACCCTGAGAGGGAGAGAATCTATTCCTTTCCTCTTGTTATTGACCCTGAGAGGGAGAGAATCTATTCCTTTCCTCTTGTTATTGACCCTGAGAGGGAGAGAATCTATTCCTTTCCTCTTGTTATTGACCCTGAGAGGGAGAGAATCTATTCCTTTCCTCTTGTTATTGACCCTGAGAGGGAGAGAATCTATTCCTTTCCTCTTGTTATTGACCCTGAGAGGGAGAGAACCTACTCCTTTCCTCTTGTTATTGACCCTGAGAGGGAGAGAATCTATTCCTTTCCTCTTGTTATTGACCCTGAGAGGGAGAGAATCTATTCCTTTCCTCTTGTTATTGACCCTGAGAGAGAGAGAATCTATTCCTTTCCTCTTGTTATTGACCCTGAGAGGGAGAGAATCTATTCCTTTCCTCTTGTTATTGACCCTGAGAGGGAGAGAATCTATTCCTTTCCTCTTGTTATTGACCCTGAGAGGGAGAGAATCTATTCCTTTCCTCTTGTTATTGACCCTGAGAGGGAGAGAATCTATTCCTTTCCTCTTGCTATTGACCCTGAGAGGGAGAGAATCTATTCCTTTCCTCTTGCTATTGACCCTGAGAGGGAGAGAATCTATTCCTTTCCTCTTGCTATTGACCCTGAGAGGGAGAGAATCTATTCCTTTCCTCTTGCTATTGACCCTGAGAGGGAGAGAATCTATTCCTTTCCTCTTGTTATTGACCCTGAGAGGGAGAGAATCTATTCCTTTCCTCTTGTTATTGACCCTGAGAGAGAGAGAATCTATTCCTTTCCTCTTGTTATTGACCCTGAGAGGGAGAGAATCTATTCCTTTCCTCTTGCTATTGACCCTGAGAGGGAGAGAATCTATTCCTTTCCTCTTGTTATTGACCCTGAGAGGGAGAGAATCTATTCCTTTCCTCTTGTTATTGACCCTGAGAGGGAGAGAATCTATTCCTTTCCTCTTGTTATTGACCCTGAGAGGGAGAGAATCTATTCCTTTCCTCTTGTTATTGACCCTGAGAGGGAGAGAATCTATTCCTTTCCTCTTGTTATTGACCCTGAGAGGGAGAGAATCTATTCCTTTCCTCTTGTTATTGACCCTGAGAGGGAGAGAATCTATTCCTTGCCTCTTGCTATTGACCCTGAGAGGGAGAGAATCTATTCCTTTCCTCTTGTTATTGACCCTGAGAGGGAGAGAATCTATTCCTTTCCTCTTGTTATTGACCCTGAGAGGGAGAGAATCTATTCCTTTCCTCTTGTTATTGACCCTGAGAGGGAGAGAATCTATTCCTTTCCTCTTGTTATTGACCCTGAGAGGGAGAGAATCTATTCCTTTCCTCTTGTTATTGACCCTGAGAGGGAGAGAATCTATTCCTTTCCTCTTGCTATTGACCCTGAGAGGGAGAGAATCTATTCCTTTCCTCTTGTTATTGACCCTGAGAGGGAGAGAATCTATTCCTTTCCTCTTGTTATTGACCCTGAGAGGGAGAGAATCTATTCCTTTCCTCTTGCTATTGACCCTGAGAGGGAGAGAATCTATTCCTTTCCTCTTGTTATTGACCCTGAGAGGGAGAGAATCTATTCCTTTCCTCTTGTTATTGACCCTGAGAGGGAGAGAATCTATTCCTTTCCTCTTGTTATTGACCCTGAGAGGGAGAGAATCTATTCCTTTCCTCTTGTTATTGACCCTGAGAGGGAGAGAATCTATTCCTTTCCTCTTGCTATTGACCCTGAGAGGGAGAGAATCTATTCCTTTCCTCTTGTTATTGACCCTGAGAGGGAGAGAATCTATTCCTTTCCTCTTGTTATTGACCCTGAGAGGGAGAGAATCTATTCCTTTCCTCTTGCTATTGACCCTGAGAGGGAGAGAATCTATTCCTTTCCTCTTGCTATTGACCCTGAGAGGGAGAGAATCTATTCCTTTCCTCTTGTTATTGACCCTGAGAGGGAGAGAATCTATTCCTTTCCTCTTGTTATTGACCCTGAGAGGGAGAGAATCTATTCCTTTCCTCTTGCTATTGACCCTGAGAGGGAGAGAATCTATTCCTTTCCTCTTGCTATTGACCCTGAGAGAGAGAGAATCTACTCCTTTCCTCTTGTTATTGACCCTGAGAGAGAGAGAATCTATTCCTTTCCTCTTGTTATTGACCCTGAGAGGGAGAGAATCTATTCCTTTCCTCTTGTTATTGACCCTGAGAGGGAGAGAATCTATTCCTTTCCTCTTGTTATTGACCCTGAGAGGGAGAGAATCTATTCCTTTCCTCTTGTTATTGACCCTGAGAGGGAGAGAATCTATTCCTTTCCTCTTGTTATTGACCCTGAGAGGGAGAGAATCTATTCCTTTCCTCTTGCTATTGACCCTGAGAGGGAGAGAATCTATTCCTTTCCTCTTGTTATTGACCCTGAGAGAGAGAGAATCTATTCCTTTCCTCTTGTTATTGACCCTGAGAGGGAGAGAATCTATTCCTTTCCTCTTGTTATTGACCCTGAGAGGGAGAGAATCTATTCCTTTCCTCTTGTTATTGACCCTGAGAGGGAGAGAATCTATTCCTTTCCTCTTGTTATTGACCCTGAGAGAGAGAATCTATTCCTTTCCTCTTGTTATTGACCCTGAGAGAGAGAGAATCTATTCCTTTCCTCTTGCTATTGACCCTGAGAGAGAGAGAATCTATTCCTTTCCTCTTGCTATTGACCCTGAGAGGGAGAGAATCTATTCCTTTCCTCTTGTTATTGACCCTGAGAGGGAGAGAATCTATTCCTTTCCTCTTGTTATTGACCCTGAGAGGGAGAGAATCTATTCCTTTCCTCTTGTTATTGACCCTGAGAGGGAGAGAATCTATTCCTTTCCTCTTGTTATTGACCCTGAGAGGGAGAGAATCTATTCCTTTCCTCTTGTTATTGACCCTGAGAGGGAGAGAATCTATTCCTTTCCTCTTGCTATTGACCCTGAGAGAGAGAGAACCTATTCCTTTTCTCTTGTTATTGACCCTGAGAGAGAGAACCTACTCCTTTCCTCTTGTTATTGACCCTGAGAGGGAGAGAATCTATTCCTTTCCTCTTGCTATTGACCCTGAGAGGGAGAGAATCTATTCCTTTCCTCTTGTTATTGACCCTGAGAGGGAGAGAATCTATTCCTTTCCTCTTGTTATTGACCCTGAGAGGGAGAGAATCTATTCCTTTCCTCTTGTTATTGACCCTGAGAGGGAGAGAATCTATTCCTTTCCTCTTGTTATTGACCCTGAGAGGGAGAGAATCTATTCCTTTCCTCTTGTTATTGACCCTGAGAGAGAGAGAATCTATTCCTTTCCTCTTGTTATTGACCCTGAGAGAGAGAACCTACTCCTTTCCTCTTGTTATTGACCCTGAGAGGGAGAGAATCTATTCCTTTCCTCTTGCTATTGACCCTGAGAGAGAGAGAATCTATTCCTTTCCTCTTGCTATTGACCCTGAGAGAGAGAGAACCTATTCCTTTCCTCTTGTTATTGACCCTGAGAGGGAGAGAATCTATTCCTTTCCTCTTGTTATTGACCCTGAGAGGGAGAGAATCTATTCCTTTCCTCTTGTTATTGACCCTGAGAGGGAGAGAATCTATTCCTTTCCTCTTGTTATTGACCCTGAGAGGGAGAGAATCTATTCCTTTCCTCTTGTTATTGACCCTGAGAGGGAGAGAATCTATTCCTTTCCTCTTGTTATTGACCCTGAGAGGGAGAGAATCTATTCCTTTCCTCTTGCTATTGACCCTGAGAGGGAGAGAATCTATTCCTTTCCTCTTGCTATTGACCCTGAGAGAGAGAGAATCTATTCCTTTCCTCTTGTTATTGACCCTGAGAGGGAGAGAATCTATTCCTTTCCTCTTGTTATTGACCCTGAGAGGGAGAGAATCTATTCCTTTCCTCTTGTTATTGACCCTGAGAGGGAGAGAATCTATTCCTTTCCTCTTGTTATTGACCCTGAGAGGGAGAGAATCTACTCCTTTCCTCTTGCTATTGACCCTGAGAGGGAGAGAATCTATTCCTTTCCTCTTGTTATTGACCCTGAGAGGGAGAGAATCTATTCCTTTCCTCTTGTTATTGACCCTGAGAGGGAGAGAACCTACTCCTTTCCTCTTGTTATTGACCCTGAGAGAGAGAGAACCTATTCCTTTCCTCTTGTTATTGACCCTGAGAGGGAGAGAATCTATTCCTTTCCTCTTGCTATTGACCCTGAGAGGGAGAGAATCTATTCCTTTCCTCTTGCTATTGACCCTGAGAGGGAGAGAATCTATTCCTTTCCTCTTGTTATTGACCCTGAGAGGGAGAGAATCTATTCCTTTTCTCTTGCTATTGACCCTGAGAGAGAGAGAACCTATTCCTTTCCTCTTGTTATTGACCCTGAGAGGGAGAGAATCTATTCCTTTCCTCTTGCTATTGACCCTGAGAGGGAGAGAATCTATTCCTTTTCTCTTGCTATTGACCCTGAGAGAGAGAGAACCTATTCCTTTCCTCTTGTTATTGACCCTGAGAGGGAGAGAATCTATTCCTTTCCTCTTGCTATTGACCCTGAGAGGGAGAGAATCTATTCCTTTCCTCTTGCTATTGACCCTGAGAGAGAGAGAATCTATTCCTTTTCTCTTGCTATTGACCCTGAGAGAGAGAGAACCTATTCCTTTCCTCTTGCTATTGACCCTGAGAGAGAGAGAACCTATTCCTTTCCTCTTGTTATTGACCCTGAGAGAGAGAGAATCTATTCCTTTCCTCTTGCTATTGACCCTGAGAGAGAGAGAATCTATTCCTTTCCTCTTGCTATTGACCCTGAGAGAGAGAGAATCTATTCCTTTCCTCTTGCTATTGACCCTGAGAGGGAGAGAATCTATTCCTTTTCTCTTGCTATTGACCCTGAGAGAGAGAGAACCTACTCCTTTCCTCTTGCTATTGACCCTGAGAGAGAGAACCTACTCCTTTCCTCTTGTTATTGACCCTGAGAGAGAGAGAACCTACTCCTTTCCTCTTGTTATTGACCCTGAGAGAGAGAGAACCTACTCCTTTCCTCTTGTTATTGACCCTGAGAGAGAGAGAACCTACTCCTTTCCTCTTGCTATTGACCCTGAGAGAGAGAGAACCTATTCCTTTCCTCTTGTTATTGACCCTGAGAGGGAGAGAACCTACTCCTTTCCTCTTGTTATTGACCCTGAGAGAGAGAACCTACTCCTTTCCTCTGGCTCAATAATCCAAATTAGAGGTCTGCCTATCACGCTGACCAGGACAAATTATCAATGTAAACTTTAGAAGTGTCTCCTCTATCTCAGAAGGCAGAATCATCCCTAGACTCAATAATAATCATTATATTTCCTTCATACTAGTTGACTGCACATAGCGTGGACACACAGTACTGACTCTTACTCCGCAGTGAGAATGCGTGTCAGGTATACTCAGGGAGTCAGGAAGCAGGTGTAGAAGGTAGCAGGTGCAGAAGGAGAGATTAATAACTATGAAGCATGACAAATGAACAAAACAGGAGATGCCTACTGAACATGAAAACAAACCAATACTGTCTGATGACTGAGGGCTAAATAAAAAGGGAAGATAGTCAAGGTGATGATGAAGTCCAGGTGTTTAATGACGGGGTGCATGCCCAGTGGTTAGTAGACTGACGATGTCAAGTGGGATAAGGTGTGACAGTGGGTATGGGAGCTTTACGCAGCGACCCAGACCTCTCTACTGTCAGAGATTACACACACACTGACTCAGTATATATTTTTTAAATTATTAAAATACATAGACACAAATAGTCCTAGTTGGGCAAAAAACTGTATATTGGACTTACCAATAGAATCACAAGTCGTATTATAGTTATACATATACATACACACACATACATACACATACACACACATACATACACATACATACACATACATATACATATACATACATATACACATACATATACATACATACACACACTACCGGTCAAACGATTTAGAACACCTACTCATTCAAGGGTTTTTCTTTATTTTAAAAATGTTCTACACTGTAGAATAATAGTGAAGACATCAGGACTATGAAATAACACACATGGAATCATGTATTGACCAAAAAAGTGTTAAAAAAATCTAAATCTAGTTTATATTTGAGATTCTTCAAATTGCCACCCTTTGCCTTTATGACAGCTTTGCACCACTCTTGGCATTCTCTCACCCAGCTTCATGAGGTAGTCACCTGGAATGCATTTCAATTAACAAGTGTGCCTTGTTAAAAGTTAATTTGTGTAATTTCTTTCCTTCTTAATGCGTTTGAGCCAATCAGTTGTGTTGTGGCAAGGTAGGAGTGGAATACAGAACATAGCCCTATTTGGTAAAAGACGAAGTTCTTTCCTTCTTAATGAATTAGAGCCAATCAGGTAGGGGGTGCAGTAGTGGACTGGTCACCGGGAGCACCAGGAGAATTCCCGGTGGGCTGGTCAACCTCTGGGTTGGTGGGCCGCCTGCTTTATACATTTTTTTTACTACTAATAAAAAAGTTGGCAGAAGGTTGAACGACACCGGCCAAGCTCTCCTTTCCCCCAGGCCCGTTGGTCTATTCCTAACGAACGTCTATGCAACACTTAGCCCCGCCCACACACACATTGGCACTGACAGCTCAAAAACAAGCTACAACAGAAATTGGAAAAGCAAGGGTAGGGCTGAAAAGTAAATTAAAAAATATATTTTTAAAAATAAATAAAATAAAAAAGTCAAAAGCTTCTCTGCTTCTCCTTACGACAACCGTGACAGAATCTCCCACCACCAATGGACCAAAGTGCAGCGTGTGTGCCATTCCACATTTTATTTACACTGTGAAACTATGCAATACATAAATAAACTGAAAATGACAAAAACAACAAACCGTGATGCAGAGCTGAAACATACACAGACTCAAAGTATGATCTCCAATTAGAGACAACGAGGACCAGCTGCCTCTAATTGGAGATCATCCCAAACAAAACCAACATAGAAATACAAAACTAGAACATGAACATAGAAATAGAAAACATAGAAAAACACCCTGTCACGCCCTACCTAAGAAAATAACATCTTACTATGGTCAGGATGTGACAGGATTTGGGTGAAGGAGAATTGGGGGAGGTTTTGGGAAATTTGCTGTGGGGGTGCAGGGCTGTTGACCGGGGTAGGGGTAGCCAGGTGGAACGCATGGCCAGCCGTAGAAAAATGCTTATTGAAATTTTCAATTATTGTGGATTTATCGGTAGTGACAGTGTTTTCTAGCCTCAGTGCAGTGGGCAGCTGGGAGGAGGTGCTCTTATTCTCCATGGACTTTACAGTGTACCAGAACGTTTTTGAGTTTGTACTACAGGATGCAAATTTCTGTTTGAAAAAGCTAGCCTTAGCTTTCCTAACTGCCTGTGTATATTGGCTCCTAACTTCCCTGAAAAGTTGCATATCACGGGGGCTGTTTGATGCTAATGCAGTACGCCACAGGATGTTTTTGTGATGGTCAAGGGCAGACAGGTCTGGAGAGAACCAAGGACTATATCTATTCCTAGTTCAATTTTTTTGGGAATGGAGCATGCTTATTTAAGATGGTGAGGAAGGCACTTTTAAAGAATAACCAGTCATCCTCTACTGACGGGATGAGGTCAATATCATTCCAGGATACCCCCGGCCAGGTCGATTTGAAAGGCCTGTTCGCTGAAGTGTTTTAGGGAGCGTTTGACAGTGATGAGTGGAGGTCGTTTGATCGCAGACCCATTACGGATGCAGGCAATGAGGCAGTGATCGCTGAGATCTTGGTTGAAAACAGCAGAGGTGTATTTGGATGGCGAGTTAGTTAGGATGATATCTATGAGGGTGCCCGTGTTTACGGATTTGGGGTTGTACCTGGTAGGTTTATTGATGATTTGTGTGAGATTGAGGGCATCAAGCTTAGATTGTAGGATGGCCAGGGTGTTAAGCATATCCCAGTTTAGGTCACCTAGCAGCACGAGCTCAGAAGATAGATGGGGGGCAGTCAATCAATTCACATATGGTGTCCAGGGCATAGCTGGGGGCAGAGGGAGGTCTATAGCAAGTGGCAACATTGAGAGACTTGTTTCTGGAAAGGTACATTTTTAATGTAGAAGCTCAAATTGTTTTGGTACAGACCTGGATAGTAAGACAGAACTCTGCAGGCTATCTCTGCAGTAGAGTGCATCACCGCCCCCTTTGGCAGTTCTATCTTGGCGGAAAATGTTATAGTTAGCAATGGAGATTTCAGGGTTTTTGGTGGTCTTCCTAAGCCAGGATTCAGACATGGCCAGGACATCCGGGTTGGCAGAGTGTGCTAAAGCAGTGAATAAAACAAACTTAGGGAGGAGGCTTCTAATGTTAACATGCATGAAACCAAGGCTTTTACGGTTACAGAAGTCAACAAATGAGAACACCTGGGAAGTAGGAGTGGAGCTAGGCACTGCAGGGCCTGGATTAACCTCTACATCACCAGAGGAACAGAGGAGGAGCAGGATAAGGGTACGGCTAAAGGCTATAAGAACTGGCCGTCTAGCACGTTCAGAACAGAGAGTAAAGGGAGCAGCTATCTGGGCACGATAGCATAGATTCAAGGCATAATGTACAGACAAAGGTATGATAGGAAGAGAGTACATTGGAGGTAAACCTAGGCATTGAGTAATGATGAGAGAGATATAGTCTCTAGAGACGTTTAAACCAGATGATGTAACGGCTGTCTGAAGAAGTAGACCAAGGCGCAGCATGTTGAGTGCTCATATTTAATACTAATTGAGACACTTTGAACAAAACAAGAAAATGACAGCCAAACAGTTCTGTCAGGTATAACAAAACACTAAACAGAAATTAACTACCCACAAAACCCAAAGGAAAACAGGCTGCCTAAGTATGGCTCCCAATCAGCAACAACGATATACAGCTGTTCCTGATTGAGAGCCATACCCGGGCGAAAGAAAAAAATACCAAACATAGAAAAAAGGACATAGAATCAACCAAAATAGAGACATAAAAGGATCTCTAAGGTCAGGGCGTGACAGGTGATGTCACCGCATATGTGGGAGGTGGAACTAAATGGTTGGTTAAGGCATATTGAGCAGGGCTAGAGGCTCTACAGTGAAATGAGACAGTAATCACTAACCAGGACAGTAATGGAGGCATATTGATATTAGGGAGAGGCATGCGTAGCCAAGTGATCGTATGGGTCCAGTGAGTGGTTGGGCTGGCTGGGGGCACGGCGATTCAGGCAGTTAGCAGGCCGGGGCTAGCAAGCTAGCAGTTAGCAGGCCGGGGCTAGCAAGCTAGCATAAGGGCCTTAGAGGGTTGTCGCGATGGGGGAAAGTCTGTTTTTGCCTCCTCGTGCGTTGACGTCGATAGACCAGCCGTGGAATTAGTAGGGTTCCAAGTAGCAGAGGGGTCCAAGTCCAATTGGCAAAATGGTTATAGTGGTCCAAGGATCTGGCCGATGGATCAGCTAACAGCTAACAGTCCAATATGCTGTAGATAGCTAGCAGGCCGCGGTTAGCAGAATGGACCTTCAGGGAACGTCGCGCCTGAGGGGCCTGTTGGGATCCTCAGGCAGATTATGTCGGTATTCCAGTCGTGAAGGATCGGCGGGGATCCGTGCCCCATACCGGCAGTAGAAGGGGTCCGGATATTGTAGCCGAGCTTCAGGAGTAGCCCAGGAGCCCTAGCCGGGAGATGGGTCTAGCATGGGCTAGCTCCAGGCTAGTTGGTGCTTGCTCCAGCACAGAAACGTTAGCCAGGAGTAGTCAACCCGGGTTGCGGTTAGCTAGCTGCCATGATCCAGATGAAAAGGTTCAGAGTTTGCGGTAGGAATCCGGGGATATGGATAGAAAAATAGGTCCGGTATGCTCTGGTTTGAAACGAGTTGTACGAACTGTCGAGAGCTTTCCGAGCTAAAGGTTAGCTGATGACCGCTAGCAGTGGTTAGCTGACTGTGGTTAGCTGACTGATAGCTGATAGCTTGTAGCTAGTTAGCTAGCTAGCTTCAGTTGAGGTATTCCAGTTC
This sequence comes from Salmo salar, assembly GCF_965601325.2. Classification (NCBI taxonomy): domain Eukaryota; kingdom Metazoa; phylum Chordata; class Actinopteri; order Salmoniformes; family Salmonidae; genus Salmo; species Salmo salar. Next base: position 162,680,001 of record NC_138299.1, on the reverse strand, counting down.
GGAGGTAAATAGAAATACTTTAGAAAAACAAAAACAGATCCACATCACATTGGGTGAGGTGGGTTGCAGGAGAGTATATTGAAGTTGAGGTTTAGGAAAAATATTAAAAAGAATGCGAAGAAAAATATATAAAAAAGGACGAAACAAAGACAAAGACGCCTGACTGCTACGCCATCTTGGAAAAATGATGACAGGTCCAGTTTCAGTGGAAAAGAGTCAGGGAAAGCCAGGAAGCCAGACCAACTTTTGATTATTTCAAGAGACCCAAGTCAGATGACCTAAAAACATTTTTTTTGTTTGTTTCCACCCGATGCAGGAATCAACAAACTCTGTGGTACACAGGGTTTCCTGTTTAAAAGATGGTGCCAATCGGAAATGGCTGTCATACAATGAAGAAAGCCATGTGTTATACTGTTTAATTTGTATGGCATTTGCGAAGCCTACTGACAGCAGTATATTTATGAGTGGAATGACAGATTGGAAACATGTTCACCAAAGGGTAGAAGAGCAGGAGAAGAGCGACATGCAGAGAAAATCCTCCAAAAGCAGACATTCAAAGTCTGCTCAGTGGCAGTCAGGTGTCTGCCCACAGAGAGCAGGTACGCAGGAGAAGGCAGGTGCTGGAAAGTGTCGTAGACATAGTGAAAGTCATTGGTAAGAGGGATCTCAGTTACAGGGGGATGCAGTCTGAGGCTGCTGTATAAATTAGAGGACACCAGTATCAATCACGGTCATTTCTTGGAAAGTATGATGTCTGCTTGAAAAGAACATCCCACCAAATGCAAAAAACCTACATCAGTCTGGGGCAGGAGGCAGAGGTTCTCTAATCACACTCCTCTCAAAAAATACTGTCAACACCGTCATTCACACATTACAGTCACAGGAAGATACAGTCACAGGAAGTATCCACAGGTGATTTCTGTCTCATGGCACTCTATATGTTGACCTATACAGACATGTAGCCCTTCAGGATCCTAGAAACTTCTCCCAAATAACATCTAATGGTCTTCCACAGACAGCCCTTCAAGAGCTCAGTAAATGTTTGCTTCGATTTGATAGCCGAGCAACTGTTGACACTTTGCATTGTGAGCTGAGGAGCCTCGCTGTAACAGTGGAAAAGACTGAATGGTTCAGGATTGGAGGAATACATGGCCAGGACAGTGGAGGACGGCCCTGATGGGAAATGAAGAACACATGACCAGGACAGTGGAGGACGGCCCTGATGGGAAATGAAGAACACATGACCAGGACAGTGGAGGACGGCCCTGATGGGAAATGAAGAATACATGACCAGGACAGTGGAGGACGGCCCTGATGGAAATGGAGAATACATGACCAGGACAGTGGAGGATGGCCCTGATGGAAATGAAGAATACATGACCAGGACAGTGGAGGACAGCCCTGATGGAAATGAAGAATACATGACCAGGACAGTGGAGGACAGCCCTGATGGAAATGGAGAATACATGACCAGGACAGTGGAAGATGGCCCTGATGGGAAATGAAGAATACATGACCAGGACAGTGGAGGATGGCCCTGATGGGAAATGAAGAGGAGGTGGAAATAAAGAATGAATGCTGCTCATCCTGCAAAGAATGTCCACTGTGTTGTTACCAGATGCTGAGACGGTACAACCTGCTGACTGAAGCAGACCATATCCTCGGCCTTGGATACAAGTTCCTACTCACCCTCTCAGTTACCCAGGTAGTTCCTACTCACCCTCTCAGTTACCCAGCTAGTTCCTACTCACCCTCTCAGTTACCCAGGTAGATCCTACTCACCCTCTCAGTTACCCAGGTAGATCCTACTCACCCTCTCAGTTACCCAGGTAGATCCTACTCACCCTCTCAGTTACCCAGGTAGTTCCTACTCACCCTCTCAGTTACCCAGGTAGATCCTACTCACCCTCTCAGTTACCCAGGTAGATCCTACTCACCCTCTCAGTTACCCAGGTAGTTCCTACTCACCCTCTCAGTTACCCAGGTAGATCCTATTCACCCTCTCAGTTACCCAGGTAGATCCTACTCACCCTCTCTGTTACCCAGGTAGTTCCTACTCACCCTCTCAGTTACCCAGGTAGATCCTACTCACCCTCTCAGTTACCCAGGTAGATCCTACTCACCCTCTCAGTTACCCAGGTAGTTCCTACTCACCCTCTCAGTTACCCAGGTAGATCCTATTCACCCTCTCAGTTACCCAGGTAGATCCTACTCACCCTCTCTGTTACCCAGGTAGTTCCTACTCACCCTCTGATACCCAGGTAGATCCTACTCACCCTCTGTTACCCAGGTAGTTCCTACTCACCCTCTCAGTTACCCAGGTAGATCCTACTCACCCTCTCTGTTACCCAGGTAGTTCCTACTCACCCTCTCAGTTACCCAGGTAGATCCTACTCACCCTCTGTTACCCAGGTAATTCCTACTCACCCTCTCAGTTACCCAGGTAGATCCTACTCACCCTCTCAGTTACCCAGGTAATTCCTACTCACCCTCTGTTACCCAGGTAGTTCCTACTCACCCTCTCAGTTACCCAGGTAGATCCTACTCACCCTCTCAGTTACCCAGGTAGATCCTATTCACCCTCTCAGTTACCCAGGTAGTTCCTACTCACCCTCTCAGTTACCCAGGTAGATCCTATTCACCCTCTCAGTTACCCAGGTAGATCCTACTCACCCTCTCTGTTACCCAGGTAGTTCCTACTCACCCTCTGATACCCAGGTAGATCCTACTCACCCTCTGTTACCCAGGTAGTTCCTACTCACCCTCTCAGTTACCCAGGTAGATCCTACTCACCCTCTCTGTTACCCAGGTAGTTCCTACTCACCCTCTCAGTTACCCAGGTAGATCCTACTCACCCTCTGTTACCCAGGTAATTCCTACTCACCCTCTCAGTTACCCAGGTAGATCCTACTCACCCTCTCTGTTACCCAGGTAGTTCCTACTCACCCTCTCAGTTACCCAGGTAGATCCTACTCACCCTCTCAGTTACCCAGGTAGATCCTACTCACCCTCTCAGTTACCCAGGTAGATCCTACTCACCCTCTCAGTTACCCAGGTAGATCCTACTCACCCTCTCAGTTACCCAGGTAGATCCTACTCACCCTCTCAGTTACCCAGGTAGATCCTACTCACCCTCTCAGTTACCCAGGTAGATCCTACTCACCCTCTCAGTTACCCAGGTAGATCCTACTCACCCTCTCAGTTACCCAGGTAATTCCTACTCACCCTCTCAGTTACCCAGGTAGATCCTACTCACCCTCTGTTACCCAGGTAATTCCTACTCACCCTCTCAGTTACCCAGGTAATTCCTACTCACCCTCTGTTACCCAGGTAGTTCCTACTCACCCTCTCAGTTACCCAGGTAGATCCTACTCACCCTCTCAGTTACCCAGGTAGATCCTACTCACCCTCTCAGTTACCCAGGTAGCTTGTGAGCGGAGATTCTCTACCTTAAAGTATATCAAGAGCAGACTCAGGAGCACTCTCTCACAAGAACAGCTAGAGGCCTTCACGCTGATGGCCACGAAGAAAGACATCCTAATGGCCCTGGATACTGACATGAGTTACTTCCCAATGAAGTAGTTTCAACATATTTCCTATGACTTACTTACCATTATTTTACTCCTACATTTCTCTTTTTCCTGCCTGTAATATTACTGTCCAGTACTTTGACAGAGTGAAGCCAGCCAGCTGACCCTGAGCAGAAGTCAGACATGTCTGAGTGAGTATTGTGGATATTATCTCTTTTTTACTCTAGGCTTCATGTGATGCGATGTGAGGTAGTTCAATCAAGACAAATTCAGTGTGTGTTCTGTAGAAGTTTTATAACAATGTGCAGCGTTTGTGTGTGTGTGCGTTCTGCAGCCTTGTTAAAGTAGTACTGCCTTAGTGATCGATGGTCGTGATGCAGCTAGTTGGTTGTATTAGGGGCTGGTCGTGTATATACTGGGGCCGGTTCTGGTGGGCTGTTCTGGATCAAAGTCCAAGGCTTTGGGGTGGGGGGGGGGGGGGTTCTGTATACAGAAGGTAGCCCTACTTGGTAAAAGACCAAGTCCCACATATTATGTCAAGAACTGTTCAGAGGAGACTTCGTGAATCAGGCCTTCATGGTCAAATTGCTGCAAAGAAACCACTACTAAAGGACACCAATAAATGTGTCCTTTGGTCTGGAGTCCAAATTGGAGATTTTTGGTTACAACCGCTGTGTCTTTGTGAGAAATGGTGTGGGTGAACGGATGATCTCTGCATGTGTATTTCCCACTGTGAAGCATGGAGGAGGAGGTATTATGGTGTGGGGGTGCTTTGCTGGTGACACTGTCAGTGATTTATTGAGAATTCAATGCACACGTAACCAGCATGGCTACCACAGCATTCTGCAGCTATAAGCCATCCCATCTGGTTTGGGCTTAGTGGGACTATCATTTGTTTTTCAACAGGACACTGACCCAACCCACCTCCAGACTGTGTAAGGGCTATTTAACCAAGAAGGAGAGTGATGGAGTGCTGCATCAGATGATCAGGCTTTCAAAATCGCCCGACATTAACACAATTGTGATGGTTTGGGATGAGTTGAACCGCAGAGTGAAGGACAAGCAGTCAACAAGTGCTCAGCATATGTGGGAACTCCTTCAAGACTGTTGGAAAATTATTCCAGGTGGAGCTGGTTGAGAGAATGCCAAGAGTGTGCAAAGCAGTCATCAAGGCAAAGGGTGGCTATAAGAAGAATCTCAAATGTAAAATATATTTTGATTTGTTTAACACTTTTTTGGTTTCTACATGATTCCACATTTGTAATTTCATAGTTTTGTAGAAAATAGTTGATGTTTTAAACCTTTTAACCAGTTTAATAAGAACGGAATAATATTGCACAAAAAAGAGAGAGCTGTGTTGTGATGGGTCTGGTCTAGTAGTGCTGTGTTGTGATGGGGTCTAGTAGAGCTGTGTTGTGATGGGGTCTAGTAGAGCTGTGTTGTGATGGGGTCTAGTAGAGCTGTGTTGTGATGGGGTCTAGTAGAGCTGTGTTGTGATGGGGTCCAGTAGAGCTGTGTTGTGATGGGCCTGGTCTAGTAGAGCTGTGTTGTGATGGGCCTGGTCTAGTAGAGCTGTGTTGTGATGGGGTCTAGTAGAGCTGTGTTGTGATGGGGTCTAGTAGAGCTGTGTTGTGATGGGGTCTAGTAGTGCTGTGTTGTGATGGGGTCTAGTAGAGCTGTGTTGTGATGGGGTCTAGTAGAGCTGTGTTGTGATGGGGTCCAGTAGAGCTGTGTTGTGATGGGGTCTAGTAGAGCTGTGTTGTGTCGGGGTCTAGTAGAGCTGTGTTGTGATGGGGTCTAGTAGAGCTGTGTTGTGATGGGCCAGGTCCAGTAGAGCTGTGTTGTGATGGGGTCTAGTAGAGCTGTGTTGTGATGGGGTCTAGTAGTGCTGTGTTGTGATGGGGTCTAGTAGAGCTGTGTTGAGATGGGGTCTAGTAGAGCTGTGTTGTGTTGGGGTCTAGTAGAGCTGTGTTGTGATGGGGTCTAGTAGAGCTGTGTTGTGATCGGGTCTAGTAGAGCTGTGTTGTGATGGGGTCTACTAGAGCTGTGTTGTGATGGGGTCCAGTAGAGCTGTGTTGTGATGGGGTCTAGTAGAGCTGTGTTGTGATGGGGTCTAGTAGAGCTGTGTTGTGATGGGGTCTAGTAGAGCTGTGTTGTGATGGGGTCTAGTAGAGCTGTGTTGTGATCGGGTCTAGTAGAGCTGTGTTGTGATGGGGTCTACTAGAGCTGTGTTGTGATGGGGTCCAGTAGAGCTGTGTTGTGATGGGGTCTAGTAGAGCTGTGTTGTGATGGGGTCTAGTAGAGCTGTGTTATGATGGGGTCTAGTAGAGCTGTGTTGTGATGGGGTCTAGTAGAGCTGTGTTGTGTTGGGGTCTAGTAGAGCTGTGTTGTGATGGGGTATAGAATATAGAATCAGAGCCATGGAAAGGGTGCAGGAGGTCCTGCAGAACTCATCCTGTATTCCCTTATAGAATAGGATCCGTGGGAAGGGTGCAGGAGGTCCTGTAGAACCCCTGATGAATTGAAATCAATTTGCCAAAGTTCTAGAACTGCTGCTGTCTATTCAGAAATAAATGTAATGATTCAGAATAGGCTACTACACAATGAGTTGGCGCATAAAGTTTAGCAACAGAGGATCAATAGCTTCTTTTTTTTTAAATGCCTGACTGTGGATTGTGTGTAGCCCGACAACAAGGCATAGCCTACAGTCGGGAACGTGCAGAAAATCTGTTAGTGAAAAGCGTGCAGACAAAACAGGCCTTTCGACAATTTAAAATACAATCAAAGGAAAACACAGGTAGTAAAGCAAATGTGTCCTGCTGAAAAGAGAAGACTCTACTAATCTGTTTGCTGTAGGCTAACAAGATATTTGATCCACTTCCAAATAAGCTTATCGAGCTAACATTGTTTTACAAAGTAAAACAAAAGAGCGGTAGGATTTTTCCAGGAGGGCATAGGCCGTGGCTGGTGAGAGAGCACGGCCGTGGCTGGTGAGAGAGCACGGCCGTGGCTGGGGAGAGAGCACGGCCGTGGCTGGGGAGAGAGCACGGCCGTGGCTGGTGAGAGAGCACGGCCGTGGCTGGGGAGAGAGCACGGCCGTGGCTGGGGAGAGAGCACGGTCGTGGCTGGGGAGAGAGCACGGCCGTGGCTGGTGAGAGAGCACGGCCGTGGCTGGGGAGAGAGCACGGCCGTGGCTGGGGAGAGAGCACGGCCGTGGCTGGTGAGAGAGCACGGCCGTGGCTGGGGAGAGAGCACGGCCGTGGCTGGGGAGAGAGCACGGTCGTGGCTGGGGAGAGAGCACGGCCGTGGCTGGTGAGAGAGCACGGCCGTGGCTGGGGAGAGAGCACGGCCGTGGCTGGGGAGAGAGCACGGCCGTGGCTGGGGAGAGAGCACGGCCGTGGCTGGTGAGAGAGCACGGCCGTGGCTGGTGAGAGAGCACGGCCGTGGCTGGGGAGAGAGCACGGCCGTGGCTGGTGAGAGAGCACGGCCGTGGATGGGGAGAGAGCACGGCCGTGGCTGGTGAGAGAGCACGGCCATGGCTGGTGAGCGAGCTGCGCATCATTGAGTCAGTGAAACTGGAAAGGGCTGTAATTTCCTCCTCATATTGAACAGTATGTGTCTCCACACACCTAGGCCTAGGCTATTGACGGATTCAAGACATGGTTGTTTAAATTGATCACAGATTTTCAGTTTGTCAGTGTCAAAGTAGCCTGTCATTTCGATAAATTGTGCTGTATTAAAAAAGACTCTGCCGTAGTCACCATTCATGTAAAAGTAGAATTGCATGACATGTTTATGAAAGGCCACATTTTCCATACCCGAGGCTACTAAAAATGGGCCCCATGTGAGCATCTTCTATAAGTACCTCTACTCTACTACTCAGAACTCCCCAGGTCACCCTCCTCTCATTGTTCTGGTATCTCAGAGCTCCTCAGGTCACCCTCCTCTCATGTTCTGGTATCTCAGAGCTCCTCAGGTCACCCTCCTCTCATGTTCTGGTATCTCAGAACTCCCCAGGTCACCCTCCTCTCATTGTTCTGGTATCTCAGAGCTCTCCAGGTCACCCTCCTCTCATGTTCTGGTATCTCAGAGCTCCTCAGGTCACCCTCCTCTCATGTTCTGGTATCTCAGAGCTCCTCAGGTCACCCTCCTCTCATTGTTCTGGTATCTCAGAGCTCCTCAGGTCACCCTCCTCTCATTGTTCTGGTATCTCAGAGCTCCTCAGGTCACCCTCTTCTCATGTTCTTGTATCTCAGAGCTCCTCAGGTCACCCTCCTCTCATTGTTCTGGTATCTCAGAGCTCCTCAGGTCACCCTCCTCTCATGTTCTGGTATCTCAGAGCTCCTCAGGTCACCCTCCTCTCATTGTTCTGGTATCTCAGAGCTCCTCAGGTCACCCTCCTCTCATTGTTCTGGTATCTCAGAGCTCCTCAGGTCACCCTCCTCTCATTGTTCTGGTATCTCAGAGCTCCCCAGGTCACCCTCCTCTCATGTTCTGGTATCTCAGAGCTCCTCAGGTCACCCTCCTCTCATGTTCTGGTATCTCAGAGCTCCCCAGGTCACTCTCCTCTCATTGTTCTGGTATCTCAGAGCTCCTCAGGTCACCCTCCTCTCATTGTTCTGGTATCTCAGAGCTCCTCAGGTCACCCTCCTCTCATTGTTCTGGTATCTCAGAGCTCCTCAGGTCACCCTCCTCTCATTGTTCTGGTATCTCAGAGCTCCGCAGGTCACCCTCCTCTCATGCTCACTGTTTGTTCCGGCACCTCACGATTTACAAATTATGCACTGATCACAGGTTGTCTAGAGTCTAGCTGACCACCATAGGCTGCTAAAATATCCACCCTAGCCACGCGCTATATTGTATTAGTTAAAAGATGATGAATATTAGGCTATATTATAAAGTTATTATTTAAGAGCATTGGAGAGACATCACAATCAGTAAAACAAATGATCAGGCTATTTAAACTAGCAGATTTACATAAATCATTAACATCAATGATTAGATGTTAACCTTTACCACCTTGTTGTCAATCATGTCTTTAGGAGACACTGTAAGTAGCTTGCAAACAATGATGAGTGAGTGTGTTATTGCAGAATTTAATAGGTATATGCTAACTAAGGGCAGTTAGAATAATATGAATTTAATTTTGATCACCTGGCCCCTGAAAGGTCTGTGAGCCCTTGGACCCCTGGAAGGTCTGTGTGCCCCTAGTCCCTGGAAGGTCTGTGTGCCCCTAGTCCCTGGAAGGTCTGTGAGCCCCTAGCCCCTGGAAGGTCTGTGAGCCCCTAGCCCCTGGAGGTCTGTGAGCCCTTGGCCCCTGGAAGGTCTGTGAGCCCTTGGCCCCTGGAAGGTCTGTGAGCCCCTGGCCCCTGGAAGGTATGTGAGCCCCTAGCCCCTGGAAGGTCTGTGAGCCCCTAGCCCCTGAAATGTCTGTGAGCCCCTGGCCCCTGAAATGTCTGTGAGCCCTTGGCCCCTGAAAGGTCTGTGAACCCTTGGCCCCTGGAAGGTCTGTGAGCCCCTGGCCCCTGAAATGTCTGTGAGCCCTTGGCCCCTGAAAGAGCTGTGAGCCCTTGGCCCCTGAAATGTCTGTGAGCCCTTGGCCCCTGAAAGGTCTGTGAGCCCTTGGCCCCTGGAAGGTCTGTGAGCCTCTGGCCCCTGAAATGTCTGTGAGCCCTTGGCCCCTGAAAGGTCTGTGAGCCCTTGGCCCCTGAAATGTCTGTGAGCCCTTGGCCCCTGAAAGGTCTGTGAGCCCTTGGCCCCTGAAAGGTCTGTGTGCCCCTAGTCCCTGGAAGGTCTGTGAGCCCCTAGCCCCTGAAAGGTCTGTGAGCCCTTGGCCCCTGGAAGGTCTGTGAGCACCTGGCCCTGGAAGGTCTTGTGTTTATCAGTATGTCATACTATACTATGACATTCTAGACGATTCTGTGCTGCCAACATTTTGGGGAAGGCCCTTGCATCACAATGCCCATGTGCACAAAGTGAGGTCCATACAGAAATGGTTTGTCGATCGGTGTGGAAAAACTTACCTGGCCCCTGGAAGGTCTGTGAACGCCACTGACACTTTATCTAAGTCTTCATGCTGGTACGGACAGTCGAGGTGAAAGATTTCCATCAGCCCCAGTCACCTGTCCTCCTCCTGCCTCTCTGACAGGGTGGCAGCGTTCAGGCTGTCCCAGTCTCCTGTCCTCCTCCTGCCTCTCTGATAGGGTGGCAGCGTTCAGGCTGTCCCAGAGACCTGTCCTCCTCCTGCCTCTCTGACAGGGTGGCAGCATTCAGGCTGTCCCAGTCACCTGTCCTCCTCCTGCCTCTCTGACAGGGTGGCAGCGTTCAGGCTGTCCCAGTCACCTGTCCTCCTCCTGCCTCTCTGACAGGGTGGCAGCGTTCAGGCTGCCCCAGTCACCTGTCCTCCTCCTGCCTCTCTGACAGGGTGGCAGCGTTCAGGCTGTCCCAGACACCTGTCCTCCTCCTGCCTCTCTGACAGGGTGGCAGCATTCAGGCTGTCCCAGTCACCTGTCCTCCTCCTGCCTCTCTGACAGGGTGGCAGCATTCAGGCTGTCCCAGTCACCTGTCCTCCTCCTGCCTCTCTGACAGGGTGGCAGCATTCAGGCTGTCCCAGTCACCTGTCCTCCTCCTGCCTCTCTGACAGGGTGGCAGCATTCAGGCTGTCCCAGTCACCTGTCCTCCTCCTGCCTCTCTGACAGGGTGGCAGCATTCAGGCTGTCCCAGTCACCTGTCCTCCTCCTGCCTCTCTGACAGGGTGGCAGCATTCAGGCTGTCCCAGTCACCTGTCCTCCTCCTGCCTCTCTGACAGGGTGGCAGCATTCAGGCTGTCCCAGTCACCTGTCCTCCTCCTGCCTCTCTGACAGTGTAATAAGGTAAAGGGAGGAGGATAGGAAGGAAAATAACCATGTCCACCCAGAAGCAGTGTGAGATTGACGTATCATTTCAGGAGCATTAAGCGAGACGTATTCAATTTCCTGGTAGAGCATGTCCCTATCATCTGTCACTTCCTGCTATTTACTCAAGTCTATCGCCGTCGCAGTGCCACGACCCGGGTCTGGCTGGCTGTCTGAACGACGGGCGGACACCATACACAGATTTCCCATCACAGCAGATCTGGTGGCATCTGTCTCCTCTCTCCCTTCCTCCATCCTCCCTCCCTCTTCCGTCCCTCCATCCTCCAAATCAACATCCCATCCCAGAATGCTCTCCAGGTGTGTGTGTGTGTGTGTGTGTGTGTAGGCGTGCGTGCATGTGTCAAATCAACACTACACCTCCCACTAATGGACCTGACTCCTATCAAGGTCCATTTCATTGAACATCACTGTCCAGCCGGGCTCATTGCCAGGTCCAGTTATGTGGACAGCCGTCAGCCAGCGAGACACGTTGTAATAGTGATTCTAAATGGTCCTGGTCTGCATGGGGAAACATACTGATAAACACACCTGGGAAGTTCCAAGAAATTACTGCCTTTTGTGTCCCTTTAATACTCTAAGTAGAACTTTTGCACCAATATTGAAATTGAATGGCCTGTTATCTTAAATGAATTCCCTTTAATATTTACAGTATGGAGGATTCAATAAATCTGATATATATATATATATAGTGCCTTTGGAAAGTATTCTGACCACTTGACTTTTTCCCCATTTTGTTACGTTACAGCCTTATTCCAAAATGGATTAAATCAAGAAAATTCCTCAAACAATCTCCAAACACTGCCCCATAATGACAAAGCAAAAACAGGTTTTCGGTAATTTTTGTACATTTATGAATAATTTAAAACTGAAATATGACATTTGCATAAGTATTCAGACCTTTTGCTATGAGACTGGAAATTGAGCTCAGGTGCTTCCTGTTTCCATTGATCATCCTTGAGATATTTCTACAACATGATTAGAGTCCATCTGTGGTAGATTACATTTATTGGACATGATTTGGAAAGGCACACACCTGTACACAGTGGCAAGAAAAAATATGTGAACCCTTTGGAATTACCTGGATTTATGCATACATTTTCCATAACATTTTATCTGATTTTCATCTAAGTCACAACAATAGACAAACACAGTGTGCTTAAACTAATAACACTACAATTATAGTATTTTTCTTGTCTGTATTGAATACATAATTGAAACATTCACAGTGTAGATTGGAAAAAGTAGTTGAACCCCTAGGCTAATGACTTCTCCAAAAGCTAATTGGAGTCAGGAGTCAGCTAACCTGGAGTCCAATCAATAAGACGAAAACACTAAACAAGAATGGTGTTCATGGGAGGACACCATGGAAGAAGCCACTTATGTCCAAAAAAAAAACATTGCTGCACGTCTTAAGTTCATCTGAGCTCAGAGACAGGATTGTGTCACAGATCTGGGGAAGGGTACCAAAAAATGTCTGCAGCATTGACGTCCCCAAGAACATTCTAAATGGAAGAAGTTTGGAACCACCAAGACTCTTCCTAGAGTTGGCCGCCCGTCCAAACTGAGCAATCGGGGGACAAGGACGTTGGTCAGGGTTGTGACCAAGAACCCAATGGTGACTGACAGTGCTCTAGAGTTCCTCTGTGGAGATGGGAGAACCTTCCAGAAGGACAACCATCTCTGCACCACTCCACCAATCAGGTCAGACGGAAGCCACTCCTCAGTAAAAGGCACATGACAGCCTGCTTGGAGTTTCCCGAAGGCACTTAAAACAAGATTCACTTCAACTCTTTGATCTGAATGCCAAGCGTCACATCTGGAGGAAACATGGCACCATCCCTACGGTGAAGCATGGTGGTGGCAGCATCATGCTGTGGAGGTGTTTTTCAGAGGCAGGGACTGGGAGACTAGTCAGGATCGAGGCAATGTTGAAAGAAGAAAAGTACAGAGAGATCCTTGATGAAAACATGCTCTAGAGCACTCAGGACGTAAGACCTGGGCAAAGGTTCACCTTCCAACAGTACAACAACCCTAAGCACACAGCCAAGACAACAATGTTGATTTGTTTAACACTTTTTTGGTTACTACATGATTCCATATGTGTTATTTCACAGTTTTGATGTCTTCACTATTATTCTACAATGTAGAAAATAGTAAAAAAAAAATAAAGAAAAACCTTTGAATGAGTAGGTGTGTCCAAACTTGCACGCTAACCTTGTGTTGTTGACCTGATCTTGATCTGGCCCACCAGAGGTTGTTTCCCTCACTGTAAGACGTGTATGGCTTAGTTGGTAGAGCAAGGTGCTTGATTCCCGCTGGGGGACCAGTATGAAGATATATATCCTCAGTACTGTAAGTTGCTCTGGATCAGAGAGTCTGCTAAATGACTCACTACTGTAGTGGTTCTGGATCAGAGAGTCTGCTAAATGACTCACTACTGTAGTGGATCAGAGAGTCTGCTAAATGACTCCCTACTGTAGTGGTTCTGGATCAGAGAGTCTGCTAAATGACTCACTACTGTAGTGGTTCTGGATCAGAGAGTCTGCTAAATGACTCACTACTGGTGTGGCTCTGGATAAGAGCATCTGCTATACGACTAAAATGTGTAAACTGTATATTAAATAAACTACTTTCAATATTTTCATAGAAAAGAATATCCACCTTTTCATGAAGTAGGTTTTATTGAATGTCACTGATTCTATTGCACTCAATTCTAACCAAAACTACATTTTAAGGTCATATGTGACCCACCACCTGGATTCAGTCCTACAGTATGTATTGAAGCCAAATTTGTAATTGTGTTTTTTTTTTACATTGGATAAAAGTAGAGACTGAGCTAGAAAATGGTATATCATACACCACAGTTGAGAAACAATTGAAAAGTAATTATGCTTTGAAAGTAGATCATTTTGGTACATCTACTGGAGAGCTCTTCTTTGTCTCCACCCATTCAGCATCGTTACCACCCTCTTAAGCTTTAGCCCCACCCATCTCTTTAAGGATTCACATGTGATGCTAAACAGAGTGAATACAGTAGTGTAGTAAACAACCAAAGATTTCAAGACTAAAAGTGGTGAAAGAAGGAGAAAAAAAGTTGCAGTAAAAATACACTCTGTGTCGTCCTTGGCCTATATCCTAATCTGAGTTTGGTGCAGGTCATGTTTGTTCTTCACGTTACCGTCTCTGGTAAACACACTATATCAAATAAATATATGTTTACTTGTCGCATGCACAGTATACAGGAGGTGTAAATGGTACAGTGCAATGGTTACTTCGAGTCTCTTTTTTTAGACATGTGCCAGACTGGGTTTAAATGCCTTCTGTTTAAATGTTTCTGTGTTTATTTATCTGTATATATTATGTATGTATGTGTTTATATATACAGTATTTTATTTAGACATGTAGCTAGCTAGCCAGCTTAACAATGAACCATTATCCCAACTCATATACTCAACGCTAACTAACATTAGGCTATAATTAGCAATGCAAATATATTTCTGAGATATGAATAATATTACTGCACAGATCATACACGTAATGTTAGCTAGCAAGCCAGCCAGCTAACGTTAGCTACCTAGCTAGCTATAGTGCCTTGCAAAAGTATTCACCCCCTTGACGTTTTCCTATTTTGTTGCATTACAACCTGTAATTTAAATTGATTTTTATTTGGATTTAATGTAATGGACATACACAAAATAGTCCAAATTGGTGAAGTGAAATGAAAAAAATTACAGATCAGGGTTGGGTTATAAAAAATATCCAAAACTTTGAACATCCCACGGAGAAATCCATTATAAAAAAAATTGAAAGAATATGGCACGACAACAAACCTGCCAAGAGAGGGCCGCCCACCAAAACTCACGGACCAGGCAAGGAGGACATTAATTAGAGAGGCAACAAAGAGCCCAAAGATTTCCCTGAAGGAGCTGCAAAGCTCCACAGCGGAGATTGGAGTATCTGTCCATAGGACCACTTTAAGCCATACACTCCACAGAGCTGGGCTTTACAGAAGAGTTGCGAGAAAAAAATAAGCAAACATGTTTGGTTTTCGCCAAAAAACATGTGGGAGACTCCCCAAACATATGGAAGAAGGTACTCTGGTCAGATGAGACTAAAATTGAGCTTTTTGGCCATCAAGGAAAATGCTATGTCTGGCTCAAACCCAACACCTCTCATCACCCTGAGAACACTATCCCCACAGTGAATCATGGTGGTAGCAGCATCATTCTGTGGGGTAGTTTTTCATCTGCAGGGACTGGGAAACTGGTCAGAATTGAAGGAATGATGGATGGCACTAAATACAGGGAAATTATTGAGGGAAACCTGTTTCAGTCTTCCAGAGATTTGAGACTGGGATGGACGTTCACCTTCAAGCAGGACAATGACCCTAAGCATACTGCTAAAGCAACACTCGAGTGGTTTAATGGGAAACATTTAAATGTCTTAGAATGGCCTAGTCAAAGCCCAGACCTCAATCCAATTGAGAATATGTGGTATGACTTAAAGATTGCTGTACACCAGCGGAACCCATCCAACTTGAAGGAGCTGGAGCAGTTTTGCCTTGAAGAATGGGCAAAAATCCCAGTGACTAGATGTGCCAAGCTTATAGAGACATACCCCAAGAGACTTGCAGCTGTAATTGCTGCAAAAGGTGGCTCTATAAAGTATTGACTGTGGGGGGGGGGGGGGGGGTGAATAATTATGCATGCTCAAGTTTTTCGTTTTTTTTGTCTTCGTTCTTGTTTGTTTCACAAGAAAAAATGTTTTGCATCTTCGAAGTGGTAGGCATGTTGTGTAAATCAAATGATAAAACCCCTGCAAAAAAAAAAAAAATATGTAATTCCAAGTTGTAAGGCAACAAAATAGGAAAAAATTCAAGGGGTGTGAATACTTTCGCAAGCCACTATAACTAACAGTACTATTTTACTTGCAATGAAAACACATTTCTGACACAATTAGACATGTATAATATCTGAAAATGAAGCTATACTCTTATACATGGATGAACGCTTCTCCTGCTGTCATGGATGCCCTTAGTTGGAAGATGTCATTCGGACACAGGTGTTTTATACACTAGCCTACTGTGTTCTTTTTAAGACTCTCTCTACATTTTGCAATCATCTCTCTGCTTCCACTGATTTCAAAGCCGGGTCAACTTCTATTGATCGCCATTTCTTCCCCCATCACTGTCATCAGAAGACTCTACAATTTCTGGTTCAATTAAAATGTTTTGACCTAAATCAGGGATTTCCTTATCGTCTGATTCGTTTTCAGAGTCAGAGAGGGTCAGCAAGGCACGATCATCTTCCTGAAAGTAGTCCATCATAACTTTTTCCTGTTGATGTTTGTCGATAGCACCATTTACTTCAGGGCAGCAATGCAACATATTTTCAGTAAATTTTTTAAAGCCGCAGTAGAAGGATTATCCATACATAATGAGCATCTCACGTTAAATACAGAAGTGTGCTACATGGCAGACCCATCTGACATGATCTCTCCGCATGTCCAGCCCATCCATTATCTCAGCCAATCACGGCTAGCGGGAAGGTTCCTTCATTTTTCCATGGCTCATAATTTAACAATTTTATTCATATTTTAAACCCCAACCCTACACCCCTACACCTCAATGACTGATTTAAATAACAGTAATTTTCAGCTGTAACTTCTCACCATGTGTCCCTTTGGGCCACTTTTAGGAGTTTTTAATTAAAAGCGCTTTTCACTTGACTCACCACAGAAGGGGAGAGGGAGGACGGGAGAAGGAGAGAATGGGAAAGGGAGGATGGGAGAAGGAGAGGAGGGGAGAGGGAGGACAGAAGGAGGAGAGGAGGGGAGAGGGAGGACAGGAGGGGAGAGAGAAGACAGGAGGATGGGAAAGGGGGATGATGGAGGATGGAAGAGGGGAGGATGGGATAAGGAGAGAAGGGGAAAGGGAGGATGGGAAAAGGAGAGGAGGGGAGAGGGAGGACAGAAGGAGGAGAGGAGGGGAGAGGGTGAACAGGAGAAGGAGAGGAGGGGAGAGAGAAGACAGGAGGATGGGAAAGGGGGAGGATGGAGGACGGAAGAGGGGAGGATGGGATAAGGAGAGAAGGGAGGACTGGATTGGGGTGTGGGTGGTTAGGGGGTAAGGTTGGGGGTAGGGGTTGGGGTATAGGGTTGGGGTATAGGGTTGGGGGTTGGGGTGTGGTGTTGGGGTGTAGGTTGGGGTGTAGAGTTGGGGTGTAGAGTTGGGGTGTTAGGGGTGTAGGTTGTGGTGTAAGGTTGGGGTGTAGGGTTGGGGTGTAGAGGTGTAGGTTGTGGTGTAGGTTGTGGTGTAAGGTTGGGGTGTAGGGTTGGGGTGTAGGGTTGGGGTGTAGGGTTGGGGTGTAGGGTTGGGTTGGGGTGTAGGGTTGGGGTGTAGGGTTGGGGTGTAGGGGTGTGGGGTGTAGGGTTGGGTTGTGGGGTTGGGGTGTAGGGTTGTGGGGTTGGGGTGTGGGGTGTGGGGTGTAGGGTTGGGGTGTAGAGTTGGGGTGTAGGGTTGGGGTGTAGGGTTGGGGTGTAGAGTTGGGGTGTAGGGTTGGGGTGTGGGGTGTGGGGTGTAGGGTTGGGGTGTAGGGTTGGGGTGTAGGGTTGGGTTGTGGGGTTGGGGTGTAGGGTTGGGGTGTAGAGTTGGGGTGTGGGGTTGGGGTGTAGGGTTGGGGTGTAGAGTTGGGGTGTGGGGTGTAGGGTTGGGGTGTAGAGTTGGGGTGTGGGGTTGGGGTGTAGGGTTGGGGTGTAGAGTTGGGTTGTGGGGTTGGGGTGTAGGGTTGGGGTGTAGAGTTGGGGTGTGGGGTGTGGGGTGTAGGGTTGGGGTGTAGAGTTGGGGTGTGGGGTTGGGGTGTAGGGTTGGGGTGTAGAGTTGGGGTGTAGAGTTGGGGTGTAGGGTTGGGGTGTAGGGTTGGGGTGTAGAGTTGGGGTGTAGGGTTGGGGTGTAGAGTTGGGGTGTAGAGTTGGGGTGTAGGGTTGGGGTGTAGGGTTGGGGTGTAGGGTTGTGGGGTTGGGGTGTAGGGTTGTGGGGTTGGGGTGTAGGGTTGGGGTGTACGGTTGGGGTGTAGGGTTGGGGTGTGGGGTGTAGAGTTGGGGTGTAGGGTTGGGGTGTAGGGTTGGGGTGTAGGGTTGTGGGGTTGGGGTGTAGGGTTGGGGTGTAGGGTTGCAGTGTTGGGTTGGGGTGTGGGGTTGGGGTGTAGGGTTGGGGTGTAGGGTTGTGGGGTTGGGGTGTAGGGTTGGGGTGTAGGGTTGTGGGGTTGGGGTGTAGGGTTGGGGTGTAGAGTTGGGGTGTGGGGTGTAGAGTTGGGGTGTAGGGTTGGGGTGTAGGGTTGGGGTGTAGGGTTGGGGTGTAGGGTTGGGGTGTACGGTTGGGGTGTAGGGTTGGGGTGTGGGGTGTAGAGTTGGGGTGTAGGGTTGGGGTGTAGGGTTGGGGTGTAGGGTTGGGGTGTACGGTTGGGGTGTAGGGTTGGGGTGTGGGGTGTAGAGTTGGGGTGTAGGGTTGGGGTGTAGGGTTGGGGTGTAGGGTTGGGGTGTACGGTTGTGGGGTTGGGGTGTAGGGTTGCAGTGTTGGGTTTGTATTATTAGTTTCTCTATTCTATTTTTCCTAAATTAACAGAGAAATTAATGAGATTCACAGGAGGGTAGTCAGATTAACATGAGAAACTAGTGAGTTTAACATGAGAAGGTAGTGAGATTAACAGAATAGGTTAGTGAGATTAACCGGAGAGTGTAGTGGAATTAATAGGATAGGGAAGTGAGATTAACAGGTTAGGGTAGTGAGATTAACAGGATAGGATGGTGTGATTAACAGGATAGGGTAGTGAGATTAACAGGATAGGGTAGTGAGATTAACAGGCTAGGGTAGTTGAATTAATGGGATAGGGTAGTGTGATTAACAGGATAGGGAAGTGAGATTAACTGATAGGGAAGTGAGATTAACAGGTTAGGGTAGTGAGATTAACAGGATAGGATAGTGTGATTAACAGGATAGGATAGTGTGATTAACTGGATAGGGTAGTGAGATTAACAGGATAGGGTAGTAAAATTAATAGGAGAAGGTAGTGAGATTAACAGGATAGGGAAGTGAGATTAACAGGCTAGGGTAGTAAAATTAATCGGAGAGGGTAGTGAGATTAACAGGTGAAGGTAAATGAGATTAACAAGAGAGGGTAGTGAGATTATCAGGAGAAGGTAGTGAGATTTCTCAGATTTACCAATTTGATCTTCAACACATTATCTTGTTCTGGATTCTAAATCTTAAAGCATTGGATAGATAAAGGTATCGATTCAATTCATATCACCGAAATTCAGCGTAATAGTGCTCCTGAAATGTAAAGGCACTTTGTGATTGAGACGGCATGTGCAGTGTTAATCGTAAACGGTCGGGTCTCTGCCATTAAACTTCAATCGCGCTGTGGAGCTGAGCATTGACTATACGGATTGAATCGAGCATAAAGGCATTATGGGTATGGCTTTAAACTTGTCCTCTGATTGGTTGGGTGAAAATGTCACCATATCGCTTCCACCTATCGAATTCTCTCTGACCTACAGGAGAAGCTAGAGGTATCTTGCCTGGCTAACATCCACATCTCTCTGGTTAACAGATGTTGCTTTTCCACCATGAGTCTGGATTGGGCCTCCTTCCCCGACGATTTCTAGAATTGGAATTTATTCTGACCGTTCACATTGGTCCCGGAAACCAATGACGTTATTACCTTTGATACTAGGATTGGTTAGATTTGTTAGAGACTATCCAATCGCGGATGAATTTGTTTTGTACAACAGCCCTTGATTTGAAGTTACACCAACAACTTCTACGGTGGCTGTCTCAGACTAAAGTCTGAATCGAACATCAGAGCAGCCGAAGAATTGAGCGTGAGGCTTCAGGCTAAGGGTTAGATGGGCATCACCAGTGATGTAGTGGTAAGGGTTAGATAGGCATCACCAGTGATGTAGTGGTAAGGGTTAGATAGGCATCACCAGTGATCTAGTGCTAAGGGTTAGATGGGCATCACCAGTGATGTAGTGGTAAGGGTTAGATAGGCATCACCAGTGATCTAGTGGTAAGGGTTAGATTGGCATCACCAGTGATGTAGTGGTAAGGGTTAGATAGGCATCACCAGTGATCTAGTGCTAAGGGTTAGATAGGCATCACCAGTGATCTAGTGGTAAGGGTTAGATAGGCATCACCAGTGATCTAGTGGTAAGGGTTAGATAGGCATCACCAGTGATGTAGTGGTAAGGGTTAGATAGGCATCACCAGTGATCTAGTGGTAAGGGTTAGATAGGCATCACCAGTGATGTAGTGGTAAGGGTTAGATAGGCATCACCAGTGATCTAGTGCTAAGGGTTAGATAGGCATCACCAGTGATCTAGTGCTAAGGGTTAGATAGGCATCACCAGTGATGTAGTGGTAAGGGTTAGATAGGCATCACCAGTGATCTAGTGGTAAGGGTTAGATAGGCATCACCAGTGATCTAGTGGTAAGGGTTAGATTGGCATCACCAGTGATCTAGTGGTAAGGGTTAGATTGGCATCACCAGTGATGTAGTGGTAAGGGTTAGATAGGCATCACCAGTGATCTAGTGGTAAGGGTTAGATTGGCATCACCAGTGATGTAGTGGTAAGGGTTAGATTGGGATGACCAGTGATCTAGTGCTAAGGGTTAGATAGGCATCACCAGTGATCTAGTGCTAAGGGTTAGATAGGCATCACCAGTGATCTAGTGGTAAGGGTTAGATAGGCATCACCAGTGATGTAGTGGTAAGGGTTAGATAGGCATCACCAGTGATCTAGTGGTAAGGGTTAGATTGGCATCACCAGTGATGTAGTGGTAAGGGTTAGATTGGCATCACCAGTGATGTAGTGGTAAGGGTTAGATTGGCATCACCAGTGATGTAGTGGTAAGGGTTAGATTGGCATCACCAGTGATCTAGTGGTAAGGGTTAGATAGGCATCACCAGTGATCTAGTGGTAAGGGTTAGATAGGCATCACCAGTGATCTAGTGGTAAGGGTTAGATAGGCATCACCAGTGATCTAGTGCTAAGGGTTAGATAGGCATCACCAGTGATGTAGTGGTAAGGGTTAGATAGGCATCACCAGTGATCTAGTGGTAAGGGTTAGATTGGCATCACCAGTGATCTAGTGGTAAGGGTTAGATAGGCATCACCAGTGATGTAGTGGTAAGGGTTAGATAGGCATCACCAGTGATCTAGTGGTAAGGGTTAGATAGGCATCACCAGTGATCTAGTGGTAAGGGTTAGATAGGCATCACCAGTGATCTAGTGGTAAGGGTTAGATTGGCATCACCAGTGATCTAGTGGTAAGGGTTAGATGGGCATCACCAGTGATGTAGTGGTAAGGGTTAGATGGGCATCACCAGTGATGTAGTGGTAAGGGTTAGATAGGCATCACCAGTGATGTAGTGGTAAGGGTTAGATTGGCATCACCAGTGATGTAGTGGTAAGGGTTAGATTGGCATCACCAGTGATCTAGTGCTAAGGGTTAGATAGGCATCACCAGTGATCTAGTGGTAAGGGTTAGATTGGCATCACCAGTGATGTAGTGGTAAGGGTTAGATAGGCATCACCAGTGATCTAGTGGTAAGGGTTAGATTGGCATCACCAGTGATCTAGTGGTAAGGGTTAGATAGGCATCACCAGTGATGTAGTGGTAAGGGTTAGATAGGCATCACCAGTGATCTAGTGGTAAGGGTTAGATAGGCATCACCAGTGATCTAGTGGTAAGGGTTAGATAGGCATCACCAGTGATCTAGTGGTAAGGGTTAGATGGGCATCACCAGTGATGTAGTGGTAAGGGTTAGATGGGCATCACCAGTGATGTAGTGGTAAGGGTTAGATAGGCATCACCAGTGATGTAGTGGTAAGGGTTAGATTGGCATCACCAGTGATGTAGTGGTAAGGGTTAGATTGGCATCACCAGTGATCTAGTGCTAAGGGTTAGATAGGCATCACCAGTGATCTAGTGGTAAGGGTTAGATAGGCATCACCAGTGATGTAGTGGTAAGGGTTAGATAGGCATCACCAGTGATCTAGTGCTAAGGGTTAGATAGGCATCACCAGTGATGTAGTGCTAAGGGTTAGATAGGCATCACCAGTGATCTAGTGGTAAGGGTTAGATAGGCATCACCAGTGATGTAGTGGTAAGGGTTAGATTGGCATCACCAGTGATGTAGTGGTAAGGGTTAGATTGGCATCACCAGTGATGTAGTGGTAAGGGTTAGATTGGCATCACCAGTGATCTAGTGCTAAGGGTTAGATAGGCATCACCAGTGATGTAGTGGTAAGGGTTAGATAGGCATCACCAGTGATGTAGTGGTAAGGGTTAGATAGGCATCACCAGTGATCTAGTGGTAAGGGTTAGATAGGCATCACCAGTGATCTAGTGGTAAGGGTTAGATAGGCATCACCAGTGATGTAGTGGTAAGGGTTAGATTGGCATCACCAGTGATGTAGTGGTAAGGGTTAGATTGGCATCACCAGTGATCTAGTGCTAAGGGTTAGATAGGCATCACCAGTGATCTAGTGCTAAGGGTTAGATAGGCATCACCAGTGATGTAGTGGTAAGGGTTAGATAGGCATCACCAGTGATCTAGTGCTAAGGGTTAGATAGGCATCACCAGTGATGTAGTGGTAAGGGTTAGATAGGCATCACCAGTGATCTAGTGCTAAGGGTTAGATAGGCATCACCAGTGATGTAGTGGTAAGGGTTAGATAGGCATCACCAGTGATGTAGTGGTAAGGGTTAGATTGGCATCACCAGTGATCTAGTGCACTACTGGGCATCAAATAAGCAATATGTTGGAGATGATTTCATTTTCAAATAACTGACAGTGAAAGGTTGTAATCTGAATAAAGGGAGAGGTTGTTATCTGAATAAAGGGAGAGGTTGTTATCTGAATAAAGGGAGAGGTTGTTATCTGAATAAAGGGAGAGGTTGTTATCTGAATAAAGGGAGAGGTTGTAATCTGAATAAAGGGAGAGGTTGTTATCTGAATAAAGGGAGAGGTTGTTATCTGAATAAAGGGAGAGGTTGTAATCTGAATAAAGGGAGAGGTTGTAATCTGAATAAAGGGAGAGGTTGTAATCTGAATAAAGGGAGAGGTTGTAATCTGAATAAAGGGAGAGGTTGTAATCTGAATAAAGGGAGAGGTTGTAATCTGAATAAAGGGAGAGGTTGTTATCTGAATAAAGGGAGAGGTCGTAATCTGAATAAAGGGAGAGGTTGTAATCTGAATAAAGGGAGAGGTTGTAATCTGAATAAAGGGAGAGGTTGTAATCTGAATAAAGGGAGAGGTTGTTATCTGAATAAAGGGAGAGGTTGTAATCTGAATAAAGGGAGAGGTTGTTATCTGAATAAAGGGAGAGGTCGTAATCTGAATAAAGGGAGAGGTTGTAATCTGAATAAAGGGAGAGGTTGTAATCTGAATAAAGGGAGAGGTTGTTATCTGAATAAAGGGAGATGTTGTTATCTGAATAAAGTGAGACGTTGTAATCTGAATAAAGGGAGAGGTTGTAACCTGAATAAAGGAAAAAAGACCATTCTTGAAAATGGGGTGAGACATTTTTACTAATCTGCTAGAGAACCAGTTCGGATTAAAATATAACTTTTGTATGACTGAAGCTATTAGTGAGAGGTCTAATACTTTAATATTGAATAATTACTGCCCTCCAAATTCATATTAATAATATAAATATGCCCATTTCATTTACTTCAGATTGACTTTCCAAATAAAATGAAATATTTTTTTCTAAAATATATATTTTTTTTAAACTGGTCAAAAACCAATACTGTACACCAAAACTTTCCACAAATTCTGCACGAATACTATCCACCAATACTGTACACCAAAACTATTCACAAATACAGTCCGCTAAAACTATTCACAAATACTATCCACCAATACCATCCACCAATACCATCCACCAATACCATCCACCAATACTATCCACCAATACTATCCACCAATACCATCCACCAATACTATCCACCAATACCATCCACCAATACCATCCACCAATACCATCCACCAATACCATCCACCAATACCATCCACCAATACCATCCACCAATACCATCCACCAATACTATCCACCAATACTATCCACCAATACTATCCACCACTACCATCCACCAATACCATCCACCAATACCATCCACCAATACCATCCACCAATACCATCCACCAATACCATCCACCAATACCATCCACCAATACCATCCACCAATACCATCCACCAATACCATCCACCAATACCATCCACCAATACCATCCACCAATACCATCCACCAATACTATCCACCAATACCATCCACCAATACTATCCACCAATACCATCCACCAATACCATCCACCAATACCATCCACCAATACCATCCACCAATACCATCCACCAATACCATCCACCAATACTATCCACCAATACTATCCACCAATACCATCCACCAATACCATCCACCAATACTATCCACCAATACCATCCACCAATACCATCCACCAATACCATCCACCAATACCATCCACCAATACCATCCACCAATACTATCCACCAATACCATCCACCAATACTATCAAAGGACCACAGTAATAGTAAAACATTCAATTGGTTATAATATGATACATTATATAGGATACAGATGTTATGTTAGGATACATTATATAGGATATAGATGTTATGTTAGGATACATTATACAGATGTTATGTTAGGATACATTATACAGGATACAGATGGTTATGTAAGGATACATTATACATTATACAGATGTTATGTTAGGATACATTATACAGGATACAGCTCTTAGAGACTTACCCAGATAGACTCACAACTGTAATCTCTGTCAGCCGTGGTTCTAACATGTATTCACTCAGGGGGTTGAATGCATATCCAATCAAGATATATTTGTGGGGATTTTTTTCATAACTTTTTTATAAATGTTAGAATTCTTTACAAAAAAATAGCAAATTAAATCAATTTTAATCCCACTTTGTAACACAACGAAATGTGGAAAAAGTCTATAGTTATGAATACTTTCTGAAGATACAGTATATATTTTATAATTATTCTTAAAATGATTGTAAATAAAAGATCACAAAATTAGAGGAATTCTCTCAGTATGTTTATTCTGGTTGATTTTCCCTTCTTGGAATACTGATTCTGCAGACAGACATTTATGTTGATTTCAAATTCAAGCGAAATTGAGTTTTGAACTTTCAGATGGAGTCGAAACCATAATTAACCTGAACTGAACAACGATTCATGAAGTTCACCCCCCAGTTAAATCAGACATAGATTGGCAAGTGCTTGAATTATTTCCTCATCATTTGTAAAAAAAAAAAATTATAATAATAGTACTTACTCATAAATTATTTTCCTGTAATCGTGCTACTCTTCATGAATATACAACAGGGTTATTATCTGGAGACTTATCTGGATATGTCTCCATTGTATTTTCATCTTGAGCAGTGCTTGAGGCCATGCAGGATTTTAGATGATAGGTGTGATAGCAGAGGTGTATCAGTGGTACTCTGACTACAGGTTACATAGACAGACAGTCTGGAAGATTCTCACACAGTCCAGATCAAAGCTTTCATTTCAATGAGCCAGAGCAGGACCTGTACCAAACTGTTACTCAACATTGTGGTTAGATCAGTAAAGCAGGACTTGAAACAGCACAATGTGTTTGTGTGTGTGTGTGTGTGTGTGTGTGTGTGTGTGTGTGTGTGTGTGTGTGTGTGTGTGTGTGTGTGTGTGTGTGTGTGTGTGTGTGTGTGTGTGTGTGTGTTTGGTTTTACTCTCCTTGCTAGGACCAGAAGAACAGACATTTCGCCAGTCCTCAAAAGGAAAAAGGCTATTTTAGGTTTAGTGGTTAGGGCTATAATTAGGGTTAGGGGTTAGGGCTATAATTAGGGTTAGGGGTTAGGGCTATAATTAGGGTTAGGGGTTAGGGCTATAATTAGGGTTAGGGGTTAGGGCTAGAATTAGGGTTAGGGGTTAGGGCTAGAATTAGGGTTAGGGGTTAGGGCTAGAATTAGGGTTAGGGGTTAGGGCTAGAATTGGGGTTAGGGGTTAGGGCTAGAATTAGGGTTAGGGATAGGGGTTAGGGTTAGGGCTAGAATTAGGGCTAGAATTAGGGTTAGGGTTAGAATTAGGGTTAGAATTAGGGTTAGGGTTAGGGTTAGGGTTAGAATTAGGGTTAGGGTTAGGGGTTAGGGATAGAATTAGGGTTAGGGTTAGGGATAGGGGTTAGGGTTAGAATTAGGGTTAGGGTTAGGGGTTAGGGCTAGAATTAGGGATAGAATTAGGGTTAGGGTTAGAATTAGGGTTAGGGGTTAGGGGTTAGGGTTAGGGCTAGAATTAGGATTAGGGGTTAGGGCTATAATTAGGGTTAGGGGTTAGGGCTAGAATTAGGGTTAGGGGTTAGGGCTAGAATTAGGGTTAGGGGTTAGGGGTTAGGGTTAGAATTAGGGTTAGGGCTAGAATTAGGGTTAGGGGTTAGGGATAGGGGTTAGGTTTAGGGCTAGAATTAGGGTTAGAATTAGGGATAGGGGTTAGGTTTAAGGTTCAGGTTAGGGTTACAGTTAGGGTTAGGGCTAGGGCTAGAATTAGGGTTAGGGCTAGAAAGTAGGGCTAGAATTAAGGTTAGAATTTGGGTTTGGGGTTAGGGTTAGGGTTAGGTTTATTGTTATGGTTAGCATAATAAAATGCATCTCGATCCACCACATCCGTCTACAGTCCCTATAACTAACACTAACCCTACAGTCTACAGTCACTAACCCTACAGTATACAGTCACTAACCCTACAGTATACAGTCACTAACCCTACAGTATACAGTCACTAACCATACAGTATACAGTCACTATCCCTACAGTATACAGTCACTAACCCTACAGTATACAGTATACAGTCACTAACCCTACAGTATACAGTCACTAACCCTACAGTATACAGTCACTAACCCTACAGTATACAGTCACTAACCCTAGGGGTTAGGGTCCTAGGGCTACGAACGTTAGGGCCTAGAATCTAGGGTTAGGGTTACGAATCCTAGGGTTACGAATTAGGGTTAGGGTTACGAATTAGGGTTAGGGGTTAGGGGTTAGGGCTAGAATTAGGGCTAGAATTAGGGTTAGGGTTAGAATTAGGGTTAGGGATAGGGGTTAGGGTTAGAATTAGGGTTAGGGTTAGGGGTTAGGGCTAGAATTAGGGATAGAATTAGGGTTAGGGTTAGAATTAGGGTTAGGGGTTAGGTTTAAGGTTCAGGTTAGGGTTACAGTTAGGGTTAGGGCTAGGGCTAGAATTAGGGTTAGGGCTAGAAAGTAGGGCTAGAATTAAGGTTAGAATTTGGGTTTGGGGTTAGGGTTAGGGTTAGGTTTATTGTTATGGTTAGCATAATAAAATGCATCTCGATCCACCACATCCGTCTACAGTCCCTATAACTAACCTAACCCTACAGTCTACAGTCACTAACCCTACAGTATACAGTATACAGTCACTAACCCTACAGTATACAGTCACTAACCCTACAGTATACAGTCACTAACCCTACAGTATACAGTATACAGTCACTAACCCTACAGTATACAGTCACTAACCCTACAGTATACAGTCACTAACCCTACAGTATACAGTCACTAACCCTACAGTATACAGTCACTAACCCTACAGTATACAGTCACTAACCCTACAGTATACAGTCACTAACCCTACAGTATACAGTATACAGTCACTAACCCTACAGTATACAGTCACTAACCCTACAGTATACAGTCACTAACCCTACAGTATACAGTCACTAACCCTACAGTATACAGTCACTAACCATACAGTATACAGTCACTAACCCTACAGTATACAGTCACTAACCCTACAGTATACAGTCACTAACCCTACAGTATACAGTCACTAACCCTACAGTATACAGTCACTAACCCTACAGTATACAGTCACTAACCCTACAGTATAAGCCTAACCCTACAGTATACAGTCACTAACCCTACAGTATACAGTCACTAACCCTACAGTATACAGTATACAGTCACTAACCCTACAGTATACAGTCACTAACCCTACAGTATACAGTCACTAACCCTACAGTATACAGTCCCTAACCCTACAGTATACAGTCACTAACCCTACAGTATACAGTATACAGTCACTAACCCTACAGTATACAGTCACTAACCCTACAGTATACAGTCACTAACCCTACAGTATACAGTCACTAACCCTACAGTATACAGTATACAGTCACTAACCCTACAGTATACAGTCACTAACCCTACAGTATACAGTCACTAACCCTACAGTATACAGTATACAGTCACTAACCCTACAGTATACAGTCACTAACCCTACAGTATACAGTCACTAACCCTACAGTTTACAGTCACTAACCCTACAGTATACAGTCACTAACCCTACAGTATACAGTCACTAACCCTACAGTATACAGTCACTAACCCTACAGTATACAGTCACTACAGCCTACAGTATACAGTCACTAACCCTACAGTATACAGTATACAGTCACTAACCCTACAGTATACAGTCACTAACCCTACAGTATACAGTCACTAACCCTACAGTATACAGTCACTAACCCTACAGTATACAGTCACTAACCCTACAGTATACAGTCACTAACCCTACAGTATACAGTATACAGTCACTAACCCTACAGTATACAGTCACTAACCCTACAGTATACAGTCACTAACCCTACAGTATACAGTCACTAACCCTACAGTATACAGTATACAGTCACTAACCCTACAGTATACAGTCACTAACCCTACAGTATACAGTCACTAACCCTACAGTTTACAGTCACTAACCCTACAGTATACAGTCACTAACCCTACAGTATACAGTCACTAACCCTACAGTATACAGTCACTAACCCTACAGTATACTGTCACTAACCCTACAGTATACAGTCACTAACCGTACAGTATACAGTCACTAACCCTACAGTATACAGTATACAGTCACTAACCCTACAGTACAGTCACTAACCCTACAGTATACAGTATACAGTCACTAACCCTACAGTATACAGTATACAGTCACTAACCCTACAGTATACAGTCACTAACCCTACAGTATACAGCCACTAACCCTACAGTATACAGTCCCTAACCCTACAGTATACAGTCACTAACCCTACAGTATACAGTCACTATCCCTACAGTATACAGTCACTAACCCTACAGTATACAGTCACTAACCCTACAGTATACAGTCACTAACCCTACAGTATACTGTCACTAACCCTACAGTATACAGTCACTAACCCTACAGTGTACAGTCACTAACCCTACAGTATACAGTCACTAACCCTACAGTATACAGTCACTAACCCTACAGTGTACAGTCACTAACCCTACAGTATACAGTCACTAACCCTACAGTATACAGTATACAGTCACTAACCCTACAGTATACAGTATACAGTCACTAACCCTACAGTATACAGTCACTAACCCTACAGTTTACAGTCACTAACCCTACAGTATACAGTCACTCCCTACAGTATACAGTCACTAACCCTACAGTATACAGTGACTAACCCTACAGTATACAGTATACAGTCACTAACCCTACAGTATACAGTCACTAACCCTACAGTATACAGTATACAGTCACTAACCCTACAGTATACAGTATACAGTCACTAACCCTACAGTATACAGTCACTAACCCTACAGTATACAGTCACTAACCCTACAGTATACAGTGACTAACCCTACAGTATACAGTCACTAACCCTACAGTATACAGTCACTAACCCTACAGTATACAGTCACTAACCCTACAGTATACAGTCACTAACCCTACAGTATACAGTATACAGTCACTAACCCTACAGTATACAGTCACTAACCCTACAGTATACAGTCACTAACCCTACAATATACAGTCACTAACCCTACAGTATACAGTATACAGTCACTAACCCTACAGTATACAGTCACTAACCCTACAGTATACAGTCACTAACCCTACAGTTTACAGTCACTAACCCTACAGTATACAGTCACTAACCCTACAGTATACAGTCACTAACCCTACAGTATACAGTCACTAACCCTACAGTATACAGTCACTAACCCTACAGTATACTGTCACTAACCCTACAGTATACAGTCACTAACCCTACAGTATACAGTATACAGTCACTAACCCTACAGTATACAGTCACTAACCCTACAGTATACAGTATACAGTCACTAACCCTACAGTATACAGTATACAGTCACTAACCCTACAGTATACAGTCACTAACCCTACAGTATACAGCCACTAACCCTACAGTATACAGTCCCTAACCCTACAGTATACAGTCACTAACCCTACAGTATACAGTCACTAACCCTACAGTATACAGTATACAGTCACTAACCCTACAGTATACAGTCACTAACCCTACAGTATACAGTCACTATCCCTACAGTATACAGTAGCACTAATCTGTTATTCAATGTGTTTCTATGGGCTAATAGCAGTAATCTGTTATTCAATGTGTTTCTATGGGCTAATAGCAGTAATCTGTTATTCAATGTGTTTCTATGGGCTAATAGCAGTAATCTGTTATTCAATGTGTTTCTATGGGCTAATAGCAGTAATCTGTTATTCAATGTGTTTCTATTGGCTAATAGCAGTAATCGGTTATTCAATGTGTTTCTATGGGCTAATAGCAGTAATCTGTTATTCAATGTGTTTCTATGGGCTAATAGCAGTAATCTGTTATTCAATGTGTTTCTATTGGCTAATAGCAGTAATCGGTTATTCAATGTGTTTCTATGGGCTAATAGCAGTAATCTTTTATTCAATGTGTTTCTATGGGCTAATAGCAGTAATCTGTTATTCAATGTGTTTCTATGGGCTAATAGCAGTAAGGACTATCTGTTATTCCATGTAGTGAATATGTTATTCAATGCGTTTGATGAGCTAATAGCATTAAGGCCAAATAAATATTTTGGGGGGGATACTCCAAGGGGTCTTAAAATTGAAAAAATCAAATAGCAAAATAATCATTGGTATAACCTTCTTAAAATAATTACATTATCCTTGGTATGACATTCTTAAAACAATTACACATAGCTTAATAGAACCCCATTTTTTTGCAGTATTACTTTAGTGCCTTTTTGCCAACAGGATGGTTTGGAATATTTTTATTCTGTACAAGCTTCCTTCTTTCCACTCTGTCATTTAGGTTAGTACTGTGGAGAAACTACAATGTTGTTGATCCATCCTCAGTTTTCTCCTATCACAGCCATTAAACTCTGTAACTGTTTTAAAATCACCGTTGGCCTCATGGTGAAATCCCTGAGTGGTTTCCTTCCTCTCCAGCAACTGAGTTAGGAAGGGTACCTGTGTCTTGGTTGTGACTGGGTGTGTTGACACATCATCCAAAGTGTAATTAATAACTTCACAATGCCCAAAGGGATATTCAATGTCTGTTTTGTTTTGTTGTCTTTACCCATTTAGCAATAGGTGCCCTTCTTTGCGAGGCATTGGAAAACCTTCCTGGTCTGTGGTTGAATCTGTGTTTGAAATTCACTGCTCAACTGAGGGACTTTACAGATAATTGTATGTGTGGGGGTACAGAGATGAGGTAGTTATTCAGAAATCATGTTAAACACTATTATTACAAACAGAGTGAGTCCATGTAACTTATTATGTGACTTGTTAAGCACGTTTACTCCTGAATTTATTTCGGATTGTCATAACAGAGGGGTTGAATACTCAATGACTCAATGCATTTCAGTTGTTCATTTTTAATTAATTTGTAAAAATTCCAAATAACATAATTACACTATGACATTATGGGGTATTGTGTGTAGACCAGTGACCCCCCGCCAAAAAAATCTCAATTTAATCCATTTAAAATTCAAGCTGTAAACACAACAAAATATGGAAAAAGCAACAGCGTGTGAATACTTTCTGAAGGAACTGTATATTATTCCAATGTTTTTAAATGAGGGTTATATATGCAAAGTACTCCCATGGATTTTGGAGTCACTAAAGAGGCATTTCATCAAGTCGTCCCTGTTCAATTCTAACCCCGTTTAAAAACGATCTGACTGAGGAACCATTGTACTGTTCACTGGATGAACAAATGAGATTCACTCTGCTACATTAGATATATTTAATGAAACCCATAGATCACCCTAAAGTGCTGCCTCTGCTTGGGATTGCTGAAGAAAATCAATTGTTTGGAGAATTAATTATTCTTAAGGAGGGTAAATCTTTAAATCATTAGCGCCATTTCTCTCTCTCTCTTTTTTTTTATTTTTTTTTACCCAAACCCCGTCGAGTGAGTAGATGATTGTTCTAACTTGAAGATGCTGTGTGTTGATGACATGTTCTAACTTGGGGATGCTGTGTGTTGATGACATGTTCTAACTTGGGGATGCTGTGTGCTGATGACATGTTCTAACTTGGGGATGCTGTGTGTTGATGACATGTTCTAACTTGGGGATGCTGTGTGTTGATGACATGTTCTAACTTGGGGATGCTGTGTGTTGATGACATGTTCTAACTTGGGGATGCTGTGTGCTGATGACATGTTCTAACTTGGGGATGCTGTGTGCTGATGACATGTTATAACTTGGGGATGCTGTGTCCTGATGACATGCTCTAACTTGGGGATGCTGTGTGCTGATGACATGTTCTAACTTGGGGATGCTGTGTGCTGATGACATGTTCTAACTTGGAGATGCTGTGTGCTGATGACATGTTCTAACTTGGAGATGCTGTGTGTTGATGACATGTTATAACTTGGGGATGCTGTGTGTTGATGACATGTTCTAACTTGGGGATGCTGTGTGTTGATGACATGTTCTAACTTGGGGATGCTGTGTGTTGATGACATGTTATAACTTGGAGATGCTGTGTCCTGATGACATGTTCTAACTTGGAGATGCTGTGTGCTGATGACATGTTATAACTTGGAGATGCTGTGTGTTGATGACATGTTATAACTTGGAGATGCTGTGTGCTGATGACATGTTATAACTTGGAGATGCTGTGTGTTGATGACATGTTATAACTTGGGGATGCTGTGTGTTGATGACATGTTATAACTTGGAGATGCTGTGTGCTGATGACATGTTCTAACTTGGGGATGCTGTGTGTTGATGACATGTTATAAGGCCACAAGAATTCAGCAGCTTGTCATGACATACAGCAGATAGAGGTTTAGTGGAGACATGTTGACACCTGCCACACATTTCTGTGTGCGCTCGTTTGTTTGTGTGTGCGTGCGTGCGTGTGTCTCTTCCGTTGACTCATGTCTTGTCTGAGAGTTAATAATTACCAGACACTTAAATCATTCTACTTCCCATTCAGAGGTTAAAGACGGTTGATTATATTTAGACTGAACAAGCCTCAGGCCTTTTACTGTTTCCCTTACTTTATCTCTCCATGTCGTTGTCTGAGGACTTCTAGAAGACAGCGCCATGATCTGAATTATAAACGCTGCAGTAGTGGTGCATCATGCGTCTGCTGCCTGTAGCCAAATTCAACAAAGTTCAACAAAGTAGGTTCAACGAATTGGAGAGATCCGATTGGCTAACTGATTTACTTCACTGGGCAAAGAAAGCGTCTGGTAACTAAAGATTTGATTATCTTTCAGTGCCTTTCTAGGAATTCTACTTCCACAACATAAAACTCTTTACTGTTGGAAATGCAGTACTCAGTGTGCGTATCCCATCTGACGGTTGTTGGAGTGGATTCTGGGGTTCATATCTAGCTCTGCTAGCTAACCACATGCTGTAAGGATCTGTGTGTAGCTGGTGCAGAGGAGTCAGGCGCAGGACAGCAGAGATGAGTAAATAAAAAATAACTTTACTCAAAGTCATCAAAATACAAGAGAATGACCAAGCTCACAATACAACAAACAATCACTCACAACCAAACATGGGGAACAGAGGGTTAAATAATAAACAGGTAATTGGGTGAGTGAAACCAGGTGTGTAAGACATAGACAAAACAAATGGAAAATTAAAAGTGGATCGGCGGTGGCTAGAAGGCCGGTGACGTCGACCGCCGAACGCCGCCCGAACAAGGAGAGGGACCGACTTCGGCGAAAGTTGTGACAATACCCCCCCTTGATGCGCGGCTCCAGCAGCGCGCCGACACCGGCCTCGGGGACGACCCGGAGGACGAGGTGCAGGGCGATCCGGGTGGCGACGGTGGAACTCCCGCAGCAATGAAGGGTCCAAAACATCCTCCACCGGCACCCAGCATCTCTCCTCTGGACCGTACCCCTCCCACTCCATGAGGTACTGAAGGCCCCTCGCCCGATGCCTCGAGTCCAGAATGGCTCGAACAGCATACGCCGGGGCCCCCTCGATATCCAGAGGGGGTGGAGGAACCTCCCGCACCTCAGACTCCTGGAGTGGACCAGCCACCACCGGCCTGAGGAGAGACACATGGAACGAGGGATTAATACAGTAATCTGGGGGAAGCTGTAACCTGTAGCATACCTCGTTCAGTCTCCTCAGAACTTTGAATGGCTCCACAAACCGCGGACCCAGCTTCTGGCAGGGCAGGCGGAGGGGCAGGTTTCGGGTCAAGAGCTAGACCCGGTCCCCTGGTGCGAACACTGGGGCCTCACTGCGGTAGCAGTCGGCACTTGCCTTTTGCCGCCTCACGGTCCGTTGTAGCTGCACATGGGCTCCTCCGAGCGCTTAAACCATTTGTCCACCGCAGGACACTGGGGGGGGGTCTCTGTGCGTAATGCCCGCTCGATGTCCGCGTCCAGGTCCCACACCACCGGTGCCAGCAGGCAAGAGGCTGGCAGTATGGGAGTATGATCCATGGACCGCTCCTCTGTGTCATACATCTGGGACAGTGGGTCTGCCTTAGTGTTCTGGGAACCTGGTCTGTAGGATAGAGTGAAAACAAAATGTGTAAAAAACATGGCCCACTTTGCCTGCCGAGGGTTCAGTCTCCTCGCCTATAATCCAGATTGCGGTGGTCAGTCCAGATGAGGAAAGGGTGTTTAGCCCCCTCAAGCCAATGTCTCCACGCCTTCAGAGCCTTGACAACAGCCAACAGCTCCCGGTCCCCCACGTCATAGTTTCGCTCTGCCGGGCTGCACTTCCTTTACCGTGGTGGGAGTCGGCCAATTATGCATGGCTGAAATGTGATCACTCTCCATCTCCACCCCTGAGGTGGAAATGCGGTACCCTAGGAAGGAGATGGACTGTTGGAAGAACAGACATTTTTCAGCCTTGACGTACAGGTCATGCTCCAACAGTCGACCAAGCCCCCTGCGCACCAGAGACACATGCTCGACGCGTGTAGCGGAGTAAATCAGAATGCCGTCAATATAAACCACTACACCCTGCCCGTGCAGGTCCCGGAAAATCTCGTCACCAAAGGCCTGGAAGACTGATGGAGCCTTCATCAACCCGTATGGCATGACGACGTACTCATAGTGCCCTGAGGTCCCCCTCCCGGATACGCACCAGGTTGTAAGCACTCCTGAGATCCAATTTTGTGAAGAAGCGCGCCCCGTGCATTGACTCGATCGCACTGGCGATGAGAGGCAGCGGGTAGCTATACCTCACTGTGATCTGATTGATCCCTCGATAGTCAATACACGGGCCCACCACCATCTTCTTCACAAAAAAGAAACTCAAAGAGGCAGGTGAAATGGAGGGCCGAATGTATCCCTGCCCCAGGGATTCGGAGACATGTGTTTCCATAGCCGCTGTCTCCTCCTGTGACAAAGGATACACGTGACTCCTGGGAAGTGCTGCGTCTACCAGGAGATTTATCACACAATCCCCCCGTCGATGAGGTGTTAATTTAGTTGCCCTCTTGTTACAGAAGGCGAGAGCCAAATCGGCATATTCTGAGGGGATGCGCACTGTGGAGACCTGGTCTGGACTTTCCACCGTAGTCGCACCGATGGAAACCCCCACACACCTACCTGACCACTCTCGTGACCACCCCTTGAGAGCCCTCTGTTGCCACGAAATAGTGGGGTTATGACAGGCCAACCAGGGTAGGCCCAGCACCACGGGAAACACAGGAGAATCAATAACGAAGAGACTGATTCTCTCCTTGTGACCCTCCTGCGTAACCATGTCAAGTGGAGCGGTGGCCTCCCTAATCAGCCCTGACCCTAATGGTCGACTATCTAGGGCATGCACAGGGAAGGGCATATTCACAGGAACAAGGGGAATCCCTAAACTATGAGCAAATGAACGGTCAATAAAATTCCCAGCTGCGCCTGAATCTACTAGCGCCTTATGGAATGCGGGGAAAAATCAGGAAATGAAATAAACACATACATGTGAGCAACATTGGGCTCTGGGTTAGCCTGGTGCCGACTCACCTGAGGTGACACGATAGTGCCCTACCCGCTGCCTCGACTCCCTGAGGAACCCCCCCAGCACCGACCAGCAGTGTGCCCTCTGCGGCCACAGATGGTGCAGGGAATGGCCCCTCCTCCGGTCGCCCTAAGTGCAGCACCTCCCAGCTCCATGGGCGTCGGAGTGGAGGTGCTGGGGGATGGAACTGACAGGTCCCGATCCGGACGTCCGCGGGATGGAACGACAGGGCCCTGATCGATCACTACAGGTGCAGTCTACGCGAGGATGGTTGTCCAGCTGGATGGACATGATGGACATGCCCACCAGCTGGTCCAATGTGAGGGTGGTGTCTCGGCAGGCCAACTCCCGACGGACATCCTCACGTAGACTGCACCTGTAGTGATCGATCAGGGCCCTGTCGTTCCATCCCGCGCTGGCGGCCAGGGTCCGGAAGTCCAAGGCGAAATCCTGAGCGCTCCTCGTCCCCTGCCTCAGGTGGAACAGACATTCACCCACCGCTCGACCCTCAGGTGGGTGGTCGAACACTGCCCGAAAGCGGCGGGTGAACTCTGTGTAATGGTCCAACGCCACGTCTCCCTCACTCCATATGGCGTTGGCCCATCCGGCAGCCGTCCCATCATACTCCCTCGGGAGCGCAAGTCGAATCCTGGTGGGACCAGGTGGAAGAGGGGTGGACAGTGGGACCTGTTGTAGTGGGGCTGGTGGAGGCGCTGGAAAACCTCCTCCTCTCTCCCAACGATCCATCGTCTGTAGCACACGATCCATGGCTGTGCCCAGACGTTGTAACATGGTCGCGTGCTGCTGAACGCGCACCTCCACTGCAACTAGGATGGCATCTGCTCTTACTGACTCCATTTCTGATGAGTGATTCTGTAAGGATCTATGTGTAGCTGGTGCAGAGGAGTCAGGCGCAGGACAGCAGAGATGAGTAAATAAAAGTAACTTTACTCAAAGTCATCAAAATACAAGAGAAATTAGCAATCCCACAATACGGGCCACAATACAACAAACAATCACTCACAACCAAACATGGGGAACAGAGGGTTAAATAATATACAGGTAATTGGGTGAGTGATACCAGGTGTGTAAGACATAGACAAAACAAATGGAAAATGAAAAGTGGATCGGCGGTGGCTAGAAAGCCGGTGACGTCGACCGCCGAATGCCGCTGGCGGAGAGGGGACCGACTTCGGCGAAAGTCCCGTACACTAGCTCTGCTAGCTAGCCACATGCCAATGATTTGTTTTGCATAGCAATGTCGAATGAATGGAATGACTAGAATTAACGACTGGGTCAAAACTTGAGAGATATTAAGTGATGAAACACTAGTGGCCATTTGTTTGACATCCGAAACAGGATTTATGTCCGTATGAAGTATACTATAACTGTTCCAAACTAAGTCCTTCTGCCGTGTACCTTAGTGTTGTAGGAGTCTGTGCTGTACGGATTCTGGCTGATGTTTGTCCAGTCTGTCAGACAGAAGCACAGGAACTGATCCTGTCTGTTCTCATCAGTAGAACAGAGGTGACTGGAAGAAACACCTTTGGCATGCGTTGCTGAGAGGGGGCTCAGAGGTGGCTGATTGCGAGGTTAATTGGCACTGGGAAATAATGCTCATTATGCTCATTATGCTGAAGGGAAGAATCAGGAATTGGAAACCAATCTTTCTGTTTGTTTGGGAGGAAGCCTCCATTAATTCATAGGGCCTTTAGTTTATATCTGATGCTGCACAGAAAGAAACATCATTGAAATAGAATTAGGAAAATGGGTTTTTGCCCTCAGAACAGGGTATAGGCAATCAGAACAGGGTATAGCTCCTCAGAACAGGGCATAGCCACTCAGAACAGGGTATATCTCATCAGAACTGGGTATAGCCCCTCAGAACAGGGTATAGCCCATCAGAACAGGGTATATCCCCTCAGAACAGGGTATAGCCACTCAGAACAGGGTATAGCCCCTCAGAACAGGGCATAGCCACTCAGAACAGGGTATATCCCATCAGAACAGGGTATAGCCCCTCAGAACAAGGTATAGCCCCTCAGAACAGGGTATAGCCGCTCAGAACAGGGTATAGCCCCACAGAACTGGGTATAGCCACTCAGAACAGGGTATAGGCCCTCAGAACAGGGTATATCCCCTCAGAACAGGGTATATCCCCTCAGAACAGGGTATATCCCCTCAGAACAGGGTATAGCCCCTCAGAACAGGGTATAGGCCCTCAGAATAGGGTATAGCCACTCAGAACAGGGTATAGGCCCTCAGAACAGGGTATATCCCCTCAGAACAGGGTATAGCCCCTCTGAACAGGGTATATCCCCTCATAACAGGGTATAGCCCCTCAGAACAGGGTATAGCCCCTCAGAACAGGGTATAGGCCCTCAGAACCCGGTGCCATTGCGCCCTGATCGGACGTAGTGCACTACATAGGGAATAGTGTGGAATTTGGGACGTTGTCCATTGTATCTCTCTGTGCAATGCCTCCAGGGTGAGATGTGACTGCTGCCATAGTGTTGACGTGCGTTTGGATTCACACAGAGAGGATCAACAACATCAGCATATCAGATTGATTAGTCTCTCTGATTACATCATAAATTATCTTTCCAATGATTCCCATCTCAAAGCCATTGAAGCGTGTTTAATGAAGGTGTCTTTGAAAGATATTTCTGTCTTATTCCTGAAGGTTGTCTGTTTGGACGTCAGCAGATTTTCCAACGTTCGAAATGTAACATTGCTGAAATGATGACAACCCGTAGGTCAATACATACATTATGAAATGTAAGATATCAAATGAAAGGGAGGGAGACAGATTTATATTCACAATGTTACGTCTATCCCTGAGATCAAGTTGAGCTATCGCACTAAGTAGAGTGGAACACAAATTTTATTTGGTTGGCTTGTCATTTCAAAACCTTACGCCCCTCTGTGGGAGGTTCAACAGTCAGAGCACGCCCCTCTGTGGGAGGTCCAACAGTCAGAGCATTACGCCCCTCTGTGGGAGGTCCAACAGTAAGCACTAAGCCTTACGCCCCTGAGCAAGGCAGTTAACCCACTGTTCCCCGGGCCCTGAGGAAGGCAGTTAACCCACTGTTCCCCGGGCCCTGAGCAAGGCAGTTAACCCACTGTTCCCCGGGCCCTGAGCAAGGCAGTTAACCCACTGTTCCCCGGGCCCTGAGCAAGGCAGTTAACCCACTGTTCCCCGGGCCCTGAGCAAGGCAGTTAACCCACTGTTCCCCGGGCCCTGAGCAAGGCAGTTAACCCACTGTTCCCCGGGCCCTGAGCAAGGCAGTTAACCCACTGTTCCCCGGGCCCTGAGCAAGGCAGTTAACCCACTGTTCCCCGGGCGCCGTAGACGTGGATGTCGATTAAGGCAGTCCCACCGCACCTCTCTGATTCAGAGGGGTTCTGTTGTACAACTAACTAGGTATCCCAGTTTCCCTTTCCTTTCGTCATTAATTTGAGAGCAAAGGGCACACCGTAATCTCATTACTGTGTTACCGATCGAACACGCCTCAGAACAAATCTTTACTCTGTGTTGACTCCCAGCTGGCATCATTCTGACATGAGATCGAGTACATCAACTTCTATCAGGACTGGAAAGGTTGCATGTTATATCTGTCCTTGTGTTGTCTTGGCCAGTCTGTTTCCCCAGCCACCTGTGTGTCAGAGCCAGGCTGCTGTGCTGCAGGGAGTCTGTACTTCACATGAAGGTACAATCTGGGATATGTCTTGTTGTTTGATTATAATTTCAATGAATTACAATCAGTATTGTTTATTGAAGACTTTAACTTGCATACTTTAACTCTGTCTCAAGGAATGTGAGTTGTGGTTACGTTTCCCCTTTTCCGTCCTACAGCTTCATACCAAATCTGGTTGGCGGGGCTGCCCTTGGGCTGAAACACAAACTCAGGATTGGGGCTTTAAAAGTGCTGTGCAGAGAAACTGTGATGTCTTTAAAATAGGTCTCTCTCTCTCTCCCTCTCTCTCTCTCTCTCTCTCCCCCTCTCTCTCCCTCTCTCTCTCCCTCTCTCTCTGCTCTTGCAGAAGTGTTGCATTAGTAATGAGAGTTGCAGTGCTGAGTGAGTGACGAAGGCTTTGCCTCACCTGTCCATAGCACCAGTTAGTGTGCTGAGAGAGAGGGAAAGAGGGAGAGAGGGAGAAGGAGGAGGGAGGGAGGGAGGGAGGGAGGGAGGGAGGGAGGGAGGGAGGGAGGGAGGGAGGTGGAGGGATAGAGAGTGGGAGGGAGATAGAGTGGGAGAGGAGAGAGTGGGAGAGGAGAGAGTGGGAGAGGAGAGAGAGTGGGAGAGGAGAGAGAGGGAGGGAGAGAGAATGGGAGAGGAGAGAGAGGGAGGGAGAGAGAGAGTGGGAGAGGAGAGAGAGGGAGGGAGAGAGAGTGGGAGAGGAGAGTGGGAGAGGGAGAGGAGAGAGAGGGAGGGAGAGAGAATGGGAGAGGGAGAGAGAGTGGGAGAGGAGAGAGAGGGAGGGAGAGAGAGTGGGAGAGGAGAGAGAGGGAGGGAGGGAGAGAGAGAGTGGGAGAGGAGAGAGAGGGAGGGAGGGAGAGAGAGAGTGGGAGAGGAGAGAGAGGGAGGGAGAGAGAATGGGAGAGGAGAGAGAGGGAGGGAGAGAGAGAGTGGGAGAGGAGAGAGAGGGGTGAGGTGGAGAAGGACAGAGCGGGAGGGAGGGAAGGGAGGAAGAGATCAATAATATCCATCAGCGTTCCCTCCACTCCCTCTCCACTTCTCTACCTCCCTCCCTCCCTCCCTCCCTCCATTTCTCTTCCTCTATCTCCTTCCTCTCCTCTCCCCTATGTCCGTCTGTTTCCTCTCCCATACCTCCCTCTACTCTTACCTCCCTCTCTGTTTCCTCTCCCATACCTCCCCCTACTCTTACCTCCCTCTCTGTTTCCTCTCCCATACCTCCCTCTACTCTTACCTCCCTCTCTGTTTCCTCTCCCATACCTCCCCCTACTCTTACCTCCCTCTCTGTTTCCTCTCCCATACCTCCCTCTACTCTTACCTCCCTCTCTGTTTCCTCTCCCATACCTCCCCCTACTCTTACCTCCCTCTCTGTTTCCTCTCCCATACCTCCCTCTACTCTTACCTCCCTCTCTGTTTCCTCTCCCATACCTCCCTCTACTCTTACCTCCCTCTCTGTTTCCTCTACTGTACCCTCTCTCCTCTCCACCCCTCCTCTCCTCTCCTCTCTCCCTCTCTGTCTCCTCTCCTCAATCCAAACTTCCTCTCTCTGACTACCCACCATAGCAACATTCACTATCCTAACTACCCACCATAGTAACATTCACTATCCTATCTAACTACCCACCATAGTAACATTCATTATCCTATCTGACTACCCAC
The DNA here is from genome assembly GCF_965601325.2 of Salmo salar. Classification (NCBI taxonomy): domain Eukaryota; kingdom Metazoa; phylum Chordata; class Actinopteri; order Salmoniformes; family Salmonidae; genus Salmo; species Salmo salar. The sequence continues at coordinate 162,638,822 of NC_138299.1, read as the reverse complement.
CATAGCAACATTCACTATCCTAACTACCCACCATAGTAACATTCACTATCCTATCTCACTACCCACAATAGTAACATACACTATCCTATCTGACTACCCACCATAGCAACATACACAATCCTATCTGACTACCCACAATAGTAACATTCACTATCCTATCTAACTACCCACCATAGTAACAATCGTATTCTATCTAACTACCCACCATAGTAACATTCATGATCCTATCTGACTACCCACCATAGTAACATTCACTATCCTATCTGACTACCCACCATAGTAACATTCATGATCCTATCTGACTACCCACATTAAGTGAATTATCCTTCCCAAACGACTATGATTACGACAAGTAATCTGAACACATGTTCACATCATCAGTTACCATTTATAATCCATAATGATTAACCATGTGATAATCTGTAATCCACTATGATAAACCATGTGATAATCTGTAATCCACTATGATAAACCATGTGATAATCTGTAATCCACTATGATAAACCATGTAATGATCTGTAATCTATTATAATACACCATGTGATGATCTGTAATCCATAATGATAAACCATGTGATGATCTGTAATCCACTATGATAAACCATGTAATGATCTGTAATCCATTCTACCTAACCATGTGATAATCTGTAATCCATTACGATAAACCATGTGATGATCTGTAATCCATTCTACCTAACCATGTGATGATCTGTAATCCATTCTACCTAACCATGTGGTGATCTGTAATCCATTCTACCTAACCATGTGATGATCTGTAATCCATTCTACCTAACCATGTGATGATCTGTAATCCATTCTACCTAACCATGTGATGATCTGTAATCCATAATGATTAACCATGTGATGATCTGTAATCCATTACGATAAACCATGTGATGATCTGTAATCCATTCTACCTAACCATGTGATGATCTGTAATCCATTACGATAAACCATGTGATGATCTGTAATCCATTCTACCTAACCATGTGATGATCTGTAATCCATTCTACCTAACCATGTGATGATCTGTAATCCATTCTACCTAACCATGTGGTGATCTGTAATCCATTCTACCTAACCATGTGATGATCTGTAATCTATTACGATAAACCATGTGATGATCTGTAATCCATTCTACCTAACCATGTGATGATCTGTAATCCATTCTACCTAACCATGTGATGATCTGTAATCCATTCTACCTAACCATGTGATGATCTGTAATCCATTCTACCTAACCATGTGATGATCTGTAATCCATTCTACCTAACCATGTGATGATCTGTAATCCATTCTACCTAACCATGTGGTGATCTGTAATCCATTCTACCTAACCATGTGGTGATCTGTAATCCATTCTACCTAACCATGTGATGATCTGTAATCTATTACGATAAACCATGTGATGATCCAGATATTGAACTGTTGTTTTCTGTTCAGCCATAATAGCTTCCCATCTGTGTTCATAACACATAAGTTATACATGATTTATCAGTATTAACTTGAAGAGAGAATTATATTTCTTAATTTCCATGAGTGACAGCTGGTGATGTTTAATATCTGCGAATGCGTCCTTCATTCAATCAAGCGCAGCACGAACCAAAATCGACTTGAAATGAAAACCGAATTGAGTCCTAACTTACAACAAATAGTAATAATTTCAACCTTCAGGCCTGCTTCCACATCCTCCAAGACAGGTGAAAAAATAAGAGATAAAAAAAAAGAAAGAAAGCCATATAAAAGAGAGATGGAGAGACAGAGGACTGAGACAGAAACAGAGTGTCCTCTGCCTGCTGGTCATCAATAACCCCGGGGAGAGAGTGACCACAACAGAGCAGTCTGCAATCTGCCTCGACCATACTGAAATATTATCTCCAACCCTGGCTGTTACATCCGCTTTGGAAGCCGCTCCGATTCCCTTGCCCCCCTCCCGAGTTGATTAATATTGATTGTGCGTTTGCACAGGCATGTGTGTCTCCTCAGGTGGAACCAAACAACTCTAGATCTCACTGGGAGGGTTATGCCCGACTGGGATTTAGCAGCACAGGGGAAAATAGTTAGCCTACTGCTCTGGGGGGGACGGGGGGGACTGAATTAAGGGAAATAAACAATAAGGGAGAAGGTAGACACTGTGGCAGGCCAGAAGCTGAGGGAAGAGGAGCTGCAGAGAGACATAGATTCAGTTCTGCCCACACATTTTCTATAAGATTGAGGTCAGGGCTTTGTGATGGCCACTCCAATACCTTGACTTTGTTGTCCTTAAGCCATTTTTCCACAACTTTGGAAGTATGCTTGGGGTCATTGTCCATGTGGAAGACCCATTTGCGACCAAGCTTTAACTTTGTAACTGATGTCTTGAGATGTTGTTTCAATATATCCACATCATTTCCCTTACTCATGATGCCATCTATTTTGTGAAGTGCACCAGACCCTCCTGCAGCAAAGCACCCCCACAACATGATGTTGCCACCCCCGTGCTTCACGGTTGGGATGGTGTTCTTTGGTTTGCAAGCCTCCCCCACTTTTGATCATTACGGCCAAACAGTTCCATTTTTGTTTCATCAGACCAGAGGACATTTCTCCAAAAAGTACGATCTTTTAGTTATAAACCGTAGTCTGTCTTTTTTATGGTGGTTTTGGAGCATTGGCTTCTTCCTTACTGAGCGGCCTTTCAGGTTATGTCGATATAGGACTCGTTTTACTGTGGATAAAGATACTTTTGTACCTGTTTCCTCCAGCATCTTCACAAGGTCCTTTGCTATTGTTCTGGGATTGATTTGCCCTTTTCACACCAAAGTACGTTCATCTCTAGGAGACAGAACGCGTCTCCTTCCTGAGCGGTATGACGGCTGCGTGGTCCCATGGTGTTTATACGTGCGTACTATTGTTTGTACAGATGAACGTGGAACCTTCAGGCGTTTGGAAATTGCTCCCAAGGATGAAACAGACTTGTGGAGGTCTACATTTTTTTTCTGAGATCTTGGCTGATTTCTTTTGATTTTCCCATGATGTCAAGTTTGAAGGTAGGCCTTGAAATACATTCACAGGTACACCTCCAAATGACTCAGATGATGTCAATTAGCCTATCAGAAGCTTCTAAAGCCATGACATCATTTTCTGGAATTTTCCAATCTGTTTAAAGGCACAGTCAACTTAGTGTATGTAAACTTCTGACCCACTGGAATTGTGATACAGTGAATTATAAGTGAAATAATCTTTCTGTAAACAATTGTTGGAAAAATTACTTGTGTCATTGTCACGTCCCTGGTAAGATGTCATTTTCTATAGTAAAGTAGGTTGTTTTCTGTTTAGTGTATGTCACCTGACGGAACTGTACACGCTTCGCCTTGGCCCCCTTTATACGACCCACGTTACAGTCATGCACAAAGTAGATGTCCTAACCGACTTACCAAAACACCGATAATTTGTGGAGTGGTTGAAAAAACGAGTTTTATTGACTGCTACCTAAGTGTATGTAAACCTCCGACTTCATCTGTATATAACTATTTCTTTATTGTCACTGTCGTGTGGAGAGACGGACCAAGGCGCAGCGTGATTAAAGTTCCACATCTTTATTTTAGTTAAACTTTCAAACAAAACAAGAAACAAACAACGAACCGTGACATCAGAGGTGCTACGTCACTCAAAACAATATCCCACAAACACAGGTGGAGAAACGGCTACCTAAATATGATCCCCAATTAGAGACAATGATTACCAGCTGCCTCTAATTGGGAACCATACAAAACACCAACATAGAAAATATAAACTAGAACATCCCCTAGTCACTACCTGACCTACTACACCATAGAGAACCAAGGGCTCTCTATGGTCAGGGCGTGACAGTACCCTCCCCAAAGGTGTGGACTCCGGCCGCAAAACCTGAAACCAGATGGGGAGGGGGGGGGGGGGGGGAGTGATTAGTGACGGTGGCGGCTCCGGTGCAGGTCGTAGCCCCCGCCCAGACCCCGGATCTGGCCATCGCGTCGGGCTGAATGCCGTGCCTGGACTGAGCACCGGTGCAGAAGAAGGCTCCTGCCATGGACTGAGCTTCCATAGCTCCATAGTCCATAGTCCCAGTCCAGAGCTTCCGGCGACGGCTCCCAGTCCAGAGCTTCCAGAGCTTCCGGCGACGGTTCACAGTCCAGAGCTTCCGGCGACGTTTCACAGTCCGGAACCCGCTGTGACGGTCAACAGTCCGGAACCTCCAGCGACGGTCAACAGTCCGGAACCTCCAGCGACGGTAAAATACTCTGAAATGTTTTACTGCAGTCTACTGTAACTTGTGGTACTTAGGAAAATGTTTTGGGCTGGGAAAGAATTGCTGTATTTTGAATGGTGTAATTCCACCCCACAGAATACAGTGTCATATTGTATTTTTGGTCCAAAAACCGTTTGATCACTAGTGGGTGAATGGTGTTGTTGTTTCTGGCTCATTAACATATTTTGAGGCGTGCTTTGTAAGAGGCCATATTTGTCGCACCCTTGAATGAGAATTCTGTACCAAACAAGCACTCCTATGTGGTTATAATGCCCATCCACTTAAAATGTGTAGGGGACAGATTGGAGTGGCGGGAAGTCTTTACCCTTAAATGGTTGAGCATGTTGCCATGTTCTTTCTGTCTGATTAACCATGTAGTCCCTGCCAGTTTGGAAGTCTTTGTTAATTAAGGCCTCTAGATGTGCAAGTGATTAAAACACCAAAAATGCAATAATATGCTGTAATGTGGAAACACTTCACCGAGCAGCCAACCTGCTTGCACCAATCCCTTGTAATTACAGTAAAAAAAACTGTGAAATACAAACCCCTCCCCTCAATGAATTTCATTCATTCATCCATGAATTCCTTAATTCCGATTACGGTAACATACTTTTTTACAGTATAATAAAGTCAATTTTACAGTATTGTACTGTCTGTCATTACACAGTACATGCTTTGATACTGTATTTATATTACTGTAGGTGTACTGTAATATGATACACTATATTACCGTAGGTGTACTGTAATATGATGCTGTATTTATATTACCGTAGGAGTACTGTAATATGATACACTATATTACCGTAGGTGTATTGTAATATGATACTGTATTTATATTACTGTAGGTGTACTGTAATATGATACTCAATTTTTATTACTGTAGGTGTACTGTAGTACAATATTCTATTTTTATTACTGTATATGTGTACTGTAATATGATACACTATATTACCGTAGGTGTACTGTGATATGATACTGTATTATATTACCGTAGGTGTACTGTAATATAATACTGTATTGATATTACTATAGGTGTACTGTAATACAATACTGTATTTATATTACTGTAGGTGTACTGTAGTATGATATTCCATTTTTATTACTGTAGGTGTACTGTAATATGATACACTATATTACTGTAGGTGTACTGTAATGTGATACACTATATTACTGTAGGTGTACTGTAATATGATACACTATATTACTGTAGGTGTACTGTAATGTGATACACTATATTACTGTAGGTGTACTGTAATATGATACACTATATTACTGTAGGTGTACTGTAATGTGATACACTATATTACTGTAGGTGTACTGTAATATGATACACTATATTACTGTAGGTGTACTGTAATATGATACACTATATTACTGTAGGTGTACTGTAATATGATACACTATATTACTGTAGGTGTACTGTAATATGATACACTATATTACTGTAGATGTACTGTAATGTGATACACTATATTACTGTAGGTGTACTGTAATATGATACACTATATTACTGTAGGTGTACTGTAATGTGATACACTATATTACTGTAGGTGTACTGTAATATGATACACTATATTACTGTAGGTGTACTGTAATATGATACACTATATTACTGTAGGTGTACTGTAATATGATACTGTATTATATTACTGTAGGTGTACTGTAATATGATACACTATATTACCGTAGGTGTACTGTAATATGATACTGTATTATATTACTGTAGGTGTACTGTAATATGATACACTATATTACCGTAGGTGTACTGTAATATGATACTCTATTGATATTACCGTAGGTGTGCTGTGATATGATACTGTATTATATTACTGTAGGTGTACTGTAATATGATACACTATATTACTGTAGGTGTATTGTAATATGATACTGTATTATATTACTGTAGGTGTAGTGTAATATGATACACTATATTACTGTAGGTGTATTGTAATATGATACTGTATTATATTACTGTAGGTGTACTGTAATATGATACTGTATTATATTACTGTAGGTGTACTGTAATATGATGCTGTATTTATATTACTGTAGGTGTACTGTAATATGATGCTGTATTTATATTACTGTAGGTGTACTGTAATATGATACTGTATTATATTACTGTAGGTGTGCTGTGATATGATACTGTATTATATTACTGTAGGTGTACTGTAATATGATACACTATATTACTGTAGGTGTATTGTAATATGATACTGTATTATATTACTGTAGGTGTACTGTAATGTGAAATACAGAATTTTACTTGCAACCGAGCAGACTGTCAGATACTGTGAAAATCACGTAGCCGTGCTGTGTAATTCCTACTGTACTTATTATATTGTATTTATCTTGTATATATCCAGGGTCCAGTGCAGATTGAAATGCCCTGGTGAAAATGTAGAAGCAAAGGATACGATCAGAGTTGAAATGTGGTCATTATCTCATTGCAACTACTTTTGTCTACTGGGGAATGAGTTTGCAACATGTCTTTCATGTCTTTCACATTCCTACAGTGACTAATGAGAGACAAGGGTGTGTTTATCTCACTCTGCTCTGTGTGTATTGATAGGCTACACACACACACACACACACAGGTGCATGGACACACAGGTGCATGGACACACACACACACACACACACAATGAGAAACAGCAACAGTGTGTTAATCTCCCCTTGTTCTAATAGACAGTGATGCTCATTAGGAACTCATTAGGTGTTCAGAGTACCAGGTCAGAGAGAGAAGTGGAGATGAAACCACAGGAAGAAGTGAAGGAAGAGAAGTAGGAAGGAAGAAGATGAGGAGGACGAAGGAAGGAAGCGGAAGAAGAGGAGGAAGCAAGTGGATGAGGAAGAGGATGAGGAGGAGGAAGAGGAGGTAAAGGAGGAAGGAAGAGGATGAGGAAGAGGAGGAAGAGGATGATGAAGAGGAGTAAGAGCATGTGGAAGAGGAGGAGGAAGAGGATGAGGAAGAGGAGGAAGAGGAGGAGGAAGAGGAGGAAGGAAGAGGATGAGGAAGAGGAGGAGGAAGAGGAGGAGGAAGAGAATGAGGAGGAGGAAGAGGAGGAAGAGGAGGAAGGATGAGGAGGGGGAAGAGGAGGAAGAGGATGAAGAAAGAGGGGGAAGGAAGGGGAGGTGGAAGATGAGGAAGAGGAGGAAGGAAGATGATGAGGAAAAGGAGGAAGATGATGAGGAAGAGGAGGAAGGAAAAGGATGTGGAAGAGGAGGAGGAAGAGGATGAGGAAGAGGAGGAGGAAGTGGATGAGGAAGAGGAGGAAGGAAGAGGAGGTGGAAGAGGATGAGGAAGATGAGGAAGATGAGGAAGAGGATGAGGAAAAGGAGAAAGGAAGAGGAGGTGGAAAAGGAGGAGGAAGAGGATGAATGAAGATGAAGAGGAGGAGGAAGGGGAGGAGGATGAAGAGGACAAAGAGTAGTAAGAGGACAAAGAAAGAGAAGTTTAAACTGCAGCTCCTTTATTCACTCAGCTTTCCTTCGTCCCGGGCTGGGAGGCTCCCCCATCAACACTCAGCTTTCCTTCGTCCCGGGCTGGGAGGCTCCCCCATCAACACTCAGCTTTCCTTCGTCCCGGGCTGGGATGCTGTCCCATCAACACTCAGCTTTCCTTCGTCCCGGGCTGGAATGCTGTCCCATCAACACTCAGCTTTCCTTCGTCCCGGGCTGGGATGCTGTCCCATCAACACTCAGCTTTCCTTAGTCCCGGGCTGGGATGCTGCCCCATCAACACTCAGCTTTCCTTAGTCCCGGGCTGGGATGCTGCCCCATCAACACTCAGCTTTCCTTAGTCCCGGGCTGGGAGGCTGTCCCATCAACACTCAGCTTTCCTTAGTCCCGGGCTGGGATGCTGCCCCATCAACACTCAGCTTTCCTTCGTCCCAGGCTGGGATGCTGCCCCATCAACACTCAGCTTTCCTTCGTCCCGGGCTGGGATGCTGCCCCATCAACACTCAGCTTTCCTTAGTCCCGGGCTGGGATGCTGCCCCATCAACACTCAGCTTTCCTTCGTCCCGGGCTGGGAGGCTGCCCCATCAACACTCAGCTTTCCTTAGTCCCGGGCTGGGATGCTGCCCCATCAACACTCAGCTTTCCTTAGTCCCGGGCTGGGAGGCTGTCCCATCAACACTCAGCTTTCCTTAGTCCCGGGCTGGGAGGCTGCCCCATCAACACTCAGCTTTCCTTAGTCCCGGGCTGGGATGCTGTCCCATCAACTCTTTCTCTCTCGGTTGAAATACTATTTTCATTTAAATATTTCTAGCTTCACTTAATAATTGAGCTTGTCAGTTCCAATGGAACCAATAGAGAAGTCCCAAAAGTGTAAACCAACCCCATCTGGCACTCCAGGTGGTCTGAAGCAAATGTTCAAAGTTTTTGAAAGATTTTAAATAGAATCTGAACCCAGGCCTGTTCTCTCAGAGGTAATATCTGAACCCATGCCTGTTCTCAGAGGTAGTATCTGAACCCAGGCATGTTCTCTCAGAGTTAGTATCTGAACCCAGGCCTGTTCTCTCAGAGGTAGTATCTGAACCCAGGCCTGTTCTCTCAGAGGTAGTATCTGAACCCAGGCCTGTTCTCTCAGAGGTAGTATCTGAACCCAGGCCTGTTCTCAGAGGTAGAATCTGAACCCAGGCCTGTTCTCTCAGAGGTAGTATCTGAACCCAGGCCTGTTCTCTCAGAGGTAGTATCTGAACCCAGGCCTGTTCTCTCAGAGGTAGTATCTGAACCCAGGCCTGTTCTCTCAGAGGTAGAATCTGAACCCAGGCCTGTTCTCAGAGGTAGTAGTGCCACGGATCCCTCCGGAACTGTGTCATTACGCATACCTTGTCCCAATTTCCCTGTTTGTAATTGAATAAATGTGCCCTCTGGTTCACCATTGGGTGGTTGATTATTGTTCCAATGTCCGTTTGTTGTGTGAATGCCTGTGCCTTGTTGTTTTGGCTTTCGCGTCGCTTGTGTTGTGCAGATGGTTACGGGTCTCGTCCCGTGAGATATCGTTGTGTGTGTGTGTGTGTTACGGGTCTCGTCCCGTGAGATATCGTTGTGTGTGTGTGTGTGTTACGGGTCTCGTCCCGTGAGGTATCGTTGTGTGTGTGTGTGTGTTACGGGTCTCGTCCCGTGAGGTATCGTTGTGTGTTACGGGTCTCGTCCTGTGAGGTATCGTTGTGTGTTACGGGTCTCGTCCCGTGAGGTATCGTTGTGTGTTACGGGTCTCGTCCCGTGAGGTATCGTTGTGTGTGTGTGTGTTACGGGTCTCGTCCCGTGAGGTATCGTTGTGTGTTACGGGTCTCGTCCTGTGAGGTATCGTTGTGTGTTACGGGTCTCGTCCCGTGAGGTATCGTTGTGTGTTACGGGTCTCGTCCTGTGAGGTATCGTTGTGTGTTACGGGTCTCGTCCCGTGAGGTATCGTTGTGTGTTACGGGTCTCGTCCCGTGAGATATCGTTGTGTGTGTGTGTGTGTTACGGGTCTCGTCCCGTGAGATATCGTTGTGCGTGTGTGTGTGTTACGGGTCTCGTCCCATGAGGTATCGTTGTGTGTGTGTGTGTTACGGGTCTCGTCCCGTGAGGTATCGTTGTGTGTTACGGGTCTCGTCCCGTGAGGTATCGTTGTGTGTGTGTGTGTTACGGGTCTCGTCCCGTGAGGTATCGTTGTGTGTTACGGGTCTCGTCCTGTGAGGTATCGTTGTGTGTTACGGGTCTCGTCCCGTGAGATATCGTTGTGTGTGTGTGTGTGTTACGGGTCTCGTCCCGTGAGATATCGTTGTGCGTGTGTGTGTGTTACGGGTCTCGTCCCATGAGGTATCGTTGTGTGTGTGTGTGTTACGGGTCTCGTCCCGTGAGGTATCGTTGTGTGTTACGGGTCTCGTCCCGTGAGGTATCGTTGTGTGTGTGTGTGTTACGGGTCTCGTCCCGTGAGGTATCGTTGTGTGTTACGGGTCTCGTCCTGTGAGGTATCGTTGTGTGTTACGGGTCTCGTCCCGTGAGGTATCGTTGTGTGTTACGGGTCTCATCCCGTGAGGTATCGTTGTGTGTGTGTGTGTGTTACGGGTCTCGTCCCGTGAGGTATCGTTGTGTGTTACGGGTCTCGTCCTGTGAGGTATCGTTGTGTGTTACGGGTCTCGTCCCGTGAGGTATCGTTGTGTGTTACGGGTCTCGTCCTGTGAGGTATCGTTGTGTGTTACGGGTCTCGTCCCGTGAGGTATCGTTGTGTGTTACGGGTCTCGTCCTGTGAGGTATCGTTGTGTGTTACGGGTCTCGTCCCGTGAGGTATCGTTGTGTGTTACGGGTCTCGTCCCGTGTATTTATCCGAGGTTCTCCTCGTTGTTTTGTTTGGGTTTCAACCCTGTGTTTCGTATACGTGTTTGTTTGGTCTTCGTCCTCGTGCCTTCACACGGCACGCTGTAATTTGGGTAAAAAAATGTAAGAGGTCCTTGGTTTTAAAGAGAGAGGTCCTTGGTTTTAAAGAGAGAGGTCCTTGGTTTTAAAGAGAGAGGTCCTTGGTTTTAAAGAGAGAGGTCCTTGTTTTTAAAGAGAGAGGTCCTTGGTTTTAAAGAGAGAGGTCCTTGGTTTTAAAGAGAGAGGTCCTTGTTTTTAAAGAGAGAGGTCCTTGGTTTTAAAGAGGGTGATGCCATCAGAGAGAGGTCCTTGGTTTTAAAGAGAGAGGTCCTTGTTTTTAAAGAGAGAGGTCCTTGGTTTTAAAGAGAGAGGTCCTTGGTTTTAAAGAGAGAGGTCCTTGTTTTTAAAGAGAGAGGTCCTTGTTTTTAAAGAGAGAGGTCCTTGGTTTTAAAGAGAGAGGTCCTTGGTTTTAAAGAGAGAGGTCCTTGGTTTTAAAGAGAGAGGTCCTTGGTTTTAAAGAGAGAGGTCCTTGGTTTTAAAGAGAGAGGTCCTTGTTTTTACAGAGAGAGGTCCTTGTTTTTAAAGAGAGAGGTCCTTGGTTTTAAAGAGGGTGATGCCATCAGAGAGAGGTCCTTGGTTTTAAAGAGAGAGGTCCTTGGTTTTAAAGAGAGAGGTCCTTGGTTTTAAATAGAGAGGTCCTTGGTTTTAAAGAGAGAGGTCCTTGGTTTTAAATAGAGAGGTCCTTGGTTTTAAAGAGAGAGGTCCTTGGTTTTAAAGAGAGAGGTCCTTGGTTTTAAAGAGAGAGGTCCTTGGTTTTAAAGAGAGAGGTCCTTGGTTTTAAAGAGGGTGATGCCATCAGAGAGAGGTCCTTGGTTTTAAAGAGAGAGGTCCTTGGTTTTAAAGAGAGAGGTCCTTGGTTTTAAAGAGGGTGATGCCATCAGAGAGAGGTCCTTGGTTTTAAAGAGAGAGGTCCTTGGTTTTAAAGAGAGAGGTCCTTGGTTTTAAAGAGAGAGGTCCTTGGTTTTAAAGAGAGAGGTCCTTGGTTTTAAAGAGAGAGGTCCTTGGTTTTAAAGAGAGAGGTCCTTGGTTTTAAAGAGAGAGGTCCTTGGTTTTAAAGAGAGAGGTCCTTGGTTGTAAAGAGAGAGGTCCTTGGTTTTAAAGAGAGAGGTCCTTGGTTTTAAAGAGAGAGGTCCTTGGTTTTAAAGAGAGAGGTCCTTGGTTTTAAAGAGAGAGGTCCTTGGTTTTACATAGAGAGGTCCTTGGTTTTAAAGAGAGAGGTCCTTGGTTGTAAAGAGAGAGGTCCTTGGTTTTAAAGAGAGAGGTCCTTGGTTTTAAAGAGAGAGGTCCTTGGTTTTAAAGAGAGAGGTCCTTGGTTTTAAAGAGAGAGGTCCTTGGTTTTAAAGAGGGTGATGCCATCAGAGAGATGTCCTTGGTTTTAAAGAGAGAGGTCCTTGGTTTTAAAGAGAGAGGTCCTTGGTTTTAAAGAGAGAGGTCCTTGGTTTTAAAGAGAGAGGTCCTTGGTTTTAAAGAGAGAGGTCCTTGGTTTTAAAGAGGGTGATGCCATCAGAGAGAGGTCCTTGGTTTTAAAGAGAGAGGTCCTTGGTTTTAAAGAGAGAGGTCCTTGGTTTTAAAGAGAGAGGTCCTTGGTTTTAAAGAGAGAGGTCCTTGGTTTTAAAGAGAGAGGTCTCTGGTTTTAAAGAGAGAGGTCCTTGGTTTTAAAGAGAGAGGTCCTTGGTTTTAAAGAGAGAGGTCCTTGGTTTTAAATAGAGAGGTCCTTGGTTTTAAAGAGAGAGGTCCTTGGTTTTAAAGAGGGAGGTCCTTGGTTTTAAAGAGAGAGGTCCTTGGTTTTAAAGAGAGAGGTCCTTGGTTTTAAAGAGAGAGGTCCTTGGTTTTAAAGAGAGAGGTCCTTGGTTTTAAAGAGAGAGGTCCTTGGTTTTAAAGAGAGAGGTCCTTGGTTTTAAAGAGAGAGGTCCTTGGTTTTAAAGAGAGAGGTCCTTGGTTTTAAAGAGAGAGGTCCTTGGTTTTAAAGAGAGAGGTCCTTGGTTTTAAAGAGAGAGGTCCTTGGTTTTAAAGAGGGTGATGCCATCAGAGAGAGGTCCTTGGTTTTAAAGAGAGAGGTCCTTGGTTTTAAAGAGAGAGGTCCTTGGTTTTAAAGAGGGTGATACCATCAGAGAGAGGTCCTTGGTTTTAAAGAGAGAGGTCCTTGGTTTTAAAGAGGGTGATACCATCAGAGAGAGGTCCTTGGTTTTAAAGAGAGAGGTCCTTGGTTTTACATAGAGAGGTCCTTGGTTTTAAAGAGAGAGGTCCTTGGTTTTAAAGAGAGAGGTCCTTGGTTTTAAAGAGGGTGATGCCATCAGAGAGAGGTCCTTGGTTTTAAAGAGAGAGGTCCTTGGTTTTAAAGAGAGAGGTCCTTGGTTTTAAAGAGAGAGGTCCTTGGTTTTAAAGAGAGAGGTCCTTGGTTTTAAAGAGAGAGGTCCTTGGTTTTAAAGAGAGAGGTCCTTGGTTTTAAAGAGGGTGATACCATCAGAGAGAGGTCCTTGGTTTTAAAGAGAGAGGTCCTTGGTTTTAAAGAGAGAGGTCCTTGGTTTTAAAGAGAGAGGTCCTTGGTTTTAAAGAGAGAGGTCCTTGGTTTTAAAGAGAGAGGTCCTTGGTTTTAAAGAGAGAGGTCCTTGGTTTTAAAGAGAGAGGTCCTTGGTTTTAAAGAGAGAGGTCCTTGGTTTTAAAGAGAGAGGTCCTTGGTTTTAAAGAGAGAGGTCCTTGGTTTTAAAGAGAGAGGTCCTTGGTTTTAAAGAGAGAGGTCCTTGGTTTTAAAGAGAGAGGTCCTTGGTTTTAAAGAGAGAGGTCCTTGGTTTTAAAGAGGGAGGTCCTTGGTTTTAAAGAGAGAGGTCCTTGGTTTTAAAGAGAGAGGTCCTTGGTTTTAAAGAGAGAGGTCCTTGGTTTTAAAGAGAGAGGTCCTTGGTTTTAAAGAGAGAGGTCCTTGGTTTTAAAGAGAGAGGTCCTTGGTTTTAAAGAGAGAGGTCCTTGGTTTTAAAGAGAGAGGTCCTTGGTTTTAAAGAGAGAGGTCCTTGGTTTTAAAGAGAGAGGTCCTTGGTTTTAAAGAGGGAGGTCCTTGGTTTTAAAGAGGGAGGTCCTTGGTTTTAAAGAGGGTGATACCATCAGAGAGAAACATCCAACAGAGAATCAGTTGTACTTTCATCCCATCACATCTCTACAGCACTAGAGATCAATCAAACACACATTTTGTCATTTCTCCATGTCATTAACACAATCAAAGGGCCGGGAGCAGGGGAGCGGTACCCTTGGAAACCAGAGAGGAGAAATGAAAGGCGGTGTTACTGGAACACAGCTGTAAGTGTGATTGGCTCCTCCTCAGCTGATTGGCTCCTCCTACAGCAACCTGCTGCAGACTGAGAGGAGGTAAGACAATGAGGTCTCTTTGATCAGTACAGCGTTGTCAAATGTCATGACGTTTCTCTAGTGTGTGTGTGTGTGTGTGTGTGTGTGTGTGTGTGTGTGTGTGTATGTGTGTGTGTGTGTGTGTGTTTACTTGCATCAGCTGTGTGTGTGCGTGTGCGTGCGTGCGTGTGCGTGCGTGCGTGTGTGTGTTGCATCAGCTGTGTGTGATTTTACAGTTGGTTTCTACTGAGTGAAAACCCTTAGTACATGTTAAATAACCTCTTACATCTAGACGTTCCGCTAGCGGAACACCTGCTCCAATATCCAATGATAGGCGTGGCGCGAATTACAAATTCCTCAAAAATACAAAAACTTCAATTTTTCAAACATATGACTATTTCACAGCATTTTAAAGACAAGACTCTCCTTTATCTAACCACACTGTCCGATTTCAAAAAGGCTTTACAGCGAAAGCAAAACATTAGATTATGTCAGCAGAGTACCCAGCCAGAAATAATCAGACACCCATTTTTCAAGCTAGCATATAATGTCACAAAAAACAAAACTACAGCTAAATGCAGCACTAACCTTTGATAATCTTCATCAGATGACACGCCTAGGACATTATGTTATACAATGCATGCATGTTTTGTTCAATAAAGTTCATATTTATATCAAAAACCAGCTTTTTTACATTAGCATGTGACGTTCAGAACTAGCATACCCCCCGCAAACATCCGGTGAATTTACTAAATTACTCACGATAAACATTCACAAAAAACATAACAATTATTTTAAGAATTATAGATACAGAACTCCTCTATGCACTCGATATGTCCGATTTTAAAATAGCTTTTCGGTGAAAGCACATTTTGCAATATTCTCAGTAGATATCACGGCTAGCCATTTAGACACCGACCAAGTTTAGCCCTGACCAAACTCCGATTTACTATTACAAAAGTTTGATTACCTTTGTTGTCTTCGTCAGAATGCACTCCCAGGACTGCTACTTCAATAACAAATGTTGGTTTGGTCCAAAATAATCCATCGTTATATCCAAATAGCGGCGTTTTGTTAGTGCGTTCTAGACACTATCCGAAATGGTAAATCAGGGTTATGAGCATGGCGCAATTCGTGACAAAAGATGTCTAAATATTCCATTACCGTACTTCGAAGCATGTCAACCGCTGTTTAAAATCAATTTTTATGCCATTTTTTTCGTAAAAAAGCGATAATATTCCGACCGGGAATC
>NC_138299.1:162576063-162621063 GCF_965601325.2 Salmo salar | reverse complement strand
GCTGTTCAGGAGTCTTAAGGCTTGGAGGTAGAAGCTGTTAAGAAGCCTTTTTGTCCTTGACTTGGAGTTCTGGTACCTGCTTGCCATGCGGAAGCAGAGGGAACAGTCTATGACTGGGGTGACTGGAGTCTTTGATCATTTTTAGGGCCTTCCTCTGACACCGTAGAGGTCCTGGATGGCAGGAAGCTTGGCCTCAATGATGTACTGGGCTGTACGCACTACCCTCTGTAGTGCCTTGCGGTCAGAGGCCGAGCAGTTGGCATACCAGGCAGTGATGCAACCAGTCAGGATGCTCTCGATGGTGTAGCTGTAGAACCTTTTGAGGATATGAGGTCTCCTGAGGGGGGAATAAGTTTTGTCGTGTCCTCTTCACGACTGTTTTGGTGTGTTTGGACCATGATAGTTTGTTGGTGATGTGGACACCAAGGAACTTGAAGCTCTCAACCTGCTCCACTACAGCCCCGTCGATAAGAATGGGGGGCGTGATCGACCCTCCTTTTCCTTTTCCTGTAGTCCACTAACATCTCCTTTGTCTTGATCACGCTGAGGTGAGAGGTTGTTATCCTGGCACCACACGGCCAGGTCTCTGACCTCCTCCCTGTAGGCTGTCTCATCATTGTCGGTGATCCAGCCTACCACTGTTGTGTCATCGGTAAACTTGATCATGGTATTGGAGTCGTGCCTCGCCATGCAGTCATGGTTGAACAGTGAGTACAGGAGGGGACTGAGTATGCACCCCTGAGGGGCCCCTGTGTTGAGGATCAGCGTGGCGGATGTGTTGTTACCTACCCTCACCACCTGGGGGCGGCCTGTCAGGAAGTCCAGGATCCAGTTGCAGAGGGAGGTGTTTAGTCCCAGGGTCCTTAGCTTATTGATTAGCTTTGAGGGCACTATGGTGTTGAACGCTGCGCTGTAGTCAATGAATAGCATTCTCACATAGGTGTTCCTTTTGTCCAGATGGGAAAAGCCAGTGTTGAGTACAATAGAGATTCTATCATCTGTGGATCTGTTGGAGCGGTATGCAAATTGCAGTGGGGTCTAGGGTTTCTGGGATAATGGTGTTGTGAGCCATGACCAGCCTTTCAAAGCACTTCCTGGCTGCAAACGTGAGTACTCCAGGTCGGTAGTCATTTAGGCAGCTTACCTTAGTGTTCTTGGGCACAGGGACTATGGTGGTCTGCTTGAAACCTGTCATGGGTGAACAGGGAGTACAGGAGGGGGCTGAGCACGCACCCTTGTGGGGCCCCACCGTTGAGGATCACCACCTGGGGGCGGCCCGTCAGGAAGTACAGGACCCAATGGCACAGGGCGGGGTTGAGGCCTAGGGCCTCCAGGGTTAATGATGAGCTTGGAGGTTACTATGGTGTTGAATGCTGAGCTATAGTCAATGAACAGCATTCTTACATAGATATTACTCTTGTCCAGATGGGATAGGGCAGTGTGTAGCTCTTGCCTTTCCAGGGAGTCCAATTCCCCTCAGAGCTTGGTTCCTCTTTATTTTCTTCCTAGGCTTCTGTCTTTCTAGGGAGTTGTTCCTAGCCACATGCTCCTACATAGGTGTTTGGGCTTTTAGGTGGTGCTTTAGGTGGTGCTTTTGTGTCTGCTGATGTTAAAAGGACTTTATAAACTACACTGCTCAAAAAAACAAAGGGAACACTTAAACAACACAATGTAACTCCAAGTCAATCACACTTCCGTGAAATCAAACTGTCCACTTAGGAAGCAACACTGATTGACAATAAATTTCACATGCTGTTGTGCAAATGGAATAGACAACAGGTGGAAATTATAGGCAATTAGCAAGACACCCCCAATAAAGGAGTGGTTCTGCAGGATGTGACCACACACCACTTCTCAGTTCCTATGCTTCCTGGCTGATGTTTTGGTCACTTTTGAATGCTGGCGGTGCTTTCACTCTAGTGGTAGCATGAGACGGAGTCTACAACCCACACAAGTGGCTCAGGTAA
Source organism: Salmo salar (assembly GCF_965601325.2). NCBI lineage: Eukaryota > Metazoa > Chordata > Actinopteri > Salmoniformes > Salmonidae > Salmo > Salmo salar. Next base: position 162,619,096 of record NC_138299.1, on the reverse strand, counting down.
TGCAGCTCATCCAGGATGGCACATCAATGCAAGCTGTGGCAAGAAGGTTTGCTGTGTCTGTCAGCGTAGTGTCCAGAGCATGGAGGCGCTACCAGGAGACAGGCCAGTACATCAGGAGACGTGGAGGAGGCCGTAGGAGGGCAACAACCCAGCAGCAGGACCGCTACCTCCGCCTTTGTGCAAGGAGGAGCAGGAAGAGCACTGCCAGAGCCCTGCAAAATGACCTCCAGCAGGCCACAAATGAGCATGTGTCTGCTCAAACGGTCAGAAACATACTCCATGAGGGTGGTATGAGGGTCCAACATACATATGATGCTATGGACTGGCCCGCCCGTTCCCCAGACCTGAATCCAATTGAGCACATCTGGGACATCATGTCTCGCTCCATCCACCAACGCCACGTTGCACCACAGACTGTCCAGGAGTTGGCGGATGCTTTAGTCTAGGTCTGGGAGGAGATCCCTCAGGAGACCATCCGCCACCTCATCAGGAGCATGCCCAGGCGTTGTAGGGAGGTCATACAGGCACGTGGAGGCCACACACACTACCGAGCCTCATTTTGACTTGTTTTAAGGACATTACATCAAAGTTGGATCAGCCTGTAGTGTGGTTTTCCACTTTAATTTTGAGTGTGACTCCAAATCCAGACCTCCATGGGTTGATAAATTAGATTTCCATTGATTATTTTTGTGTGATTTTGTTGTCAGCACATTCAACTATGTAAAGAAAAAAGTATTTAATAAGATTATTTCATTCATTCAGATCTAGGATGTGTTATTTTAGTGTTCCCTTTATTTTTTTGAGTAGTGTACATTTGATTGTTTGACCTAATGTATGCTCTCTCTCTCTAAGACTGTCACTCTCTCTCCATATTTTCTCATACTCTCTCTCCCTCTCTCTATGTCCTCTCAATTAAATTTTAATTTAAGGGCTTTATTGGCATGGGAAACATATGTTAACATTGTCAAAGCACGAAAATAGATAATAAACAAAAGTGAAATAAACAATACATGAACAGTAAACATTACACTCACAAAGTTCCAAAAGAATAAAGACATTACAAATGTCATATTGTGTCGATATACAGTGTTGTAACGATGTGCAAATAGTTAAAGTACAAAAGGGAAAATAAACATAAATATGGGTTGTATTTAAAATTGTGTTTGTTCTTCACTGGTTGCCATTTTCTTGTGGCAACAGGTCACACATCTTGCTGCTGTGATGTCACACTGTGGTATTTCACCCAGTAGATATGGGAGTTTATCAAAATTGGATTTGCTTTCGAATTCTTAGTGGGTCTGTGTAATCTGAGGGAAATATGTGTCTCTAATATGGTCCTACATTTGGCAGGAGGTTAGGAAGTGCAGCTCAGTTTCCATCTCATTTTGTGGGCAGTGTTGCACATAGCCTGTCTTCTCTTGAGAGCCAGGTCTGCCTACGGTGGCCTTTCTCAATAGCAAGGCTATGCTCACTGAATCTGTACATAGACAAAGCTTTCCTTAAGTTTGGGCCAGTCACAGTGGTCAGGTATTCTGCCACTGTGTACTCTCTGTTTAGGGCCAAATAGCATTCTAGTTTGCTCTGTATTTTTTGTTAATTCTTTCCAATGTGTGAAGTAATTATCTTTTTGTTTTCTCATGATTTGGTTGGATCTAATTGTGTTGCTGTCCTGGGGCTCTGTGGGGTCTGTTTGTGTTTGTGAACAGAGCCCCAGGACCAGCTTGCTTAGGGGACTCTTCTCCAGGTTCATCTCTCTGTAGGTGATGGCTTTGTTATGGAAGGTTTGGGAATCGCTTCCTTTTAGGTGGTTGTAGAATTTAACGTCTCTTTTCTGGATTTTGATAATTAGCTGTTTATCGACCTAATTCTGCTCTGGATGCATTATTTGGTGTTTTACGTTGTACATGGAGGATATTTTTGCAGAATTCTGCATGAAGAGTCTATATTCGGTGTTTGTCCCATTTTGTGAATTCTTGGTTGGTGAGCGGACCCCAGACCTCACAACCATAAAGGGCAATGGGTTCTATAACTGATTCAAGTATTTTTAGCCAGATCCTAATAAGTATGTTAAATTTGATGTTCCTTTTGATGACATAGAAGGCCCTTCTTAACTTGTCTCTCAGATCGTTCAAAGCTTTTTGGAAATTACCTGTGCCTCTGATGTTTAGGCCGAGATATGTATAGTTTCTTGTGTTCTCTAGGGCAAGTCCCATACCCCTGTAAGCTAACACAGTCTCAAGTCCCATACCCCTGTAAGCTAACACAGTCTCAAGTCCCATACCCCTGTAAGCTAACACAGTCTCAAGTCCCATACCCCTGTAAGCTAACACAGTCTCAAGTCCCATACCCCTGTAAACTAACACAGTCTCAAGTCCCATAGACCACCCATGTCCCATACCCCTATTGGTCATATATTAGTTATGGCATTAATTTATTCATAGTGAACATTATTACTAATCTGGTTTATGTAGAGGAGTGGTTCCCAAACTTTTCATAGTCCCGTACCCCTTCAAACATTCACCCTCCAGCTGGACCCCCTCCAGCACCAGGGTCAGCTCACTCTCAAATGTTGTTTTTCGCCGTCATTGTAATCCTGCCACACACACATATTATATGATACATTTATTAAACATAAGAATGAGTGTGAGTTTTTGTCACAACCCGGCTCGTGGGAAGTGAAGAAGAGCTCTTATAGGACCAGGGCACAAATAATAATGTAATAATAATCAATAATTTGGCTCTTTATTTAACCATCTTACATATAAAACCTTATTTCTTCATCGGAAATTGGGAATAACTCACCACAGGTTAATGAGAAGGTTGTGCTTGAAAGGATGTACATAACTCTGCAATGTTGGGTTGTATTGGAGAGAGTCTCAGTCAAATCATTTTCCACACACAGTCTGTGCCTGTATTTAGTTTTCATGCTAGTGAGGGCCGAGAATCCACTCTCACATAGGTACGTGGTTGCAAAGGGCATCAGTGTCTTAACAGCTCGATTTGCCAAGGCAAGAAACTCTGAGCGCAGCCCTATCCAGAAATCTGGCAGTGGATTCTGATTAAATTAAATTTCCACAGAACCGTTTGTTGCAATTTTGATGAGGCTCTCTTGTTCAGATATCAGTAAGTGGACTGGAGGCAGGGCATGAAAGGATAACGAATCCAGTTGTTTGTGTCGTCTGTTTCCGGAAAGTACCTGTGTAATTGTGCACCCATCTCACTCAGGTGCTTTGCTATATCACATTTGACATTGTCCGTAAACTTGAGTTCATTTGCACACAAAAAAATCATACAATGATGGAAAGACCTGTGTGTTGTCCTTGTTGATGAAGACAGAGAAGAGCTCCAACGTTTTAATCATAGCCTCAATTTGGTCCCGCACATTGAATATAGTTGCAGAGAGTCCCTGTAATCCTAGATTCAGATCATTCAGGCGAGAAAAAACATCACCCAGATAGGCCAGTCGTGTGAGAAACTCGTCATCATGCAAGCGGTCAGACAAGTGAAAATGATGGTCAGTAAAGAAATCTTTAAACTTGTCTCTCAATTTAAAAAAAACGTGTCAGTAGTTTGCCCCTTGATAACCAGCGCACTTCTGTATGTTGTAAAAGCGTTACATGGTCGCTGACCATATTTTATTTATTTTATTTATTTAACTTTTATTTAACTAGACAAGTCAGATAAGAACAAATTCTTATTTACATCGACGGCCTACCGAAAAGCAAAAGGCCTCCTGCGGGGACGGGGACTGGGATTAAAATAAATATTAAATACAATATAAATATAGGACAAAACACACATCACGACAAGAGAGACGACACAACACTACATAAAGAGAGACCTAAGACAACAACACAGCATGGTAGCAACACAAGACAACACAGCATGGTAGCAACACAGCATGGTAGCAACACAGCATGGTAGCAACACAAGACAACACAGCATGGTAGCAACACAGCATGGTAGCAACACAAGACAACACAGCATGGTAGCAACACAGCATGGTAGCAACACAGCATGGTAGCAACACAACATGGTAGAAACACAGCATGGTAGCAACACAGCATGGTAGAAACACAACATGGTAGCAACACAACATGGTAGCAACACAAGACAACACAGCATGGTAGAAACACAACATGGTAGAAACACAACATGGCAGAAATACAGCATGGTAGCAACACAACATGGTAGCAACACAACATGGTAGCAACACAGCATGGTAGCAACACAGCATGGTAGCAACACAACATGGCAGCAACACAAAATGGCAGAAACACAGCATGGTAGCAACACAACATGGTAGCAACACAGCATGGTAGAAACACAGCATGGTAGAAACACAACATGGTAGAAACACAACATGGTAGAATCACAACATGGTAGCAACACAACATGGCAGAAACACAGCATGGTAGCAACACAACATGGTAGCAGCACAAGACAACACAAGATGGTAGCGACACAACATGGTAGAAACACAGCATGGTAGCAGCGCAACATGGTAGAAACACAGCATGGTAGCAACACAAGACAACAAAGCATGGTAGAAACACAACATGGTAGCAACACAACATGGTAGAAACACAACATGGCAGAAACACAGCATGGTAGCAACACAGCATGGTGGCAACACAACATGGTAGAAACACAACATGACAGAAACACAACATGGTAGCAACACAACATGGTAAAAACACAACATGGTAGCAACACAAGACAACACAGCATGGTAGCAACACAACATGGTAGCAACACAACATGGTAGTAGCACAACATGGCAGAAACACAGCATGGTAGCAACACAACATGGTAGCAACACAACATGGCAGAAACACAGCATGGTAGCAACACAACATGGTAGAAACACAACATGGTAGAAACACAACATGGTAGCAACACAACATGGTAGAAACACAACATGGCAGCAACCCAGCATGGTAGCAACACAACATGGTAGCAACACAACATGGCAGCAACACAACATGGCAGCAACACAGCATGGTAGAAACACAACATGGTAGCAACACAACATGGTAGCAACACAACATGGCAGCAACACAGCATGGTAGAAACACAACATGGTAGCAACACAAGACAACACAGCATGGTAGCAACACAACATGGTAGAAACACAGCATGGTAGAAACACAAGACAACACAGCATGGTAGAAACACAACATGGTAGAAACACAACATGGTAGAAACACAACATGGTAGGAACACAACATGGTAGAAACACAACATGGTAGAAACACAACATGGCAGCAACACAACATGGCAGAAACACAACATGGTAGCATCACAGCATGGCAGAAACACAACATGGTAGCAACACAAGACCACACAGCATGGTAGAGGCACAACATGGTAGCAACACAACAGGGTAGCAACACAAGACAACACAGAATGGCATAAACACAGCATGGTAGCAACACAACATGTTATCAACACAACATGGTAGCAACACAACATGGTAGCAACAGAAGACAACACAGCATGGTAGCAGCACAACATGGTAAAAACACAACATAACAACAACATGGTATCAACACAACATGGTAGCAGCACTAAACATGGTCCAAACATTATTGGGCACAGACAACAGCACAAAGGGCAAGAAGGTAGAGACAACAATACAACACAAAAAGCAGCCACAACTGTCAGTAAGAGTGTCCATGATTGAGTCTTTGAATGAAGAGATTGAGATAAAACTGTCCAGTTTGAGTGTTTGTTGCAGCTCTTTCCAGTCACTTGCTGCAGCGAACTGAAAAGAGGAGCGACCCAGGGATTTGTGTGCTTTGGGGACCTTTAACAGAATGTGACTGGCAGAACGGGTGTTGTATGTGGAGGATGAGGGCTGCAGTAGATATCTCAGATAGGGGCAAGTGAGGCCTGAGAGGATTTTATAAATAAGCATCAACCAGTGGGTCTTGCGACGGGTATACAGAGATGACCAGTTTACAGAGGAGTACAGAGTGCAGTGATGTGTCCTATAAGGAGCGTTGGTGGCAAATCTGATGGCCGAATGGTAAAGAACATCTAGCCGCTCGAGAGCACCTTTACCTGCTGATCTATAAATTATGTCTCCGTAATCTAGCATGGGTAGGATGGTCATCTGAATCAGGGTTAGTTTGGCAGCTGGGGTGAAAGAGGAGTGATTTACGATAGAGGAAACCAAGTCTAGATTTAACTTTAGCCTGCAGCTTTGATATGTGCTGAGAGAAGGACAGTGCACCATCTAGCCATACTCCCAAGTACTTGAATGAGGTGACTACCTCAAGCTCTAAACCCTCAGAGGTAGTAATCACACCTGTGGGGAGAGGGGCATTCCTCTTACCAAACCACATTATCTTTGTTTTGGAGGTGTTCAGAAAAAGGTAAAGGGTAGAGAAAGCTTGTTGGACACTAATAAAGCTTTGTTGTAGAGCATTTATCACCAACTCCGGGGAGGTTCCAGCTGAGTATAATATTGTATCATCTGCATTTAAATGGATGAGAGAGCTTCCTACTGCCTGAGCTATGTTGTTGATGTAAATTGAGAAGAGCGTGGGGCCTAGGATTGAGTCTTGGGGTACTCCGTTGGTGACAGGCAGTGGCTGAGACAGCAGATTTTCTGACTTTATACACTGCACTCTTTGAGAGAAGTAGTTAGCAAACCAGGCTAAAGAGCCTTCAGAGACACCATATCATTGCATAATGCAGAAAATACATGATAGTTCAGGGGCCTTGCTTTCACAAAGTTAAACATTTTCACTGTAGTGTCCAAAACGTCTTTCAAGCTGTCAGGCATTCCCTTGGCAGCAAGAGCCTCTCGGTGGATGCTGCAGTTACCCAAGTGGCGTCGGGAGAAACTGCTTGTGCCCGCCTTACCACTCCACTATGTCTCCCTGTCATGGCTTTAGCGCCATCAGTACAGATACCAACACATCTTGACCAACAAAGTCCATTTGATGTCACAAAGCTGTCCGGTACTTTAAAAAATATCCTCTCCTGTTGTCCTGGTTCCGGTGGTTTCCAGAAGAGGATGTCTTCCTTAATTAACCCCCCATAAACGCAACAGACATATACCAGGACCTGTGCCAGGCGTCTGTTCACTCATCCAGCTGTAACGCATAGAATTCACTAGCTTGTATGCGAATCAGTTATTGTTTCAAAACATCTCCTAACATCAAATCAAAGTTTATTTGTCACGTGCACCGAATACAACAGGTGTAGACCTTATGAAGGTGATGACCTACACACCGGAAGGATGAATTTTGACTATACCAGCCAGAATATAGCATGAGCTTAAAAGTATGGCAAATTGGTATGAACTTTGAACTCTTATTCACTAAAGAAGTGCTACCCTCTTCGCCCGCTAAACGTGGGCTAGGAGAGGACAGACAGACTATTCATTCTACCAACCTCCAGTTCAGCACTAGACAGTCTTCAGAGATCCATGCTGGACCACCCGGACTCCCATCTACCGAAGCGCAGCTCAGAGTAAATATTTATTGCATTCTCCTTTTTGAAATGGGCGGTAATTTAGAATGCATAAGATACTATATTTAAGAGAGCATAGTTTCTTCCTTTGTTCCTCGGTCTTCCCGCTCTTTGACTCAAACCCAACCCCCTTTTCTTTGTGTAACCAGCCGTCATGCAGGTACCGTTCACCACGTCCATCAATGTATGATTAATTCTGTGTAGATGTAATTCTGTGTGAATAGTTAGGTATTTAGTAAATAAATAATTCAACCAAATTTTGTATTGCTGATTCAACTTGTTAGCCAGGGTTCGTGAAGATAACCAAGTATTTACACCTTTCAGATGAGACTAAATAAGGTGAGGATTAAATATTGACTGCTATTGATGTAAAATATTACTAGGTCTTTAAGAGTTTATTCGGAAGATAACAGCTCTATAAACACTCTTTCGTGATGCCCTGACTTTCAAGTTAATGATCTACCTGATTAGCATAATCAGGTAATATTAATTACAGAGAAATTATTTTACAGAATAAATAGCATGTCATATCACTTAATCCGGCATAGGCAAAGACAGGACAATACCAATAGAACATTAGACCATTAGAACATTAGACCATTAATCAAATAGAACATTAGACCATTAATCCATTAGAACATTAGACCATTAATCCATTAGAACATTAGACCATTAGAACATTAGACCATTAATCCATTAGAACATTAGACCATTAATCCATTAGAACATTAGACCATTAATCCATTAGAACATTAGACCATTAGAACATTAGACCATTAATCCATTAGACCATTAGAACATTAGAACATTAGACCATTGATCCATTAGAACATTAGAACATTAGAACATTAGACCATTAATCCATTAGAACATTAGACCATTAATCCATTAGACCATTAGAACATTAGAACATTAGACCATTAATCCATTAGACCATTAGAACATTAGACCATTAATCAATTAGAACATTAGACCATACATCCATTAGAACATTAGACCATTAATCCATTAGACCATTAGAACATTAGACCATTAATCCATTAGACCATTAGAACATTAGACCATTAATCCATTAGAACATTAGACCATTAGAACATTAGACCATTAATCCATTAGAACATTAGACCATTAATCCATTAGACCATTAGAACATTAGACCATTAATCCATTAGAACATTAGAACATTAGACCATTAATCCATTAGACCATTAATCCATTAGAACATTAGAGCAATAGAACATTAGACCATTAGAACATTAGACCATTAATCCATTAGAACATTAGAACATTAGAACATTAGACCATTAATCCATTAGACCATTAGAACATTAGAACATTAGACCATTAATCCATTAGACCATTAGAACATTAGAACATTAGACCATTAATCCATTAGAACATTAGAACATTAGAACATTAGACCATTAATCCATTAGAACATTAGACCATTAATCCATTAGACCATTAGAACATTAGAACATTAGACCATTAATCCATTAGACCATTAGAACATTAGACCATTAATCAATTAGAACATTAGACCATACATCCATTAGAACATTAGACCATTAATCCATTAGACCATTAGAACATTAGACCATTAATCCATTAGACCATTAGAACATTAGACCGTTAATCCATTAGAACATTAGAACATTAGACCATTAATCCATTAGACCATTAATCCATTAGAACATTAGAGCAATAGAACATTAGACCATTAGAACATTAGACCATTAATCCATTAGAACATTAGACCATTAGAACATTAGACCATTAATCCATTAGAACATTAGACCATTAATCCATTAGAACATTAGACCATTAGAACATTAGACCATTAATCCATTAGACCATTAGAACATTAGAACATTAGACCATTAATCCATTAGAACATTAGAACATTAGAACATTAGACCATTAATCCATTAGAACATTAGACCATTAATCCATTAGACCATTAGAACATTAGAACATTAGACCATTAATCCATTAGACCATTAGAACATTAGACCATTAATCAATTAGAACATTAGACCATACATCCATTAGAACATTAGACCATTAATCCATTAGACCATTAGAACATTAGACCATTAATCCATTAGACCATTAGAACATTAGAACATTAGACCATTAATCCATTAATCCATTAGAACATTAGACCATTAATCCATTAGACCATTAGAACATTAGACCATTAATCCATTAGAACATTAGAACATTAGACCATTAATCCATTAGACCATTAATCCATTAGAACATTAGAGCAATAGAACATTAGACCATTAGAACATTAGACCATTAATCCATTAGAACATTAGAACATTAGAACATTAGACCATTAATCCATTAGACCATTAGAACATTAGAACATTAGACCATTAATCCATTAGACCATTAGAACATTAGAACATTAGACCATTAATCCATTAGAACATTAGAACATTAGAACATTAGACCATTAATCCATTAGAACATTAGACCATTAATCCATTAGACCATTAGAACATTAGAACATTAGACCATTAATCCATTAGACCATTAGAACATTAGACCATTAATCAATTAGAACATTATACCATACATCCATTAGAACATTAGACCATTAATCCATTAGACCATTAGAACATTAGACCATTAATCCATTAGAACATTAGACCATTAGAACATTAGACCATTAATCAATTAGAACATTAGACCATACATCCATTAGAACATTAGACCATTAATCCATTAGACCATTAGAACATTAGACCATTAATCCATTAGACCATTAGAACATTAGACCATTAATCCATTAGAACATTAGAACATTAGACCATTAATCCATTAGACCATTAATCCATTAGAACATTAGAACATTAGACCATTAATCCATTAGAACATTAGACCATTAATCCATTAGAACATTAGACCATTAATCCATTAGACCATTAGAACATTAGAACATTAGACCATTAATCCATTAGACCATTAGAACATTAGACCATTAATCAATTAGAACATTAGACCATACATCCATTAGAACATTAGACCATTAATCCATTAGACCATTAGAACATTAGACCATTAATCCATTAGACCATTAGAACATTAGACCATTAATCCATTAGAACATTAGACCATTAGAACATTAGACCATTAATCAATTAGAACATTAGACCATACATCCATTAGAACATTAGACCATTAATCCATTAGACCATTAGAACATTAGACCATTAATCCATTAGACCATTAGAACATTAGACCATTAATCCATTAGAACATTAGAACATTAGACCATTAATCCATTAGACCATTAATCCATTAGAACATTAGAGCAATAGAACATTAGACCATTAGAACATTAGACCATTAATCCATTAGAACATTAGAACATTAAAACATTAGACCATTAATCCGTTATAACATTAGACCATTAATCCATTAGAACATTAATCCATTAGAACATTAGAACATTAAAACGTTAGACCATTAATCCGTTATAACATTAGGCCATTAATCCATTAGAACATTAGAACATTAATCCGTTATAACATTAGACCATTATAACATTAGACCATTATAACATTAGACCATTAATCCATTAGAACATTATAACATTAGACCATTATAACATTAGACCATTAATCCATTAGAACATTATAACATTAGACCATTATAACATTAGACCATTAATCCATTAGAACATTAGACCATTAATCCATTAGAACATTAGAACATTAAAACATTAGACCATTAATCCGTTAGAACATTAATCCATTAGAACATTAGAACATTAAAACGTTAGACCATTAATCCGTTATAACATTAGACCATTAATCCATTAGAACATTAGAACATTAATCCGTTATAACATTAGACCATTATAACATTAGACCATTATAACATTAGACCATTAATCCATTAGAACATTAGAACATTAGACCATTATAACATTAGACCATTATAACATTAGACCATTAATCCATTAGAACATTAGACCATTAATCCATTAGAACATTAGAACATTAAAACGTTAGACCATTAATCCGTTGTAACATTACACCATTATAACATTAGACCATTAATCCATTAGAACATTAGACCATTAATCCAGTAGAACATTAATCCATTAGAAGATTGAAACACTAGACCATTAATCCATTAGAACATTAATCCATTAGAACATTAAAACATTAGACCATTAGAACATTAGACCATTAGAACATTAAAACATTAGACCATTAATCCATTAGAACATTAGAACATTAGAACATTAGACCATTAATCCATTTGAACATTAGAACATTAATCCATTAGAACATTAGAACATTAGAACATTAGACCATTAATCCATTTGAACATTAGAACATTAATCCATTGGAACATTAGACCATTGGAACATTAGATTTACTGTGTGTCATACGGAAAACCAGAATCCACTATTCTAATGGTCTAATTTTGTTATGGTCTAATGTTCTAATGTTCGATTGTTCCAATGGTCTAATGTTCCAATGGTCTAATGTTCCAATGGAGTATGGAATTGGTGAAAAATATCCACTCATAAACGCATGCACACTCACGCAAACGCACACACACACAGACAGTTCGAATACCAAAACTTACAGTAAAGTCAACGTTTGGACGCACCTACTCATTCAAGGGTTTTTGTTTATTTTTACTATTTTCTACATTGTAGAATAATAGTGAAGACATTAAAACTATGAAATAACACATATGGAATCATGTAGAAACCAAAAAAGTGTTAAACAAATCAAAATATATTTGATATTCTTCAAAGTAGCCATCCTTTGCCTTGATGACAGCTTTGCACACTCTTGGCATTCTCTCAACCAGCTTCATGAGGAATGCTTTTCCAACAGTCTTGAAGGAGTTCCCACATATGCTGAGCACTTGTTGGCTACTTTTACTTCACTCTGCGGTCCAACTCCTCCCAAACCATCTCAATTCCGTTAAGGTCGGGTGGTTGTGGAGGCCAGGTCATCTGATGCAGGACTCCATCACTCTTATTGGTCAAATAGCCCTTACACAGCCTGGAGTTGTGTTTTGCGTCATTCTCAAAACAAATGATAATCCCAATAAGCGCAAACCAGATAGGATGGCGTATAACTGCAGAATGCTGTGGTAGCCATGCTGGTTAAGTGAGCCTTGAATTCTAAATAATTCACTGACAGTCTCACCAATAAAGCACCCCCACACCATCACACCTCCATGCTTCACTGCTTCACTGCTTCACTCCACACTTGTGGAGATCATCCGGTCACCTACTCTGCGTCTCATAAAGACAGTGGTTGGAACCAAAAATGTAACATTTTGACTTATCAGACCAATGGACAAATGTACATGGTCTAAAGTCCATTGCAGGTGTTTCTTGGCCCAAGCAAGTCTCTTCTTCTTATTGGTGTCCTTTAGTAGTGGTTTCTTTGCAGCAATTCAACCATGAAGACCTGATTCACCCAGTCTCCTCTGAACAGTTATGAAGAATTTATTTGGGGTGCATTTCTGAGGCTGGTAACTCTAATGAACTTATCCTCTGCAGAAGAGGTAACTCTGGGTCTTCCTTTCCTGTGGCGGTCCTCATGAGAGCCAGTTTCATCATAGCGCTTGATGGTTTTTGGGACTGCAGTTGAAGAAACTTTCAAAGTTCTTAAAAATTTCCGGATTGACTGACCTTCATGTCTTAAAGTAATGATGGGCTGTCGTTTGTCTTTGCTTATTGGAGCTGTTCTTGCCATAATATAGACTTCGTCTTTTACCAAATAGGGCCATCTTCTGTATTCCACTCCTACCTTGCCACAACACAACTGATTGGCTCAAACGCATTAAGAAGGAAAGAAATTCCACAAATGTAATTTTTACAAGGCACACCTGTTAATTGAAATGCATTCCAGGTGACTACTTCATGAAGCTGGTTGAGAGAATGCCAAGAGTGTGCAAAGCTGTCATCAAGGCAAAGGGTGGCTACTTTGAAGAATCTCAAATATAAAATACATTTTGATTTGTTAAATACTTTTTTTGGTTACTGCATGATTCCATATGTGTCATTTCATAGTTTTTGATGTCTTCACTTCTATTCTACAATGTAGAAAATAGTAAAAATAAAGAAAAACTCTGCAATGAGTAGGTGTGTCCAAACCTTTGACTGGTACTGTATGTATCGTATGAACTCTTTTTTACATGCTCTACACACATATATATAATTCAAATATAACTCTCGAAATCAAGTTCAAGTTGTAGAAGTTTTCCCACCAGCAGGCTGTCAACTCCCTAACTCAGTTGCCCTAGTGAAAGTCCTTCCCCGAGTAGAACCGTATCTGTAGCTAGTCAACCAAGACGCCCCAGCTCTCCGCTGATAATGTGCGTTTAATAAGAACTAAATTGGCCGGTGGATAGCTGTGGCTTGATCCCTGTGAAAATGACAGGTTGACGTTTAATGCCATTGATATGTGTCTGATGGGGGTGACAGCCATGTAAGGGGCTAATGGAGCGCCTCCACTAGCAGCTGTTAAAAATGGTTGAGTGAGCTTACAATTATCACAAGCTATAAGGTTCTGCTCAGAGAGACAGGCCCTGTGGAGTCAAACAAGCACTTTACTGAACAGGGGGGGGGGGGCACAGAACACATTGCATATAGTACAGCCACCATTTACATGGCTATAGGTACAGAGTGAACACCTTATATATATATATATATATATAGTACAGAAACCATTTACATGGCTATAGGAACAGAGTGATTACCTTATATATAGTACAGCTACCATTTACATGGCTATAGGTACAGAGTGAAAACATAACATATGTGACACACCACCTCAATTTGGTCAAAATTAGAATTTTTGTTTTTACATTGGATAAAAGTAGAGACTCTGCCAAGATCGTGGGAAAGGACGGACCAAGGCGCAGCGTGAGTTGAGTTCCACGTCTTTATTTAAAGTGAAACTTCAAAAACCAGTAAACAAACAATGAAATGTGAAAGCCGTGGTGCAGAATGCGCACACACACACACACACACACACACACACACACACACACACACACACACACACACACACACACACACTCACCACACACACACACACACACACACACACACACACACACACGCACGCACGCACGCACGCACGCACGCACGCACGCACGCACACGCACACGCACACGCACACACACACACAAAACAATATCCCACAAAGCAGGTGGGAACAATGAACCACTTAAGTATGATCCCTAATTAGAGACAACGAGAAACAGCTGCCTCCAATTGGGAACCATACTAATACACCAACATAGAAAACAAATACTAGAACCCCCCCCCCCCCCCCCCCCCTAGTCACGCCCTGACCTAAAACACCAGAGAGAACCCAGAGGGCTTTCTATGGTCAGGGCGTGATAGACTCAGAGTTAGAGAACCCAGAGGGCTTTCTATGGTCAGGGCGTGACAGACTCAGAGCTAGAGAACCCAGAGGGCTTTCTATGGTGAAGGTGTGATAGACTCAGAGTTAGAGAACCCCGAGGGCTTTCTATGGTCAGGGCGTGACAGACTCAGAGCTAGAGAACCCCGAGGGCTTTCTATGGTCAGGGCGTGACAGACTCAGAGCTAGAGAACCCCGAGGGCTTTCTATGGTCAGGGCCTGATAGACTCAGAGCTAGAAAATGGTATAATACACTACAATTGAGAAACAATGAGAAAGTTATTCTGCTTTGAAAGTTGATAATTTTGGGACTCCACTTTTGAGAAAATGGTTGTGAATGTTTTGGTACACCTACTGGAGAGCTCTTCTATAGGAACAGAGGTAATATATTAATATACCATATACATGGCTATAGGAACTCCTAACCCACTCTCCTCTCCTCTCCTCTACTAACCCCCTCTCCTCTCCTAACCCCCTCTCCTCTCCTAACCCCCTCTCCTCTCCTAACCCCCTCTCCTCTCCTAACCCCCTCTCCTCTCCTCACACCCTCTTCTCTCCTCTCCTAACCACCTCTTCTCTCCTCTCCTAACCACCTCTTCTCTCCTAACCACCTCTTCTCAACTCTCCTAACCCCCTCTTCTCTCCTCTCCTAACCCACTCTCCTCTCCTCTCCTAACTCCCTCTTCTCTCCTCTCCTAACCACCTCTCCTCTCTTCTCCTAACCACCTCTCCTCTCCTAACCACCTCTTCTCTCCTCTCCTAACCTCCTCTTCTCTCCTCTCCTCTCCTCACCCCCCTCTTCTCTCCTAACCTCCACTTCTCTCCTCTCCTAACCACCTCTTCTCTCCTCTCCTAACCCCCTCTTCTCTCCTCTCCTAACCCCCTCTTCTCTCCTCTCCTAACCCCCTCTTCTCTCCTCTCCTAACCTCCTCTTCTCTTCTCTCCTAACCTCCTCTCCTCTCCTAACCCCTCTTCTCTCCTCTCCTAACCACCTCTCCTCTCCTCTACTAACCACCTCTCCTCTCCTAACCACCTCTTCTCTCTTCTCCTAACCACCTCTTCTCTCCTAACCACCTCTTCTCTCCTCTCCTAACCACCTCTCCTCTCCTCTACTAACCACCTCTCCTCTCCTAACCACCTCTTCTCTCCTCTCCTCTCCTCTCCTCCCTCTCCTCTCCTCTCCTCTCCTCTCCTCTCCTCTCCTCTCCTCTCCTCTCCTCTCCTCTCCTCTCCTCTCCTCCCTCTCCTCTCCTAACCTCCTCTCCATGCTCCCACTCCTGTCCCTTCTCCTCTCTCTCTCTCCAGAACCCAGCCGTGTGGATCCACCCCCATGATGATAGCACAGCGTAGCGTGGTCTGCATCCGTCTCTTTATCCCTCACCTCTGATTCATTATTACCTGATTAGGGGTGATTAAGAGAAGACCATTAGCAGCTGCATGTCCTGTCACTAACGATTAGCACTGACGGCTGAGTCCGCTTCCTATTATCTATCCACTGTGCTCATCTGGAGCAGGCTAGCTGCGCTAACAGGGATAATGATTAGGGAGCGCATTGTTTGGGTGATTGACTTGGATGGGGGGGGGGGCATTATCAGAGGCCTGGGGGGAGAGAGAGAGAGAGAGAGAGAGAGAGAGAGAGAGACACAGAGAGAGAGAGAGACAGAGAGAGAGAGAGACACAGAGAGAGAGACACAGAGAGAGAGAGAGAGACACAGAGGGAGACAGAGTGAGAGACACAGAGAGACTGAGAGTGAGAGACACTGAGAGTGAGAGACACAGAGAGTGAGAGTGAGAGACACAGAGACACAGAGAGTGAGAGTGAGAGACACAGAGAGTGAGAGTGAGAGACACAGAGAGTGAGAGTGAGAGACACAGGGACACAGAGAGTGAGAGTGAGAGACAGAGAGACAGAGAGTGAGAGTGAGAGTGAGAGACACAGAGAGTGAGAGTGAGAGACACAGAGAGACAGTGTGAATGAGAGTGAGAGACACAGAGAGACAGTGAGAGTGAGAGACACAGAGAGACAGTGTGAGTGAGAGTGAGAGACACAGAGAGACAGTGTGAGAGAGACAGTGAGAGTGAGAGAGATTTTCAGGTATTTTGAGCATTCTTTTATTGGATTGTAGTAATGAGCTTAGAAGTCAATGTGGTGGAAGACAATCCACTGGCATGACCCATCCCTCTATATACTACAACCTATACACATGTGGCATCCACTGCTTGTGTTCGTATCGATTGGACGGTACTTGGAAGGAGAGTAGCATTGGTCATAGTTAAAGAGCATTGCTACCACTACACTAGCGACTGACTTTATAATGAGCCTTATGAAGTCAGTACAGAGGATGATATTTAGTCATTGTTCCCCGGCGTCACATTGTCCAGCTACGGTGTTAGATATACAGGTGCAGTCCATGCCGTCGTGTCAACCCCGTTTTTTTATTCAATCTGGATTTGACATTGTATGATCTCTAAATCTCTAGATTCAACAGCTATTGATGCTCCTAGTCTTTAAAGTAGATTGAATGTTTTGGCTATTCATTTCTATTGTTATGTATTTGTAATGGGTTTTACAAGGTTTTTATTGACAGATTTTTAAGCTACGTATGTAGATGGGTAGATACATGATAAAGTAAAGCAGATAATGTGAGTGGAGGAACGAGGGATGGAACCTTCATCGGAAATGTGGTCTGGGGACGGCAGCACTACTGGCATGAACCAGGAAACACAACAGTCTCCAAACCAACACATGGCATGAACCAGGAAACACAACAGTCTCCAAACCAACACATGGCATGAACCAGGAAACACAACAGTCTCCAAACCAACACATGGCATGAACCAGGAAACACAACATCCCCCAAACCAACACATGGCATGAACCAGGAAACACAACAGCCCCCAAACCAACACATGGCATGAACCAGGAAACACAACAGCCCCCAAACCAACACATGGCATGAACCAGGAAACACAATAGACAATATGACTTGTTTTATTTGTTTTATACAGTATATAATAAACAAAACAAATTCCAATACTGAAAACAAAAACAATAAACAATAACCTGTATTACCATGAATAACATAGCATTTAGCAGATGCTTTTATTCATGCTATTCATATGGATGGCCCCAACGGGAATCAAACTCCCAAATCCAGAGTGCCATGCTCTTCCAGCTGAGCCACACTGTCTGTCTGTCTCAGCAATCTGGATTAACAGGGTTTCTGACAAATGCCTTTATAAATGTCCTGAGAGGGAAAGAGAGAGCGAGAGGAGAGAGAGAGAGAGAATGTATTCATGTTTCTGCAAAGGCCTATGGTGTGTGTGTGTGTGGTACAAAAGCTTATTACTGTAGCTTAACCTATTCATTGAAAATGCTGCAGGATTAAAGGACACCTGGTAATTGAGATATCGCTGTGCAGAGAGGAACTAAGAAGAGGTGCAATACATTCATATTCAGAATGCATTATTCACTGCTTTTGAAGTGATTAAAGCCCTATTCAAACCTGGCCAAGCTTTATTGCTATGCCGCTGTCAAACGAATAATCAACATAGCACTGTCATGAATTAGACGGTACAGCTTTAATCCATGTTATACGTTGACGCTTTGTTTCAAATAAAGCTTGACAAACGGACACAGTGGACACACACTTTACTTTACTAGTTCAGACACACTGTAAAGACACAAACATTACTTTACTAGTTCAGACACACCGTAAAGACACAAACATTACTTTACTAGTTCAGACACACCGTAAAGACAAAACTTTACTTTACTAGTTCAGACTGTAAAGACACAAATATTACTTTACTAGTTCAGACTGTAAAGACACAAACATTACTTTACTAGTTCAGACACACCGTAAAGACAAAACTTTACTTTACTAGTTCAGACTGTAAAGACACAAATATTACTTTACTAGTTCAGACTGTAAAGACACAAACATTACTTTACTAGTTCAGGCACACTGTAAAGACACACACTTTACTTTACTACTTCAGACACACCATAAAGACACAAACTTTACTTTACTAGTTCAGACACACCGTAAAGACACAAACTTTACTTTACTAGTTCAGACACACTGTAAAGACACAAACATTACTTTACTAGTTCAGACTGTAAAGACACAAATATTACTTTACTAGTTCAGACTGTAAAGACACAAACATTACTTTACTAGTTCAGACACACTGTAAAGACACACACTTTACTTTACTACTTCAGACACACCATAAAGACACAAACTTTACTTTACTAGTTCAGACGCACCGTAAAGACACACACTTTACTTTACTAGTTCAGACTGTAAAGACACAAACATTACTTTACTAGTTCAGACACACCGTAAAGACACACACTTTACTTTACTAGTTCAGACTGTAAAGACACAAACATTACTTTACTAGTTCAGACACACCGTAAAGACACACACTTTACTTTACTAATTCAGACACACTGTAAAGACACAATCTTTACCTTACTAGTTCAGACACACCGTAAAGACACACACTTTACTTTACTAGTTCAGACACACCGTAAAGACACAATCTTTACTTTACTAGTTCAGACACACCGTAAAGACACAAACATTACTTTACTAGTTCAGACACACCGTAAAGACACAAACATTACTTTACTCGTTCAGACTGTAAAGACACAAACTTTACTTTACTAGTCCAGACACACCGTAAAGACACAAACATTACTTTACTAGTTCAGACACACCGTAAAGACATACACTTTACTTTACTAGTTCAGACACACCGTAAAGACACAAACTTTACTTTACTAGTTCAGACACACTGTAAAGACACAAACTTTACTTTACTAGTTCAGACACACCGTAAAGACACAAACATTACTTTACTAGTTCAGACACACTGTAAAGACACAAACTTTACTTTACTAGTTCAGACACACCGTAAAGACACACACTTTACTTTACTAGTTCAGACGCACCGTAAAGACACACACTTTACTTTACTAGTTCAGACACACCGTAAAGACACAAACTTTACTTTACTAGTTCAGACACACCGTAAAGACACAAACTTTACTTTACTAGTTCAGACACACCGTAAAGACACAAACATTACTTTACTAGTTCAGACACACCATAAAGACACAAACTTTACTTTACTAGTTCAGACACACCGTAAAGACACAAACTTTACTTTACTAGTTCAGACACACCGTAAAGACACAAACTTTACTTTACTAGTTCAGACACACCGTAAAGACACAAACATTACTTTACTAGATCAGACTGTAAAGACAAACTTTACTTTACTAGTTCAGACAGACCGTAAAGACACAAACATTACTTTACTAGTTCAGATACACCGTAAAGACACAAACATTACTTTACTAGTTCAGACACACCGTAAAGACACAAACATTACTTTACTAGTTCAGACGCACCGTAAAGACACAAACATTACTTTACTAGTTCAGACACACCATAAAGACACAAACTTTACTTTACTAGTTCAGACACACCGTAAAGACACAAACTTTACTTTACTAGTTCAGACACACCGTAAAGACACAAACTTTACTTTACTAGTTCAGACACACCGTAAAGACACAAACATTACTTTACTAGTTCAGACTGTAAAGACAAACTTTACTTTACTAGTTCAGACAGACCGTAAAGACACAAACATTACTTTACTAGTCAGATACACCGTAAAGACACAAACATTACTTTACTAGTTCAGACACACCGTAAAGTCACAAACTTTACTTTACTAGTTCAGACACACCGTAAAGACACAAACTTTACTTTACTAGTTCAGACACACTGTAAAGACAGAAACATTACTTTACTAGTTCAGACACACTGTAAAGACACAAACATTACTTTACAAGTTCAGACACACCGTAAAGACACAAACTTTACTTTACTAGTTCAGACACACCGTAAAGACACAAACATTACTTTACTAGTTCAGACACACCGTAAAGAGATGGTCCGACATCTAAAATTTTATCTCATCAGACCTGTTTACATTTGATCTTATTCAAATAGCCACCTGTTGCCTTGATAACAGCTTTGCACACTCTTGGCATTCTCTCATCCAGCTTCATGAGGTAGTCAACTGTTCAGAGGAGACTGTGTGAATCAGGCCTTCGTGGTCGAATTGCTGCAAAGAGACCACTACTAAAGGACACCAACACAAAGAAGAGACTTGGGTCAAAAAAACACGAGCAATGGACATTAGACCGATGGAAATGTATCCTTTGGTCTGATGAGATCAAATTTGAGATGTTTGGTTCCAACCTCTGTGTCTTTGAGAGATGCAGAGTAGGTGAACGGATGATCTCTGCATGTGTGGTTCCCACCGTGAAGCATGGAGGAGGAGGTGTGATGGTGTGGGGGGGGGGGGGGCTTTGCTGGTGACACTGTCTGTGATTCATTTAGAATTGAATGTAATCTTAACCAGTGTGGCCAGCGTTCTGCAGCAATACGCCATCCCACCTGGTTTGCACACTGTAAAGACACAAACATTACTTTACTAGTTCAGACACATGGTTTATATTGAGTTTATATACGGTTTATATTGAGTTTATATACGGTTTATATTGGGTTTATATTGGGTTTATATTGATTGGGTTTATATTGGGTTTATATTGGGTTTATATAGGGTTTATATTGGGTTTATATTGGACTTATATTGGGTTTATATTGGGTTTATATTGGGTTTATATAGGGTTTATACTGATTGGGTTTATATTGGGTTTATATTGGGTTTATATAGGGTTTATATAGGGTTTATATAGGGTTTATATAGGGTTTATATATGGCTATTATTGGGTTTATATACGGTTTATATAGGGTTTATATAGGGTTTATACTGATTGGGTTTATATTGGGTTTATATTGGGTTTATATTGGGTTTATATAGGGTTTATATATGGCTATTATTGGGTTTATATAGGGCTTATATTGGGTTTATATTGGGTTTATATAGGGTTTATATTGATTGGGTTTATATTGGGTTTATATTGGGTTTATATAGGGTTTATATAGGGCTATTATTGGGTTTATATAGGGCTTATATTGGGTTTATATTGGGTTTATATAGGGTTTATATTGATTGGGTTTATATTGGGTTTATATTGGGTTTATATTGAGTTTATATACGGTTTATATTGGGTTTATATAGGGTTTATATTGATTGGGTTTATATTGGGTTTATATTGGGTTTATATAGGGTTTATATTGGG
The DNA here is from genome assembly GCF_965601325.2 of Salmo salar. Lineage (NCBI taxonomy): Eukaryota > Metazoa > Chordata > Actinopteri > Salmoniformes > Salmonidae > Salmo > Salmo salar. Next base: position 162,596,956 of record NC_138299.1, on the reverse strand, counting down.
TTTATATTGGGTTTATATAGGGTTTATATTGGGTTTATATTGGGTTTATATAGGGTTTACATTGGGTTTATATAGGGCTTATATAGGGCTATTATTGGGTTTATATAGGGCTTATATTGGGTTAATATTGGGTTTATATTGGGTTTATATAGGGTTTATACTGATTTGGTTTATATAGGGTTTATATTGGGTTTATATTGGGTTTATATTGGGTTTATATTGGGTTTATATTGGGTTTATATAGGGCTTATATACGGTTTATATTGGGTTTATATAGGGTTTATATAGGGTTTATATTGGGTTTATATTGGGTTTATATAGGGTTTATACTGATTGGGTTTATATAGGGTTTATATTGGGTTTATATTGGGTTTATATATGGTTTATATTGGGTTTATATTGGGTTTATATTGGACTTATATTGGGTTTATATTGGGTTTATATAGGGTTTATACTGATTGGGTTTATATATGGTTTATACTGATTGAGTTTATATATGGGTTTATATTGGGTTTATATAGGGTTTATATAGGGTTTATATAGGGTTTATATAGGGTTTATATAGGGCTTATATTGGGTTTATATTGGGTTTATATAAGGTTTTATATAGGGCTTATATTGGGTTTATATTGGGTTTATATAAGGTTTATATAGGGCTTATATAGGGCTTATATACGGTTTATATTTTTGCGAGACTGTCCTTAAAAAACATCACGGAACGATTTGTTTTTGGATTTTCTCAACAGCCTTATTGATCTGACAATTTTTGTACCCTCTTTCATTGAATTTCCTGATTTGTTTTTTGATAATTCTTTTGATTCGACATATTTCAAGGGAAGTGCTGTTTCAGCCATCAGCCCTCGATAAACTGTTACGATCAGTGAGTGGGTTTTATTGTAAAGATCTTTGTGTAGAACAATATCCTCAGAAATAATCAAAACATCAATATTTCAGATTGTATAGTTAAGAAAACAATGGAATGCCTGGAGCTGTTCTGCATCACCACAGAACTAAAATACCATCAATGTACAGACTATTGTGTGTAGATTGATGTGGAAAAAAGTTTTATTTAATCGATTTTAGAATAAGGCTGTAACGCAACAACATGTGGAAAAAGTCTAGGAGTCTGAATACTTTCCGAATGCACTGTAAAATTTAGTGAGTTTAATAACAGTCATTTGCTGCTGTAATTTCTTAACCTTCACATATATGCACTTGTGTGTGTGTGTGTGTGTGTGTGTGTGTGTGGTGTGTGTGTGTGTGTGTGTGTGTGTGTGTGTGTGTGTGTGTGTGTGTGTGTGTGTGTGTGTGTGTGTGTGTGTGTGTGGTGTGTCCAGTCTCTGTGTAGCAGTGGGTGGATGTGAATCAGTTTCTGCCTCCAAGGCTGGGATCCAGTGTGTTCTTGCCAAAAGGAATTAAGAAGAAATAGACGTTTGGAAATATTTGAAGATAGTCCAAAACCCAGACACCTGCAAAGAAACTGCAGCCTTCACCAGTTTAAAGACAACCTCTTAAGAATCGGACCCTTTTTTTTCTTCAATTTTCGCCTAAAATGACATGCCCAAATGTAACTTCCTGTAGCTCAGGCCCTGAAGCAAGGATATGCCTTTTCTTAGTAATATTTGAAAGGAAAAACACTTTGAAGTTTGTGGAAATGTGAAAGGAATGTAGGAGAATATAACAGAATATATCTGGTAAAAGATAATACATAGGCCATAATGTATCATTCCAATCCAGGTGCAATTTAGATATTGGCCAGTGGCATCAGTGTATGTGCAAAGTTATATCTGATCCAATGAACCATTGCATTTCTGTTCAATATTGTGTATCAAGACTGCTTATTAGTAACTGTTTATTAGTAACATTTCATGTTCAATACTATGCACTCTCCTCAAACAATAGCATGGTGTTCTTTCACTGTAATAGCTACTGTAAATTGGACAGTGCAGTTAGATTAACATGAATTTAAGCTTCCTGCCAATATCAGATATGTCTATGTCCTGGGAAATGTTCTTGTTACTTACAACCTCATGCTAATCGCATTAGCCTACGTTAGCTCAACCATCCCGCAGGGGACCCACCAATCCTGAAGAAGTTCAACTGCAGCCTTCACAAGTGTAATGTCACGGTTGTCATCGGGAAAGGAGGACCAAAACGCAGCAGGAATGTGGATGCTCATCTTGATATTCATTGAAACCAAGAAAACACCAAAATAACAAACGACGAAGAACTCATGAACAACCAAACAGTCTTGTAAGGCTCACACACACAAAACAAGAGACAATCTCCCACAAACACTAAACCAAACACATACCCATATATAGGACTCTCAATCAGAGGCAACGAGAAACACCTGCCTCCAATTGAGAGTCCAACCCCCCATTAACTTAAACATAGAAATACAACTAACTAGACTAAACATAGAAATACGTTAACAAGGAACAGTGCCCAAAACCCCGGAATACCTAAATCAAATACCCTTCTACAAAAAACACCACCCCGAACCACATAAAACAAATACCCTCTGCCACGTCCTGACCAAACTACATAACAAATAACCCCTATTACTGGTCAGGACGTGACATGTAAAGACTTTATTAAACTGCAGCCTTCACCAGTGTAAATATTATTAAACTTCATGTCATGTCCTGACCATAGAAAGCTTTTATTTTTTATGGTAGAGTAGGTCAGGGCGTGACAGGGAGTTTTGTCTAGTTTGTATTTTCTACGTTGTGTGGTTATAGTTTCTGTTTTCTATGTTTTTTGGGGGGGGATGATCTCCAATTAGAGGCAGCTGGTCATCGTTGTCTCTAATTGGGGATCATATTTAAGTTTTTCCCTCTAGGTTTTGTGGGAGATTATTTTGAGTCAGTGTATGTTGCACTTCTTCGTCACGGTTTGTTGTTTTGTTTATTAGTTTATTTGTATGTCTTGCATAGTTTCACAGTTATAAGAAAATGTGGAATGATACACACGCTGCGCCTTGGTCTCCTTCATCATACGACAAACGTGACAGAATCTCCCACCACCAAAGGACGAAGCAGCGAGCCCAGGAGGAGAAGGGATCCTGGGCCCGGGAGAGAAGAGAATGGAGGGTATCCTGGACCTGGGAGGAGGTAATGGCAGGGGACAAGACCCTGCCATGGAAGCAGGCGGAGAGCGAAAGAGGAACGGCAACAATACGAGGAACTAGCACGGCAACGACGGAAGCCTGAGAGGCAGCTCCCCAAAAAATGTTTAGGGGGGCGAAGCCGAGGGGTGAGTCTGAGAGCGAAGAGGAATATTGGGAGAGACAGAGCGAGGAGTACTGTGAGATAGTTGAGGGGGGTGATGAGAGAGAGCTGTTGGTTTGGCGTAGTATGTGCGGCATTTTCCCTGAGGATCATGTTAGCCGGCAGATGCCACCTGAGTCAGCTCCCCGAACTCATCCCAAGAAGTGTGTTAAAGTTCCGGTACAAATGAGGCCGGCTATATACGCACCATGTCTCCAGTGCGCATTCACAGCCCAGTACGTCCTGTGCCAACACTCCGTACTCACCGTGGGGAGCGTGTGACCGGTCAGGCACCATGTTTTACAGTGATATGCACGGTGGCTCCAGTGCACATTCACAGCCCAGTACGTCCTGTGCCAACACTCCGTACTCACCGTGGGGAGCGTGTGACCGGTCAGGCACCATGTTTCACAGTGATATGCACGGTGGCTCCAGTGCACATTCACAGCCCAGTGCGTCCTGTGCCAGCGCCCTGCACTTGCCGGGCTAAAGTGAGCATCCAGCCAGGACGGATTGTGCCAGCCCTACGCTCCAGACCTCCAGTGCACCTCCACAGCCCAGTATGCCCTGTTCCTGCTCCTCGCACTCGCCCTGAAGTGCGTGTCACCAGTCTGGGGCCACCTGTCCCGGTTCCACGCACTAGGCCTTCAGTGAGTCTCTCCAGTCTGGTGTGTCCTGTTCCTGCTCCCTGCACTTGGCCTGAGGTGCGTGTTACCAGTCTGGCGCCACCTGTGCCAGCCCCACGCATCAGGCCTCCAGTGCGCCTGCCCATTCCGGTGTGTCCTGTTCCTGCTCCACGCACTCGCCCTGAGGTGCGTGTTACCAGTCTGGCGCCACCTGTGACAGCCCCACTCATCAGGCCTCCAGTGTGCATTCCCAGTCCAGAGCTTCCGGTGACAGTTCCCAGTCCAGAGCTTCCTGAGACGGCCCACAGTCCGGAACCTCCTGAGACGGCCCACAGTCCGGAACCTCCTGAGACGGCCCACAGTCCGGAACCTCCTGAGACGGCCCACAGTCCGGAACCTCCTGAGACGGCACACAGCCCGGAGCCTGCAGCGACGGCCCCCAGTCCAGAGTCTCCAGCGGCGGTCCGCAGTCAGGAGTCTCCAGCGGCGGTCTGCAGTCCAGAGCCTCCGGCGATGATCCACGGTCCGATGACACAAAAGCAGAGGGATCAGCTGGCGGAGCGGGGGCTACGCCCCGAACCGGAGCCGCCTCCTATGCTGGCGGATAAGCAGGATGAGAGGGTTCTTTATCCCGCACTAGAACCGCCTCCGATGCAGGAGGATCCGCGGGATGAGAAGGTTCTTCGTCCTGCACCAGAGCCGCCACCGACATTAGTCACCCTCCCTTTTTTTTGTTGTTTCAGGTTTGTGTTCGGAGTCCGCACCTTTGGGGGTGGTTACTGTCATGTCCTGAACATAGAAAGCTTTTATTTTTTATGGTAGAGTAGGTCAGAGCGTGACAGGGGGTTTTGTCTAGTTTGTATTTTCTATGTTGTGTGGTTCTAGTTTCTATTTTTCTATGTTTTTTTTGGGGGGGGTGATCTCCAATTAGAGGCAGCTGGTCATCGTTGTCTCTAATTGGGGATCATATTTAAGTGGTTGTTTTTCCCACCTGGGTTTGTGGGAGATTATTTTGAGTTAGTATATGTTGCACCTCTTCGTCACGGTTTGTTGTTTTGTTTATTAGTTTATTTGTATGTCTTGCATAGTTTCACATTTATAATAAAATGTGGAACGATACACACGCTGCGCCTTGGCCTCCATCATCATACGACAAACATGACACTTCAGCCTTCACATGTGTAAAGACTATTAAACTGCAGCCTTCACCAGTGTAAAGACTATTAAACTGCAGCCTTCACCAGTGTAAACACTATTAAAAAGACTTTCCACCAGCGGAACCCCTAGCCAACAGCCAGTGAAATAGCAGGGCGCCAAATTCAAAACAACAAATCTCATAATTCAAATTTCTCAAACATACAAGTATTATACACCATTTTAAAGATAAACTTCTCGATAATCCAACCACAGTGTCCGATTTCAAAAAGGCTTTACGGCGACAGCATACCATTAGATTATGTTAGGACAGCACCTAGACAAGAAAAACCACACAGCCATTTTCCAAGCAAGGAGAGGCATCACAAAAAACAGAAATACAGCTAAAATGAATCACTAACCTTTGACGATGTTCTTCAGATGACACTCCTAGGACTCAATGTTACACAATACATGTGTGTTTTGCTCGATAAAGTTCATATTTATATCCAAAAACCCCATTTTACATACAGAGCATAATGTTCAGTAATGTTCAGAAATGTTTTGCCTCCAAAATGAGCACATAAATGTACAGAAATACTCATCATAAATGTTGACATAAGATACAAGTGTTGTGCACAGAATTAAAGATAAACTTCTCCTTAATGCAACCGCTGTGTCAGATTTCAAAAGCTTTACGGCGAAAGCACACCTTGCAATAATCTGAGTACAGCGCTCAGCCACAACAACAAGCAATACAGATACCCGCCATGTTCTCAACTCAACAAAAGTCAGAAATAGTATTATAAATATTCACTTACCTTTGATGATCATCATCGGAATGCAGTCCCAGGAATCCCAGTTCCACAATAAATGTTTGTTTTGTTTCAATAAATTCTATATTTATGTCCAAATACCTATTTTTTGTTTGCGTGTTCAATTCACTATTCCCAATGCACTATGCGCGAGCACTAAGTTCAGACAAAAAGTCAAAAAATGTCTATTACATTTCGTAGAAACATGTCAAACGATGTATAGAATCAATCTTTAGGATGTTTTTATCATAAATTTTCAATAATATTCCAACCGGACAATTTCTTTGTCTTCAGAAATGAAAAGGAACTCTCACGGTCGTGCGCCTATCTGAGCTCGTGCCATTTTTCCAGACACCTGATTCCAATACTCTTATTCTCTCCCCATTCACAGTAGAAGCCTGAAACAACGTTCTAAAGACTGTTGACATCTGGTGGAAGCCTTAGGAAGTGCAATCTGACCCCACAGACTCTGTATATTGGATAGGCAATCACTTGAAAAACTACAAAACTCAAATTTCCCACTTCCTGGTTGGATTTTTTCTCAGGTTTTTGCCTGCCATATGAGTTCTGTTATACTCACAGACATCATTCAAACAGTTTTAGAAACTTCATAGTATTTTCTATGCACATCTACTAATAATATACATATATTAGCTTCTGGGCCTGAGTAGCAGGCAGTTGACTCTGGGCATGCTTTTCATCCAAACGTTAAAATACTGCCCCCTATCCCAATGAAGTTTAAACTGCAGCCTTCACCAGTGTAAACACTATTAAACTGCAGCCTTCACCAGTGTAAACACTATTAAACTGCAGCCTTCACCAGTGTAAACACTATTAAACTGCAGCCTTCACCAGTGTAAAGACTATTAAACTGCAGCCTTCACCAGTGTAAACACTATTAAACTGCAGCCTTCACCAGTGTAAACACTATTAAACTGCAGCCTTCACCAGTGTAAACACTATTAAACTGCAGCCTTCACCAGTGTAAATACTATTCAACTGCAGCCTTCACCAGTGTAAATACTTTTAAACTGCAGCCTTCACCAGTGTAAACACTATTAAACTGCAGCCTTCACCAGTGTAAACACTATTAAACTGCAGCCTTCACCAGTGTAAACACTATTAAACTGCAGCCTTCACCAGTGTAAATACTATTCAACTGCAGCCTTCACCAGTGTAAAGACTATTAAACTGCAGCCTTCACCAGTGTAAACACTATTCAACTGCAGCCTTCACCAGTGTAAAGACTATTAAACTGCAGCCTTCACCAGTGTAAACACTATTAAACTGCAGCCTTCACCAGTGTAAACACTATTAAACTGCAGCCTTCACCAGTGTAAACACTATTAAACTGCAGCCTTCACCAGTGTAAACACTATTAAACTGCAGCCTTCACCAGTGTAAACACTATTAAACTGCAGCCTTCACCAGTGTAAAGACTATTAAACTGCAGCCTTCACCAGTGTAAACACTATTAAACTGCAGCCTTCACCAGTGTAAATACTATTCAACTGCAGCCTTCACCAGTGTAAATACTTTTAAACTGCAGCCTTCACCAGTGTAAACACTATTAAACTGCAGCCTTCACCAGTGTAAAAATTACTAAACTGCAGCCTTCACCAGTGTAAATACTTTTAAACTGCAGCCTTCACCAGTGTAAAAATTACTAAACTGCAGCCTTCACCAGTGTAAAGAAAGCACTATAGAGACTGTGGTAAACCGTGGGGTGTTGGGTTGAACTTGCAGAGGTTAACACAGAAACCGGAAGTTTTAGTCAGCAAACACGAATACCACCCCCCCCAGCCCTGACCAGGAGGCAGGCATGCTCAGGACTAGGTTAGGTTTGCATCCCTCCTGGAGAGGGCATCCGCATTGCCGTGCTGGGCCCCCGACCTGTGGATGACAGAGAAAGAGAACCGTTGTAAGGACAGGAACCTGCGGGTGACACGGTCATTTGTGTCCTTACCTCTTGTCATCCACACAAGGGGGGGCATGGTCAGTGATTAGGATGAGCTTCCTCCCGAGGACGTAATACTTGTGGTTGTCCAGTGCCCACTTTACGGCGATGCACTCTTCTCCCTCGGAAGGAGCTTCCTGCTGACATACATGATTGGGTGCTCTTTGCCTTCCTGCTCTTGGGACAAGACGGCCCCTACCCCTGTGTCAGACGCGTCTGTCTGGACCAGGAGGTTTTTTGAGAAGTCCGTGGTGACAAGTACCGGGTGCAAACATAACGCGTACTTTGGGGCCTGAAACGCCGCCTCTGTGTCCTCCGTCCATCGCACCATCTGGGGTAGTCGTGCCTTCATTAGGTCTGTGAGGGGAGAAGCTATTGCGGCAAAATTAGGTACACATCGACTGTAGTAGCCTGCTAACCCCAAGAATGACTTCACCTGCCTCTTGGTTCGGGGTACCGGCCATTCCCTAATGGCAGCGATTTTTCTCTCTTGGGGCTTCACATTTCCCCACCCGATCTGATAGCCCAGGTACTCCACCTCAGCGTAGCCCAGCTTGCACCTGTAGGGGTTCGATGCAAGACCTGGCATCCCTTAACGCATCCACCACTGCCTGTAACCTACAGAGATGTGATTCCCAACTGTCACTGTGCACAATTACGTCATCCAAGTAAGCAGCGGCGTTCTCACTGTGCGGCCGCAGGACACGATCCACGAGTCGCTGAAAGGTCGCTGGTGCACCGCGGAGCCAGAGAGGCAAAACCTGGTAGTGGTATAGCCCCCCCCGGGATGGAGAAGGCCGTCTTCTTCTGGGAGGCTGCTGCCAGCGGCACCTGCCAGTACCCCTTCATCAGGTCCAAGGTGCTGACGTATCTTGCCACCCCAAAGCGGACGGTCAGTTCACCCACCCAGGGCATGGGGTAGGCATTGAACTTACTGACCTCGTTCAGGCCCCGGAAGTCATTACAGAAGCGGATGTTCCGTCCGGTTTTGGTACCAGCACTATGGGGCTAGACCACTCACTGTGGGACTTCTCCAGTACCCCCATCTCTAGCATTGGACCACCACCCTCCGGGCTTCTGCTATCCGGGTATGGCCATTTACGCACTTTTTCTCCTGGACGTGTGTGGATATGATGTTCTCCGAGATTCGTGTGCCCCGGCACCTCTGAGAACATGGCAGAATTCTGCTGGACCAACTCTCTGAGCTCTTGTCGTTTGGTCGGGCTCTGGTCTTCCCCCATTGCAACTTCGGCAGAGAGCGGGCTCTGCTGTGGCCGGCTCCACGTTTCGCACAGCGACTCTCGTGTGTGCCATTTCTTCAGCAAGTTCAGATCTCCTTCATCTCCTCCACATGTTCTACTATGCTGTGAAGGGGGGTCGGCTGCTCATCTCAGATATCCTTGGCTAGGTCCAGCAGTCCGCGGAGCCGACGGCCATACAGGTTGCAAGACAGTCCTAACATACTGGCTGGGTATGAGTAACAAATCTTTCATCTCCTTATTGTGCTTTACTACTTGATACAATAAATGATGCTTGATGGCGAAGTGGGGGTAGTGCCAATCACTTACCCCAGGTGACAGCACACCATCCACCGCAATCACCTGGCCCCTCGCGTTCTGGAGATTGGGGTCTTATAACTGGGCCATCCCGAACTGACCCGTGAGGATTCCCGTTTCGGGAGGTCCATCTAGGGCCTCCACCTCCATAAAGGGGAGCCTGAGGTCTTCCTCGCACGGTGGCTCACTTGCCGGAGCGGGGTCGATTCGGGCCCAGTGAAACACTTCTCGCGGCGTAGGGTCAGTTGCTCCAGGTCACCATGCTTTTTCCTCTCCTTCCTATCTCGTGTACACGCCTCCCCAGGTCCCTCCTCCACAGTGCCTGGAAGAGAGGGCAATCTCGACCGAGGAGAAATGAACATGGGCAGGTTAGGAACAGCCCCCATGCACATCTATCACTCCCCCCTTGGGGTGGTTATCCACACCAGCACAGTTAGGTACCTCTTCGTGTCCCCTTGTACACAGGACACTGTCACCTCCTTGTCCTCCGGTTCCTCCTTCCTCTCTCGTGTGAGCCACTGCGGGTGGGCCAGGGTCACCATGCTGCTGGAGTCCAGCAGAGCGCTGGCGTCGATGCCATCGTTTCGTACAGGAACCATTGGAAGGGCCGTCTCGGTGTGCGCCCAAAAGGAGATGACATACCTCGCCATCCGGGTTATCCCAGAGCTGGGATATTTGTTTAACCTTTATTTAACTAGGCAAGTCAATTAAGAACAAATTCTTAATTACAATGACGGCCTAGGAAAGTGGGTTAACTGCCTTGTTCAGAAGCAGAGCGACAGAATTTTACCTTGTCAGCTCGGGGATTTGATCTAGCAACCTTTCAGATACTGGCCCAACACTCGAACTACTGGGCTACCTTCCGTTCAGTATATGAACACAATGAGACATTATTATATATTACGGTTCAGTCTTTATTACGGTTCAGTCTTTATTATGCTACGTCTTTATTATGGTTCAGTTTTTATTATGGTTCAGTCTTTATTATGGTTCAGTCTTTAATATGGTTCAGTCTGTATTATGTTACATCTTTATTACGGTTCAGTCTTTATTACGGTTCAGTCTTTATTACGGTTCAGTCTTTATTATGTTACATCTTTATTATGCTTCAGTCTTTATTACGGTTCAGTCTTTATTATGGTTCAGTCTTTATTACGGTTCAGTCTTTATTATGGTTCAGTCTTTATTACGGTTCAGTCTTTATTATGGTTCAGTCTTTATTACGGTTCAGTCTTTATTACGGTTCAGTCTTTATTATGGTTCAGTCTATTTTATGGTTTATATGTGTGGTTCAGTCTATTTTATGGTTTATATGTGTGGTTCAGTCTTTATTATGGTTCAGTCTTTATTATGGTTCAGTCTTTAATATGGTTCAGTCTTTATTATGGTTCAGTCTTTATTATGGTTCAGTCTTTATTATGGTTCAGTCTTTAATATGGTTCAGTCTTTATTATGGTTCAGTCTTTATTATGGTTCAGTCTTTATTATGGTTCAGTCTTTATTATGGTTCAGTCTGTGTTATGGTTTATATGAGTGGATCAGTCTATTTTATGGTTTATATGTGTGGTTCAGTCTGTGTTATGGTTTATATGAGTGGTTCAGTCTGTGTTATGGTTTATATGAGTGGTTCAGTCTGTATTATGGTTTATATGAGTGGTTCAGTCTGTGTTATGGTTTATATGAGTGGTTCAGTCTTTATTATGGTTTATATGAGTGGTTCAGTCTGTATTATGGTTTATATGAGTGGTTCAGTCTGTGTTATGGTTTATATGAGTGGTTCAGTCTGTGTTATGGTTTATATGAGTGGTTCAGTCTGTATTATGGTTTATATGAGTGGTTCAGTCTGTGTTATGGTTTATATGAGTGGTTCAGTCTGTATTATGGTTTATATGAGTGGTTCAGTCTGTGTTATGGTTTATATGAGTGGTTCAGTCTGTATTATGGTTTATATGAGTGGTTCAGTCTGTGTTATGGTTTATATGAGTGGTTCAGTCTGTGTTATGGTTTATATGAGTGGTTCAGTCTGTGTTATGGTTTATATGAGTGGTTCAGTCTGTGTTATGGTTTATATGAGTGGTTCAGTCTGTGTTATGGTTTATATGAGTGGTTCAATCTGTGTTATGGTTTATATGTGTGGTTCAGTCTGTATTATGGTTTATATGAGTGGTTCAGTCTGTGTTATGGTTTATATGAGTGGTTCAGTCTGTGTTATGGTTTATATGAGTGGTTAAGTCTGTGTTATGGTTTATATGAGTGGTTCAGTCTGTGTTATGGTTTATATGAGTGGTTCAGTCTGTGTTATGGTTTATATGAGTGGTTCAGTCTGTGTTATGGTTTATATGAGTGGTTCAGTCTGTATTATGGTTTATATGAGTGGTTCAGTCTGTATTATGGTTTATATGAGTGGTTCAGTCTGTGTTATGGTTTATATGAGTGGTTCAGTCTGTGTTATGGTTTATATGAGTGGTTCAGTCTGTATTATGGTTTATATGAGTGGTTCAGTCTGTGTTATGGTTTATATGTGTGGTTCAGTCTTTATTATGGTTCAGTCTGTGTTATGGTTTATATGAGTGGTTCAGTCTGTGTTATGGTTTATATGAGTGGTTCAGTCTGTGTTATGGTTTATATGAGTGGTTCAGTCTGTATTATGGTTTATATGAGTGGTTCAGTCTGTGTTATGGTTTATATGAGTGGTTCAGTCTGTGTTATGGTTTATATGAGTGGTTCAGTCTGTATTATGGTTTATATGAGTGGTTCAGTCTGTGTTATGGTTTATATGAGTGGTTCAGTCTGTGTTATGGTTTATATGAGTGGTTCAGTCTGTATTATGGTTTATATGAGTGGTTCAGTCTGTGTTATGGTTTATATGAGTGGTTCAGTCTGTGTTATGGTTTATATGAGTGGTTCAGTCTGTGTTATGGTTTATATGAGTGGTTCAGTCTGTGTTATGGTTTATATGAGTGGTTCAGTCTGTGTTATGGTTTATATGAGTGGTTCAGTCTGTGTTATGGTTTATATGAGTGGTTCAGTCTGTGTTATGGTTTATATAGGTTCATGGTTCTGTCATGTAGAATGCCACAGCATGCTGTTAACAGTTGGTGCTGTTTCACTGTTTCAGAGTTTCAGTGTGACATTAGCATGGTGGGTCTGTATAATAAACATGTTGACGATATCCATGCATGTTTCTTCCGTCCTCTTCGTCCCATCCAGGTCATTGGGTAGATCCCTTCATGCCGTCAAATGACCAGATATCCATATAGCGACCTCATGATCAGAATGTTATTCATATTCTTTAGAATTTCTTCATTAATAAACATTATTTTATTTTTTTTAAAACAAGTGTTTGTATGTCAAACGGTGTTGTTATAGTTCAGTCTTCTGTGATGTGTATAAGAGTAATATTGGGATTCAAACTCAAAATCTAATACATTTAAACTCCATATTATTTTTATAAACCCATCACCATGTGTGTGAGGTGTGTACTTTGGTTTTAATTTAAAGGAGATTTGTTTAAGACTTCCAAGAAACACTTTGTGTGACCCTGATTTAACCCACTTCAGTAAAAGGTTCAAGAAGTTTAAAGTGTACAGAACTGAAGCCAATGACACCATATGGTAGCCAAAACAGGCCCATATCGCTGCAGTATCAGGGCTGTTATGTTTTAAAAGTGTTAATGGAAATCATTTTTAATCGGAAGCCTTCTCGTGTTCTGTGTGATTACCATTAAATGGTGAATGATTCACTAGAACATAAAATAAACTCAGCATTTAGCATATTTTTTAACAGAAAAGTATATTAGATTACATAAAGCCTTTCATTCAATATTTATCAATATAATATCAGATTTATATCACATTTTTCCCACATATGAATATGTTGCTTCATGTCATTTAGAAGTCAAATTGTATTATGGCTTATTGGTAATGGCAACACGTCTTGTAGACAATTAAGACTTGTCAAACTGCCCCCTGCTTCAGGAGGTTAGCGTCTGCTGTCTGGTTCTGCTTGTGGATTAAACTTAGGTCCCAAATGACACCCTATTCCCTTTATAGTCACTTGTCAAAAGGAGTGCTCTATATAGTGTACCATTTGGGACATACAGATATCTGATGTCTGGATGGTGAGGATCATGGGAATTATATCTGGTGTCTGGGTGGAGAGGGTCATGGACATGGTGTCTGGTGTCTGGATGGAGAGGAACATGGACATGATGTCTGGATGGAGAGGGTCATGGACATGGTGTCTGGATGGAGAGGATCATGGACATGGTGTCTGGATGGAGAGGGTCATGGACATGGTGTCTGGATGGAGAGGGTCATGGACATGGTGTCTGGATGGAGAGGAACATGGACATGGTGTCTGGATGGAGAGGATCATGGACATGGTGTCTGGTGTCTGGGTGGAGAGGGTCATGGACATGGTGTCTGGATGGAGAGGGTCATGGACATGGTGTCTGGTGTCTGGATGGAGAGGAACATGGACATGGTGTCTGGATGGAGAGGAACATGGACATGGTGTCTGGATGGAGAGGGTCATGGACATGGTGTCTTGTGTCTGGATGGAGAGGAACATGGACATGGTGTCTGGATGGAGAGGAACATGGACATGGTGTCTGGTGTCTGGATGGAGAGGGTCATGGACATGGTGTCTGGATGGAGAGGAACATGGACATGGTGTCTGGTGTCTGGATGGAGAGGGTCATGGACATGGTGTCTGGATGGAGAGGAACATGGACATGGTGTCTGGTGTCTGGATGGAGAGGGTCATGGACATGGTGTCTGGATGGAGAGGGTCATGGACATGGTGTCTGGATGGAGAGGAACATGGACATGGTGTCTGGTGTCTGGATGGAGAGGGTCATGGACATGGTGTCTGGATGGAGAGGAACATGGACATGGTGTCTGGTGTCTGGATGGAGAGGGTCATGGACATGGTGTCTGGTGTCTGGATGGAGAGGGTCATGGACATGGTGTCTGGATGGAGAGGGTCATGGACATGGTGTCTGGATGGAGAGGAACATGGACATGGTGTCTGGTGTCTGGATGGAGAGGGTCATGGACATGGTGTCTGGATGGAGAGGAACATGGACATGGTGTCTGGTGTCTGGATGGAGAGGCTCATGGACATGGTGTCTGGATGGAGAGGAACATGGACATGGTGTCTGGATGGAGAGGGTCATGGACATGGTGTCTGGATGGAGAGGAACATGGACATGGTGTCTGGATGGAGAGGAACATGGACATGGTGTCTGGATGGAGAGGAACATGGACATGGTGTCTGGTGTCTGGATGGAGAGGGTCATGGACATGGTGTCTGGATGGAGAGGAACATGGACATGGTGTCTGGATGGAGAGGGTCATGGACATGGTGTCTGGATGGAGAGGAACATGGACATGGTGTCTGGATGGAGAGGAACATGGGCATGGTGTCTGGATGGAGAGGCTCATGGACATGGTGTCTGGATGGAGAGGAACATGGACATGGTGTCTGGTGTCTGGATGGAGAGGCTCATGGACATGGTGTCTGGTGTCTGGGTGGAGAGGGTCATGGACATGGTGTCTGGTGTCTGGATGGAGAGGCTCATGGACATGGTGTCTGGTGTCTGGGTGGAGAGGGTCATGGACATGGTGTCTGGTGTCTGGGTGGAGAGGGTCATGGACATGGTGTCTGGATGGAGAGGGTCATGGACATGGTGTCTGGATGGAGAGGATCATGGACATGGTGTCTGGATGGAGAGGAACATGGACATGGTGTCTGGATGGAGAGGAACATGGGCATGGTGTCTGGATGGAGAGGGTCATGACATGGTGTCTGGTGTCTGGATGGAGAGGGTCATGACATGGTGTCTGGTGTCTGGATGGAGAGGCTCATGGACATGGTGTCTGGATGGAGAGGAACATGGACATGGTGTCTGGATGGAGAGGAACATGGGCATGGTGTCTGGATGGAGAGGGTCATGACATGGTGTCTGGTGTCTGGATGGAGAGGCTCATGGACATGGTGTCTGGATGGAGAGGAACATGGGCATGGTGTCTGGATGGAGAGGCTCATGGACATGGTGTCTGGATGGAGAGGCTCATGGACATGGTGTCTGGATGGAGAGGGTCATGGACATGGTGTCTGGATGGAGAGGAACATGGGCATGGTGTCTGGATGGAGAGGCTCATGGACATGGTGTCTGGATGGAGAGGCTCATGGACATGGTGTCTAGTGTCTGGATGGAGAGGAACATGGACATGGTTGACAGATGGGTTTCTGCTAACACTCTGCTGGGCTGTTCTGACGAAATGTTCTCTCAATTGTCCAAATAATACTCACAACTGTTTGAGCAAAGTCTCTACGTATTATGTTGTAATAATCTGTGGCTATTTGAGTTGATTCTCAGCAACTGTGTTGACTTTCAATATCTGACAGACTGTCTTCCGGTGGGTTCAGACATGGACCTAAATATCCTTCTCATGCACGTACAGATATCTGATATAGATATAGATGTATACATATAGATATCTGATATAGATATAGGTATATACATACAGATATCTGATATAGATATATACATACAGATATCTGATATAGATATATACATATAGAAAACTAATATAGATATAGATATATACATATACATATAGATATCTGATATAGATATATACATACAGATTTCTGATATAGATATAGATGTATACATATAGATATCTGATATAGATATAGATATATAGATATCTGATATAGATATAGATATATACATACAGATATCTGATATAGATATATACATACAGATATCTGATATAGATATATACATATAGATATCTGATATAGATATATACATATACATATAGATATCTGATATCGATATAGATATATACATATAGATATCTGATATAGATATAGATATACACATATAGATATCTGATATAGATATATACATATAGATATCTGATATAGATATATACATATAGATATCTGATATAGATATAGATATATACATGTAGATATCTGATATAGATATAGATATATACATATAGATATCTGATATAGATATAGATATATACATATAGATATCTGATATAGATATAGATATATACATGTAGATATCTGATATAGATATATACATATAAATATCTGATATAGATATATACATATACATATAGATATCTGATATAGATATAGATATATACATATAGATATCTGTTATAGATATATACATATAGATATCTGATATAGATATATACATATAGATATCTGATATAGATATAGATATATACATGTAGATATCTGATATAGATATATACATACAGATATCTGATATAGATATATACATATAGATATCTGATATAGATATATACATATAGATATCTGATATATATATAGATATATACATGTAGATATCTGATATAGATATAGATATATACATATAGATATCTGATATAGATATATACATATAGATATCTGATATAGATATATACATGTAGATATCTGCACAAACAATGATGCTCCATCTCAGTTTTGACATAACGCTGTGTTCACCCCCCGACCCACACATCACACCAGATCCTGCTATTTTTAGCTTCTTTCATTTGACTCCTCAACCCGGTTCCTGGAGGGCTCAGTCTGTCTGTCTCTCTGTGTCTGTCTCTCTTTGTATGTGTATCTGTGTCTGTCTCTCTCTGTAAGTCTCTGTCTGCATCCGTGTCAGTCTGTGTCTGTATGTGTCTGCATGTGTCAGGGTTTAAATCTGAAGCCATCTTGTCCAGGTCCCAGAGGGTAGACCCACATATGAGGACACAGAGAGAGGCAGAGAGAAAGAGACAGAGAGAGAAAGAGAGAGAGAGAGAGAGAGCGAGAGACACACACACAGAGAAAAAGAGCGAGACAGATCCACCAAATAATCCTAAAGAGGGCCCATGTGCATCTGCTGAAGAATCCTAGCAACATTCTCTGGGGCTCCTCTCTGTGCTCAAGAGCAGGCTGGGAAAGATTTGGCCTGCTTCATTGGGTAGTACAGTAGTATCTTCTCTCCTCTCCTCTCCTCTCCTCTCCTCTCCTCTCCTCATCTCCGCTTCTCATTTCTCCTCTCCCCTCCTCTCTCCTCCTCTCTCCTATCCTCTCCATTCCTCTCCTCATCTCTGCTTCTCATTTCTCCTCTCCCCTCCTCTCTCCTCCTCTCTCCTCGCCTCTCCATTCCTCTCCTCATCTCCGCTTCTCATTTTTCCTCTCCCCTCCTCTCCCCTCCTCTCTCCTCTCCTCTCCATTCCTCTCCATTCATCTCCGCTTCTCATTTCTCCTCTCCCCTCCTCTCTCCTCCCTTCTCCTCTCTCACCCTGGAGCTTGACTTTGTTACTCCCCAACACACCTGTATGTACAAACATCTGGACACACCTACACATTCAAGGGTTTTTCTTAATTCTACATTATTGAATAATAGTGAAGACAACAAAACTATGAAATAACCCATATGGAATCATGTAGCAACCAAAAAAGTGTTAAGCAAATCATGCAACTACAGTTATGACACTGCTGAATGACAGCAGTTCTTTTGAGGGTCACAACCATGTCATGTGTCGTTATAGAGTGTGTGCAGACACCTTAAGTAAAGTTACATTAATTTGACGTGTGGAAACACAGATGTATTTACATTTGTTTTTTAATATATGAAAAAATATTAATGCGAACAACTTGAGAAAACAGTAAAGTATTACCTAACAGTAAAGTATTACATAAACAGTAAAGTATTACTTATACAGTAAAGTATTATATATACAGTAAAGTATTACCTAACAGTAAAGTATTACATAAACAGTAAAGTATTACCTATACAGTAAAGTATTACATAAACAGTAAAGTATTACCTAACAGTAAAGTATTACCTAAACAGTAAAGTATTACCTATACACTAAAGTATTACCTATACAGCAAAGTATTACCTATACAGCAAAGTATTACCTATACAGTAAAGTATTACCAAAACAGTAAAGTATAACCAATATAGTAAAACATTACCTAAATATGTAAAGTATTACCAAAACAGTAAAGTTGTACCAAAACAGTAAAGTATTACCTATACAATAAAGTATTACCTATACAGTAAAGTATTCCCTAACAGTAAAGTATTCCCTAACAGTAAAGTATTCCCTATACAGTAAAGTATTACCTAACAGTAAAGTATTACATGTACAATAATGTATTACCTAAACAGTAAAGTATTACCTATACAGTAAAGTATTACCTAACAGTAAAGTATTACATGTACAATAAAGTATTACCTAAACAGTAAAGTATTACCTAACAGTAAAGTATTACCTAACAGTAAAGTATTACATAACAGTAAAGTATTACCTAACAGTAAAGTATTTGGGCTGTCTTACTCAATCAGTTAACTCGAGTTAACATTTTGCAATTTTAGTGCACAATTTTCCTGTAACGATTTTTGTATGAAAAAAATGTCAATTACAGCTCATTTTGAGTAAATTCAGAATTTGTGATTAATCGCGGAAAACTGCAGCAAATCGGGCGAGTTAGGTCAATTACATTTTTTATCATTTGACAGCAATAATATTAGGACTTTATTAATTTTATTCGATTAAAAGTATGGGTAATACTTTACTGTCAGGTAACACTTTACTGTTAGGTAATACTTTACTGTCAGGTAATACTTTACTGTTAGGTAATACTTTACTGTCAGGTAATACTTTACTGTTAGGTAACACTTTACTGTCAGGTAATACTTTACTGTTTATGTAGTACTTTACTGTTTATATTACCTGACAGTAAAGTATTATCCATACTTTTAGTCGAATAAAATGAATAAAGTCTTATTAATATTATTGCTGTCAAATGATAAAAAATTTAATTGACCTAACTCGTCTGATTTTGCTGCAGTTTTCCGCGATTAATCACAAATTCTGAATTTACTCAAAATGAGCTGTAACTGACATTTTTTCATCCAAAAATCATTACAGGAAAATTGTGCACTAAAATTGCAAAATGTTAACTCGAGTTAACTGATTGAGTAAGACAGCCCAAATTAAAATGCACTGACTCTAAACTAATTTGTATTCTAATGTACACATTTTTTTTTGTCACAAGGCTGATTTATCTTGCGATATGTTCTCTTTTTATGTTTCTGCATGCACATGGACCTCGGTTGGTCGACAAAAAAACTCAAGAACACTTGTGTTCCTTACAGTACAGCAGAGTGCATTGAAGAGTCTCCTTGTAGGCTTTCTGGCCTAGTTCCAACTTTTATTTAGCCCGTGTAGCATGTTTGGTATGTCTGTAATAACCAGAGCTCAGTGGATTGACTGACCAACCCTGCCGATCGTTTCTATTGGGACCTTCAAAGGCTTGTTGAGAGAGAAGTGGAACACAGCACACTATTCCCAACTTCACAGAACATCAAAGACTTCAGTATCAGGTTGTTGTTCTCTCTTTGCCTCTCTCTCTCTCTCTCTCTCTCTCTCTCTCTCTCTCTCTCTCTACTTCTCTTTGCCTCTCTCTCTATTTTTCTCTCTCTCTCTCTCTCTCTATTTATCCATTTCTCTCTCTCTCTTCCTCTCTCTCTCTCTCTCTCTACTTCTCTTTGCCTCTCTCTCTATTTTTCTCTCTCTCTCTCTCTCTCTATTTATCCATTTCTCTCTCTCTCTTTCTCTCTCTCCCACTCTCTCTACTTCTCTTTGCCTCTCTCTCTATTTCTCTCTCTCTCCCTCTCTCTCTCTCTCTCTCTCTCTACTTCTCTTTGCCTCTCTCTCTATTTTTCTCTCTCTCTCTCTCTCTCAATTCTCAATTCTCAATTCAATTCGCTTTATTGGCATGACGTAACAATATACATATTGCCAAAGCTTATTTTGGATATTTACAATATAAAAATAAATAAAAATGAGAATCAAATATTGTCAACGGGACAACAGTAACAACAATAACCAAGGGTCAAAATAACCAACACATTGAACAATAACAATAATCATACAGTAGAGGACATGTGCAGGTTTATTGGCTCGTCAGACACTGTCCCTCAACTTATGGCAGGCAGCAATGTAGTGCGCCTGCCAACCCACAGCTCTCTGCGTCCTCCCCCAACAGGACGGGTAGCCTATCCTCATCAGAGAGGTCTGTGAAACCTTGAATAAGGGTTTCAAATTTGGGGAAATGACACTCTCTAATTGTTTTATATTTTTGACATTTTGTCAGGAAATGCAGCTCTGTCTCAGGTTCTGCTGTTGTGCAGTGGTTGCACAGCCTTTCCTCTACAGGGAGCCAGGTTTTCCTGTGTCTACCCTTCTCAATGGCAAGGCTGTGCTCACTGAGCCTGTACTTTGTCAAGGTTTTTCTAAGGTTTTGATCAGTAACCATGGTCAAATATTTAGCCATAGTGTACTGTCGATTTAGGGCCAGATAGCACTGCATTTTGCTTTGTGTTTGTGCTTGTGTTTCCCAATAAGCAATGTAGTTTTGTTTTGACTGTGTTGTAATTTGGTTTATTCTGATTGATTGGATGTTCTGGTCCTGAGGCTTCAGTGTGTTAGTAGAACAGGTTAGT
>NC_138299.1:162403563-162573563 GCF_965601325.2 Salmo salar | reverse complement strand
CTCCCCGTCTCTCTCTTCCCCTCCCCATGTCTCTCTCTCTTCCCCTCCCCATGTCTCTCTCTCTTCCCCTCCCCATGTCTCTCTCTCTTCCCCTCCCCATGTCTCTCTCTCTTCCCCTCCCCATGTCTCTCTCTCTTCCCCTCCCCATGTCTCTCTTCCCCTCCCCGTGTCTCTCTCTCTTCCCCTCCCCATGTCTCTCTCTCTTCCCCTCCCCATGTCTCTCTCTCTTCCCCTCCCCATGTCTCTCTCTCTTCCCCTCCCCATGTCTCTCTCTCTTCCCCTCCCCATGTCTCTCTTCCCCTCCCCGTGTCTCTCTCTCTTCCCCTCCCCGTGTCTCTCTCTCTTCCCCTCCCCATGTCTCTCTCTCTTCCCCTCCCCATGTCTCTCTCTCTTCCCCTCCCCATGTCTCTCTCTCTTCCCCTCCCCATGTCTCTCTTCCCCTCCCCATGTCTCTCTCTCTTCCCCTCCCCATGTCTCTCTCTCTTCCCCTCCCCATGTCTCTCTTCCCCTCCCCGTGTCTCTCTCTCTTCCCCTCCCCATGTCTCTCTTCCCCTCCCCGTGTCTCTCTCTCTTCCCCTCCCCGTGTCTCTCTCTCTTCCCCTCCCCATGTCTCTCTCTCTTCCCCTCCCCATGTCTCTCTCTCTTCCCCTCCCCATGTCTCTCTCTCTTCCCCTCCCCGTGTCTCTCTCTCTTCCACTCCCCGTGTCTCTCTCTCTTCCCCTCCCCGTGTCTCTCTCTCTTCCCCTCCCCATGTCTCTCTCTCTTCCCCTCCCCATGTCTCTCTCTCTTCCCCTCCCCGTGTCTCTCTCTCTTCCCCTCCCCGTGTCTCTCTTCCCCTCCCCGTGTCTCTCTCTCTTCCCCTCCCCATGTCTCTCTTCCCCTCCCCGTGTCTCTCTCTCTTCCCCTCCCCGTGTCTCTCTCTCTTCCCCTCCCCGTGTCTCTCTCTCTTCCCCTCCCCATGTCTCTCTCTCTTCCCCTCCCCGTGTCTCTCTCTCTTCCCCTCCCCGTGTCTCTCTCTCTTCCCCTCCCCGTGTCTCTCTCTCTTCCCCTCCCCGTGTCTCTCTCTCTTCCCCTCCCCATGTCTCTCTCTCTTCCCCTCCCCATGTCTCTCTCTCTTCCCCTCCCCGTGTCTCTCTCTCTTCCCCTCCCCGTGTCTCTCTCTCTTCCCCTCCCCGTGTCTCTCTCTCTTCCCCTCCCCGTGTCTCTCTCTCTTCCCCTCCCCGTGTCTCTCTCTCTTCCCCTCCCCATGTCTCTCTTCCCCTCCCCGTGTCTCTCTCTCTTCCCCTCCCCGTGTCTCTCTCTCTTCCCCTCCCCGTGTCTCTCTCTCTTCCCCTCCCCATGTCTCTCTCTCTTCCCCTCCCCGTGTCTCTCTCTCTTCCCCTCCCCGTGTCTCTCTCTCTTCCCCTCCCCATGTCTCTCTCTCTTCCCCTCCCCGTGTCTCTCTCTCTTCCCCTCCCCGTGTCTCTCTCTCTTCCCCTCCCCGTGTCTCTCTCTCTTCCCCTCCCCGTGTCTCTCTCTCTTCCCCTCCCCGTGTCTCTCTCTCTTCCCCTCCCCGTGTCTCTCTCTCTTCCCCTCCCCGTGTCTCTCTCTCTTCCCCTCCCCGTGTCTCTCTCTCTTCCCCTCCCCGTGTCTCTCTCTCTTCCCCTCCCCATGTCTCTCTCTCTTCCCCTCCCCATGTCTCTCTCTCTTCCCCTCCCCATGTCTCTCTTCCCCTCCCCATGTCTCTCTCTCTTCCCCTCCCCATGTCTCTCTTCCCCTCCCCATGTCTCTCTTCCCCTCCCCGTGTCTCTCTCTCTTCCCCTCCCCGTGTCTCTCTCTCTTCCCCTCCCCGTGTCTCTCTCTCTTCCCCTCCCCATGTCTCTCTCTCTTCCCCTCCCCATGTCTCTCTTCCCCTCCCCATGTCTCTCTCTCTTCCCCTCCCCATGTCTCTCTCTCTTCCCCTCCCCGTGTCTCTCTCTCTTCCCCTCCCCATGTCTCTCTCTCTTCCCCTCCCCATGTCTCTCTCTTCCCCTCCCCATGTCTCTCTCTCTTCCCCTCCCCGTGTCTCTCTCTCTTCCCCTCCCCATGTCTCTCTTCCCCTCCCCATGTCTCTCTCTCTTCCCCTCCCCATGTCTCTCTTCCCCCCCCGTGTCTCTCTCTCTTCCCCTCCCCATGTCTCTCTCTCTTCCCCTCCCCGTGTCTCTCTCTCTTCCCCTCCCCGTGTCTCTCTCTCTTCCCCTCCCCGTGTCTCTCTCTCTTCCCCTCCCCGTGTCTCTCTCTCTTCCCCTCCCCGTGTCTCTCTCTCTTCCCCTCCCCGTGTCTCTCTCTCTTCCCCTCCCCGTGTCTCTCTCTCTTCCCCTCCCCATGTCTCTCTCTCTTCCCCTCCCCATGTCTCTCTCAGCCTGATGGGCTAAGGATTAGGCCACTTCGTCACAGATGGTAGAAGACCATTTGTGTTTGTGTTTGTTTTCACTTACTGTCTAAAAACAAGTGTAAACCTGTTTATGCAGGCAAAACAGGCCTTTGTATTATTCAGTTAAATAGGGTTTTAGCTTCACCTTAGTTTATACAAACCTGCCTTCCTCGAAAGTGTTATTTTATCTACCCTCACAAAGTTTACCCACCGTCTCTACACCTTTAAACTGTACCTGGCCCTTCCAGTGCCAAGTCTGAACCGATCTATGAATTTAAAATAATGACTTATCACATCTGTTCAGATAGTTTTGTAGGTGAGATGGAGAGATCAATGTCAAACTGAGCAGCATGGATTAAATAGAGATGTATAGAGATGTGGTACTGTGTCCCAAATAGCAGCCTATTCCCCACATAGTGTACTACTATTGACCAGGGCTCTGGAACTATGTAGGAGGAAAAAGTGTGCCATTTGTGACGCCATCATAGAGCGTCATTTTTTAACAGGCAGACTTTTTTTTTTTTTATATAATTTGAAAAAAAACTTCACTGTCTGGACTTGATGATGAAAGTGGCAATTCAAAATGGTGTCCCTCGTACCACCTCTGTTGAGTTACAGTCGATCGCATCACATTTGTATTATGCTCTACTCCACCACAGACACGGCCGGGGGGAGAGAGGGGGGGGGGGGGGGGGGAGGGGTGAAAAAGTTTTGCCAAAAAACAGTGTTCCAGCAACGTCAAATGAGATTGTCCCCAGTCCTCACATGACTGAACCAACAAAGGTAGTGAGGATGGGAAAGGAATACTTCAGAATACTATTTATTTCTATATTATTATATATTTTGCTTTAGAATGCTGTTTTTCTATATTATTATTATTTTTGCTTTAGAACACTGTTTATTTTTTATATTATTATATATATATATTTTTTTTGGAATCCAATTTAAATTCTGTCAAGCCACAGATGAAATTGGAGTTGGTTGTGAAGAGCATGTCCCTTTTCCTGGTCTCATTTATAGGTTATTAGGCTCCCAGCTCATTGGAAAGCAAATTAGACCCCTGCACAGAGTCATTTTTCTTCTGCCAATACAGGGCTGCAGCAAACCCCCTCTGCTCTTCAGCAAACCACTCGATGTAAATTACGGTGACATTTTGACATCCTGTAAATCAGTCAGGAAGAAGAGCTCGGTTTTTGGTTTTTTTCAACTGTGTTTTATGTGGAAGTTGTTTGTGTGATATGGTAAACATTGGCACATACACACATAAGCACACAGTTCAGATGAATTGCTTTGGAAATAACCGCTAGAGAAGACTATTCCGGTCTTCAGCAAGATGAGCAGAGACCCAGAGCCAGAAGCAGACTATGATATGTGGTGGTACATGAAGAGGAACAATATGTGGTGGTACATGAAGAGGAACGATATGTGGTGGTACATGAAGAGGTACGATATGTGGTGGTACATGATGAGGAACGATATGTGGTGGTACATGAAGAGGTACGATAGTGGTGAGGTGGTACATGAAGAGGTACGATATGTGGTGGTACATGAAGAGGTACGATATGTGGTGGTACATGAAGAGGAATGATATGTGGTGGTACATGAAGAGGTATGATATGTGGTGGTACATGAAGAGGAACGATATGTGGTGGTACATGAAGAGGCACGATATGTGGTGGTACATGAAGAGGTACGATATGTGGTGGTACATGAAGAGGAACGATATGTGGTGGTACATGAAGATGAATGATATGTGGTCGTGGTACATGAAGAGGAACGATATGTAGTGGTGGTACATGAAGAGGAACGATATGTGGTGGTGGTACATGAAGAGGTACGATATGTGGTCGTGGTACATGAAGAGGAACGATATGTGGTCATGGTACATGAAGATGTACGATATGTGGTGGTACATGAAGAGGAATGATATGTGGTGGTACATGAAGAGGAACGATATGTGGTGGTGGTACATGAAGAGGCACGATATGTAGTGGTGGTACATGAAGAGGAACGATATGTGGTGGTGGTACATGAAGAGGCACGATATGTAGTGGTGGTACATGAAGAGGTACGATATGTGGTGGTACATGAAGGGGAACGATATGTGGTGGTACATGAAGAAGAATGATATGTGGTGGTGGTATAATAAAGAGAAATGATATGTGGTCGTGGTGGTACATGAAGAGGAACGATATGTGGTGGTGGTGGTGGTACATGAAGAGGGACGATATGTGGTGGTGGTACATGAAGAGGACGATATGTGGTCGTGGTGGTACATGAAGAGGAACGATATGTGGTCGTGGTGGTACATGAAGAGGAACGATATGTGGTGGTGGTACATGAAGAGGAACGATATGTGGTGGTACATGAAGAGGAACAATATGTGGTGGTACATGAAGAGGAACGATATGTGGTGGTACATGAAGAGGAACGATATGTGGTGGTACATGAATAGGAACAATATGTGGTGGTACATGAAGAGGGACGATATGTAGTGGTGGTACATGAAGAGACACGATATGTGGTGGTGGTACATGAAGAGGAATGATATGTTGTCGTGGTACATGAAGAGGACCGATATGTAGTGGTACATGAAGAGGAACGATATGTGGTGGTACATGAAGAGGAACGATATGTGGCGGTGGTACATGAAGAGGTACGATATGTAGTGGTACATGAAGTGGAATGATATGTGGTGGTAGTACATGAAGAGGAATGATATGTGGTCATGGTACATGAAGAGGTACCATATGTGGTGGTGGTACATGAAGAGGAACGATATGTGGTGGTACATGAAGAGGTACGACATGTGGTGGTACATGAAGAGGAATGATATGTGGTGGTGGTACATGAAGATGTACGATATGTGGTCGTGGTACATGAAGAGGAAATAGATATGTGGTTGTGGTACATGAAGAGGAACGATATGAAATGGTACATGAAGAGGTACGATATGTGGTGGTACATGAAGAGGAACGATATGTGGTGGTGGTACATGAAGAGGAACGATATGTGGTCGTGGTACACGAAGAGGTACGATATGTGGTGGTACATGAATAGGTATGATATGTGGTGGTACATGAAGTGGAACGATATGTAGTGGCACATGAAGAGGAACGATATGTGGTGGTGGTGGTACATGAAGAGGACGATATGTGGTCGTGGTACATGAAGAGGTACGATATGTGGTGGTACATGAAGAGGAACGATATGTGGTGGTGGTACATGAAGAGGAACGATATGTGGTGGTGGTACATGAAGAGGAACGATATGTGGTCATGGTACATGCAGAGGTACGATATGTGGTGGTACATGAAGAGGAACGATATGTGGTGGGGGTACATGAAAAGGTACAATATGTGGTCGTGGTACATGAAGAGGTACAATATGTGGTGGTACATGAAGAGGAACGATATGTGGTGGGGGTACATGAAGAGGTACGATATGTGGTGGTACATGAATGGGAACGATATGTGGTGGTACATGAAGAGGAACGATATGTGGTGGTGGTACATGAAGAGGAACGATATGTGGTGGTACATGAAGAGGAATGATATGTGGTCATGGTGGTACATGAAGAGGGACGATATGTTGCCTGTGCGTTTTGTTGAGGAGGAAGGATGATCGTGACGATACAAGGAATGATATGCTCTGATACGCGTGCTAAAATGAGCCCAGGGGTACGTGGCATGGAGAGATGTCAGCATGAGTCAATGACGTGCTCCTCCCACCTGTGGTACAGGTCAGTCTCATGCCTACCTAACAACAACAGACGAAGTAAACAGATCATTGGGCAGCCAGATGGGACTAGATTCAAAATAGCAACACGGAATATTAGAAGGGTAAGAGAGAGAGAGAGATATCAAATGAGTCTGACTATCACACACACACACACACACACACACACACACACACACACACACACACACACACACACACACACACACACACACACACACACACACACACACACACACACACACACACACACACACACACACTACGAATGGACATTTCCATTGGATATGGTAGAAAGTGGAGGAGTGGGGTTAGAGACACTTTATCAGAATAGCTTTACCTTCTATATTAAGGTTGTCAGTCAGGGTCAGTGAAAAAAATGGAAGCCATCAAGAGTAATGGCCAACCTCGGACGGAAGTTGTACTGCAGCGTCAATCAGTCGTGTTTGAAAGTGAACTGGAAGACTGATATATATATATAATGTCCAAATGGGTTTTAAACGGAAGAGTAGATGGAACCGGTCCGTACACTTCACATTGCACACATCACGTCATAAATGTCACTGCAATTTCATACCAATGATGTTTAAAATAGATGTTTCATACCAGCGCTGTTTCCTAACCATTCCGAACTTGTCACATTTGTGACAGTTTGATATCTTGAGTGTCAAATTCATCTAGACTAGCGTAGAATGACAATGTGTGTGACCTGTTTTACTATGCCATGGCTGACTTTACATGATTTGCAGTAATATTGGTTTCATAACAAATATTCCAACTGCGTTTGTTTGAGTCATCTTCGGCGGATCTATCCTAACAGACTACACATATAGTTTCCAGTGTTCCAAATCTCATCCTATTCCTTTCCTAGTGCACTTGCTTTAGACCAGGCGCACTGACAGTGTCAGGCTTACGGTCTGCTATTCTGAGACATGATGAATAACACATGTATAGTGTTTTTACAGAGCACTTCAGACGGCTACCACTTGAACGGCGTTGATATCCAGCATAATAACGTCATAGCCGTTCTGATTTAGCACAAAGGAAGCCAAGGCATATCATTACCGCATACCAAGATGGCTGCTCTTTCCATGACAGAGACTGACCAGGTGAATCCCTCATTGATGTCACTTGTAAAATCCACTTCAATCAGTGTAGATGAAAGGGAGGAGACGGGTTAAACTAGGATTTTTAAGCTTTACGACAATTGAGACGTGGATTGTGTATGTGTGCCATTCAGAGGGTGAACGTGCAAGACAAAAGATTTAAGTGCCTTTGAACAGGGGGTTTGGTAGTTGGTGAACAGGGGGTAGGGTAGTAGGTGAACAGGGGGTAGTAGGTGAACAGGGGGTAGTAGGTGAACAGGGGGTAGTAGGTGAACAGGGGGTATGGTAGTAGGTGAACAGGGGGGTAGTAGGTGAACAGGGGGTAGGGTAGTAGGTGAACAGGGGGTATGGTAGTAGGTGAACAGGGGGTAGTAGGTGACAGGGGGTAGGGTAGTAGGTGAACAGGGGGTTTGGTAGTAGGTGAACAGGGGGTAGGGTAGTAGGTGAACAGGGGGTAGGGTAGTAGGTGAACAGGGGGTAGTAGGTGAACAGGGGGTAGGGTAGTAGGTGAACAGGGGGTTTGGTAGTAGGTGAACAGGGGGTAGGGTAGTAGGTGAACAGGGGGTAGGGTAGTAGGTGAACAGGGGGTAGGGTAGTAGGTGAACAGGGGGTAGGGTAGTAGGTGAACAGGGGGTATGGTAGTAGGTGAACAGGGGGTATGGTAGTAGGTGAACAGGGGGTAGGGTAGTAGGTGAACAGGGGGTAGTAGGTGAACAGGGGGTAGGGTAGTAGGTGAACAGGGGGTAGGGTAGTAGGTGAACAGGGGGTAGTAGGTGAACAGGGGGTAGGGTAGTAGGTGAACAGGGGGTAGTAGGTGAACAGGGGGTAGGGTAGTAGGTGAACAGGGGGTAGGGTAGTAGGTGAACAGGGGGTAGTAGGAGAACAGGGGGTAGGGTAGTAGGTGAACAGGGGGTAGGGTAGTAGGTGAACAGGGGGTAGGGTGGTAGGTGCCAGGCGCACCGGTTTGTGTCGAGAACTGCAACGCTGCTGGGTTTTTCACGCTCAACAGTTTCCCGTGTGGATCAAGAATGGTCCACCACCCAAAGGGACATCCAGCCAACTGGACACAACTGTGGAAAGCATTGGAGTCAACATGGACCAGCATCCCTGTGGAACGCTATCGAAACCTTGTAGAGTCCATGACCCGACGAATTGAGGCTGTTCTGAGGGGGAAAAGGGAGTGTTCCTAATGTTTTGTGCACTCAGTGTATATTCTGCAGAGGGAAGAGGAATGGAGGCCTCTGCATTATAATGTATTTATTTGTAGCACAGAGTCACTAGGGTAGAAGCAGAAAGGAGATGTGTTACCCCTCAGTAGACGTTTTAACAGTACACTTGGGGAGGCTGTTGGCATATACCTTCACCATAATGATCTGGCCTGGGTTGGTCTCTCTCTCTCTCTCTCTCCCCCTCTCTCTCTCCCCCTCTCTCTCTCTGAAAGCAGTTTTGTAAGGTTCATCTAGCGCCTCCTACTCCTCTCTCTCCAGCTGTGAAAGACCTTCCCCATAATGATCTGAAGTGCTGGCCGGGGTGGTCTCTCTCTCTCTCTCTCTCTCTCTCTCTCTCTCTCTCTCTCTCTCTCTCTCTCTCTCTCTCTCTCTCTCTCTCTCTCTCTCTCTCTCTCTCTCTCTCTCTCTCTCTCTCTCTCTCTCTCTCTCTCTCTCTCTCTCTCTCTCTCTCTCTCTCTCTCTCTCTCTCTCTCTCTGAAAGCAGTTGTCTAATGTTTCTCTAGCGCCTCCGACTCCACTCTCTCCAGCTGTGAACAAACCACAGCAATTAAGGCTCGGGCAAAAATACAGAGGGATGTGTCCCAAATGGCATCCCATTCCCTACAGAGTGCACTATATAGGCCCTGGTCAGTAGAGCACTATAATAGGGAATAGGGTGCCATTTGGGATGCAAATATACTGTAAGATACAGGATCTTCTTCTTCCTGACATGTTGTTTATTTAATGTTACTGAAGGAGACTAAGAAACAGCAGGGGAATGGACAATACGGTTAGAACGTCGCCTCTGTTTCCTCTGCTTCCCCTGCTTTCTCTGCTTCCCCTGCTTTCTCTGCTTCCCCTGCTTCCCCTGCTTCCCCTGCACCCTCTGCTTCCCCTGCTTCCCCTGCTTCCCCTGCACCCTCTGCTTCCCCTGCACCCTCTGCTTCCCCTGCTTTCTCTGCTTCCCCTGCTTCCTCTGCTTCCCCTGCTTCCTCTGCTTCCCCTGCACCCTCTGCTTCCCCTGCTTCCTCTGCTTCCCCTGCTTTCTCTGCTTCCCCTGCTTTCTCTGTTTCCCCTGCTTTCTCTGCTTCCCCTGTTTCCCCTGCTTCCCCTGCTTCCCCTGCACCCTCTGCTTCCCCTGCTTCCCCTGCTTTCTCTGCTTCCCTTGCTTTCTCTGCTTCCCCTGCTTTCCCTACTTCCCCTGCTTTCTCTGCTTCCCTTGCTTTCTCTGCTTTCTCTGCTTCCCCTGCTTCCCCTGCTTTCTCTGCCTACCCTGCTTTCTCTGCTTCCCTTGCTTCCCCTGCCTACCCTGCTTCCTCTGCTTCCCTTGCTTCCCCTGCTCCCCCTGCTTCCTCTGCTTCCCCCTCTCCCCCTGCTTCCCATGCTTCCCTTGCATCACCTGCTCAACCTGCTTCCCATGAAAATTCATAATGGAGTAGCCTGACATTTCTGTTCTGGGTAGCTAATTGCTTTGGTGGTGATGGAGTGCGAGAGACGGCGGGAATGACTGAGTGTGAAGTGAGATGAATAACGGATCGGGTTCCATCTCTAATCTGGTCTGTTGGTGGTTGTGGGGGGGTTGGTTGGGGACTATTCAGGTTATTAGAGGAGCAGTGAGGTATTTTCACTCCTAATGTGGAGAGAAAAGCAGGAAAATCCTCCCCATTCTCTGGTTTATTCAAAAAGATAAGGATGCCTTTATCCTTTGAGCTCCAGCTGAGGTAAACTCTAATGGTCTATGTCACTGTTCTCTCTGAGTGATGGATTCTGGGTGTCAGTCAGACCAGGCCTGTCTCTGTTCTCTCTGAGTGATGGATCCTGGGTGTCAGTCAGACCAGGCCTGTTTCTGTTCTCTCTGAGTGATGGATTCTGGGTGTCAGTCAGACCAGGCCTGTTTCTGTTCTCTCTGAGTGATGGATTCTGGGTGTCAGTCAGACCAGGCCTGTTTCTGTTCTCTCTGAGTGATGGATTCTGGGTGTCAGTCAGACCAGGCCTGTTTCTGTTCTCTCTGAGTGATGGATTCTGGGTGTCAGTCAGACCAGGCCTGTTTCTGTTCTCTCTGAGTGATGGATTCTGGGTGTCAGTCAGACCAGGCCTGTTTCTGTTCTCTCTGAGTGATGGATTCTGGGTGTCAGTCAGACCAGGCCTGTTTCTGTTCTCTCTGAGTGCCAAATGGCAAAAAATTCCCTATATAGTGCACTACATTATCAGGGTCCAATGGCACATTATTCCCTATATAGTGCACTACATTCATCAGGGGCCAATGGCACATTATTCCCTATATAGTGCACTACATTCATCAGGGGCCAATGGCACGCTATTCCCTATATAGTGCACTACATTTATCAAGGGCCAATGGCACCCTATTCCCTATATAGTGCACTGCATTTATCAGGGCCCAATGGCACCCTATTCCCTCAGTAGTGCACTTCATTTATCAGGGCCCAATGGCACGCTATTCCCTATATAGTGCACTGCATATATCAGGGCCCAATGGCACCCTATTCCCTCAGTAGTGCACTAAGTAGTGACCAAGGTGCCATTTCAGATTTTCCACAATCAGACTGATTGACCTTCCGCCTAGATCATTGTTATATTCCTAGACCACTGACAGACCAGTTAGTGTTGAGATGGCACCAGACAGACCAGTTGGAGTGTTGAGATGGCACCAGACAGACCAGTTAGTGTTGAGATGGCACCAGACAGACCAGTTAGTGTTGAGATGGCACCAGACAGACCAGTTAGAGTGTTGAGATGGCACCAGACAGACCAGTTAGAGTGTTGAGATGGCACCAGACAGACCAGTTAGTGATGAGATGGCACCAGACAGACCAGTTAGTGTTGAGATGGCACCAGACAGACCAGTTAGAGTTGAGATGGCACCAGACAGACCAGTTAGTGTTGAGATGGCACCAGACAGACCAGTTAGAGTGTTGAGATGGCACCAGACAGACCAGTTAGAGTGTTGAGATGGCACCAGACAGACCAGTTAGAGTGTTGAGATGGCACCAGACAGACCAGTTAGTGTTGAGATGGCACCAGACAGACCAGTTAGAGTTGAGATGGCACCAGACAGACCAGTTAGTGTTGAGATGGCACCAGACAGACCAGTTTGAGTGTTGAGATGGCACCAGACAGACCAGTTAGTGTTGAGATGGCACCAGACAGACCAGTTAGTGTTGAGATGGCACCACACAGACCAGTTAGAGTGTTGAGATGGCACCACACAGACCAGTTAGAGTGTTGAGATGGCACCAGACAAACCAGTTAGAGTGTTGAGATGGCACCAGACAGACCAGTTAGAGTGTTGAGATGGCACCAGACAGACCAGTTAGAGTTGAGATGGCACCAGACAGACCAGTTAGAGTGTTGAGATGGCACCAGACAGACCAGTTAGTGTTGAGATGGCACCAGACAGACCAGTTAGAGTGGCACCACACAGACCAGTTAGAGTGGCACCACACAGACCAGTTAGAGTGTTGAGATGGCACCAGACAAACCAGTTAGAGTGTTCAGATGGCACCAGACAGACCAGTTGGAGTGTTGAGATGGCACCAACTGGCACCACAAAGACCAGTTAGTGTTGAGATGGCACCAGACAGACCAGTTAGTGTTGAGATGGCACCAGACAGACCAGTTAGAGTGTTGAGATGGCACCAGACAGACCAGTTAGTGTTGAGATGGCACCAGACAGACCAGTTAGAGTGTTGAGATGGCACCAGACAGACCAGTTAGTGTTGAGATGGCACCACACAGACCAGTTGGAGTGTTGAGATGGCACCAGACAGACCAGTTGGAGTGTTGAGATGGCACCAGACAGACCAGTTAGAGTGATGAGATGGCACCAGACAGACCAGTTAGAGTGATGAGATGGCACCAGAAAGACCAGTTAGAGTGTTGAGATGGCACCAAACAGACCAGTTAGTGTTGAGATGGCACCAGACAAACCAGTTAGAGTGTTGAGATGGCACCAGACAGACCAGTTAGTGTTGAGATGGCACCAGACAGACCAGTTAGTGTTGAGATGGCACCAGACAGACCAGTTGGAGTGTTGAGATGGCACCAGACAGACCAGTTGGTGTTGAGATGGCACCACACAGACCAGTTAGAGTGTTGAGATGGCACCAGACAGACCAGTTAGTGTTGAGATGGCACCACACAGACCAGTTAGTGTTGAGATGGCACCGGACAGACCAGTTGGAGTGTTGAGATGGCACCACACAGACCAGTTAGAGTGTTGAGATGGCACCAGACAGACCAGTTAGAGCGTTGAGATGGCACCAGACAGACCAGTTAGTGTTGAGATGGCACCAGACAGACCAGTTAGTGTTGAGATGGCACCACACAGACCAGTTAGAGTTGAGATGGCACCAGACAGACCAGTTAGTGTGTTGAGATGGCACCAGACAGACCAGTTAGAGTGTTGAGATGGCACCAGACAGACCAGTTAGAGTGTTGAGATGGCACCAGACAGACCAGTTAGAGTGTTGAGATGGCACCAGACAGACCAGTTAGAGTGTTGAGATGGCACCACACATACCAGTTAGAGTGTTGAGATGGCACCAGACAGACCAGTTGGTTTTGAGATGGCACCAGACAGACCAGTTGGAGTGTTGAGATGGCACCAGACAGACCAGTTGGAGTGTTGAGATGGCACCAGACAGACCAGTTAGAGTGTTGAGATGGCACCAGACAGACCAGTTAGTGTTGAGATGGCACCAGACAGACCAGTTAGTGTTGAGATGGCACCAGACAGACCAGTTAGTGTTGAGATGGCACCAGACAGACCAGTTAGAGTGTTGAGATGGCACCACACATACCAGTTAGAGTGTTGAGATGGCACCAGTCAGACCAGTTGGTTTTGAGATGGCACCAGACAGACCAGTTGGAGTGTTGAGATGGCACCAGACAGACCAGTTGGAGTGTTGAGATGGCACCAGACAGACCAGTTAGTGTTGAGATGCCACCAGACAGACCAGTTAGTGTTGAGATGGCACCAGACAGACCAGTTTGAATGTTGAGATGGCACCAGACAGACCAGTTAGAGTGTTGAGATGGCACCAGACAGACCAGTTGGTTTTGAGATGGCACCAGACAGACCAGTTAGTGTTGAGATGGCACCAGACAGACCAGTTAGAGTGTTGAGATGGCACCACACATACCAGTTAGAGTGTTGAGATGGCACCAGACAGACCAGTTGGTTTTGAGATGGCACCAGACAGACCAGTTGGAGTGTTGAGATGGCACCAGACAGACCAGTTGGAGTGTTGAGATGGCACCAGACAGACCAGTTAGTGTTGAGATGGCACCAGACAGACCAGTTAGTGTTGAGATGGCACCAGACAGACCAGTTAGTGTTGAGATGGCACCACACAGACCAGTTAGTGTTGAGATGGCACCACACATACCAGTTAGAGTGTTGAGATGGCACCAGACAGACCAGTTGGTTTTGAGATGGCACCAGACAGACCAGTTGGAGTGTTGAGATGGCACCAGACAGACCAGTTGGAGTGTTGAGATGGCACCAGACAGACCAGTTAGTGTTGAGATGGCACCAGACAGACCAGTTAGTGTTGAGATGGCACCAGACAGACCAGTTTGAATGTTGAGATGGCACCAGACAGACCAGTTAGAGTGTTGAGATGGCACCAGACAGACCAGTTGGTTTTGAGATGGCACCAGACAGACCAGTTAGTGTTGAGATGGCACCAGACAGACCAGTTAGTGTTGAGATGGCACCAGACAGACCAGTTAGTGTTGAGATGGCACCAGACAGACCAGTTAGTGTTGAGATGGCACCACACAGACCAGTTAGAGTTGAGATGGCACCAGATAGACCAGTTAGAGTGTTGAGATGGCACCAGACAGACCAGTTAGAGTGTTGAGATGGCACCAGACAGACCAGTTAGAGTGTTGAGATGGCACCACACAGACCAGTTAGTGTTGAGATGGCACCAGACAGACCAGTTAGTGTTGAGATGGCACCAGACAGACCAGTTAGTGTTGAGATGGCACCAGACAGACCAGTTAGTGTTGAGATGGCACCAGACAGACCAGTTAGAGCGTTGAGATGGCACCACACAGACCAGTTAGAGTGTTGAGATGGCACCAGACAGACCAGTTAGTGTTGAGATGGCACCACACAGACCAGTTAGTGTTGAGATGGCACCAGACAGACCAGTTAGTGTTGAGATGGCACCACACAGACCAGTTAGTGTTGAGATGGCACCACACAGACCAGTTAGTGTTGAGATGGCACCACACAGACCAGTTAGAGTGTTGAGATGGCACCAGACAGACCAGTTAGAGTGTTGAGATGGCACCAGACAGACCAGTTAGTGTTGAGATGGCACCACACAGACCAGTTAGTGTTGAGATGGCACCAGACAGACCAGTTAGTGTTGAGATGGCACCACACAGACCAGTTAGTGTTGAGATGGCACCACACAGACCAGTTAGTGTTGAGATGGCACCACACAGACCAGTTAGAGTGTTGAGATGGCACCAGACAGACCAGTTAGAGTTTCTCAGAGAATCCATTTGTTTTGTTTTTTCCCGTCACATGTTTTCTTCATGTTTCACTTTTTCCATTTAAGCCAAACATCAAAGCGTCAACTCAATGCGCATTTAAACATGAAGCAGAGATCAATGTAATACCACTGAATAAACAGAATTTATTGATTTAACTTTTAACCAGCCCACATCTTGACACACAGCAATAGGCTGAGAATGTATGACGTAAACACTGGTCCAATCGGAGTCTGTGGGGCCAGTAGTTTTACCTTATCAGGAAACATTTCATAGTAACACCTCCTGGTCCTAATTCATAGTAGATGTGAGAACTAAGAGTGAAAATCTCCCATAATGCTCTACTCATGTATGTTACAGTTTAGACCTACGATGCCTTAAGAAAGTATTCATACCCTTTCACTTATTCCACATTTTGTTGTGTTACAGCCTGAATAATACATGTATTAAATATAACATTTTTTTTTTAACCATCTACACACAACACCCCATGATGACAAAGTGAAAATATGTTTTTATACATTTTAGCAAATGTATGGAAAATGAAATACAGAAATATCTTATTTACATAAGTAGTCACACCCCAGAGGCAATACATGTTAGAATCACCTTTGGCAGTGATTACAGCCTTTCTGGGTAAGTCTTTAAGAGCTTTGCACACCTGGATTGTATAATATTTGCACATTGCTGTTTTTAAAATTCTTCAAGCTCTGACAAAGTTGTTTATTGATCATTGCTAGACAGCCATTTTCAAGTCTCGCCGTAGATATTCCAAGCCGATTTGAGTCATTCTGTTATTAGGCCACTAAGGAACACTCAATGTCGTCTTGGTAACTCCACCGTATATCTGGCCTTGTGTTTTAGGTTGTTGTTCTGCTGAAAGGTGTTTCCCAGTGTCTGTTGGAAAGCAGACTGAACCAGGATTTCCTCTAGGATTTTGCCTGTGCAATTCCTTTTATTTTGATCCTAAAAACTCCTCAGTCCTTGCCGATGACAAGCATACCCATAACATGATACAGCCACCACTATGCTTGAAATGATGAAGTGTGGTACTCAGTGATGTGTTGGATTTGTCCCAAACATAACACTGCATACAGGACATGAATGTCCATTTTTTTTTTTGCGCCTTGTTGCAAACAGGATGCATGTTTTGGAATATTTGTATTCTGTACAGGCTTCCTTCTTTCCACTCTGTCATTTAGGTTAGTATAGTGGAGTAACTACAATGTTGTTGATCCATTCTCAGTTCTCTCCTATCACAGCCATTAACCTCTTTAACACTAGAACCACCATAAGCCAACGCCCACTTACATTTGATTTTGTAAATTTCTTTAAAATCAGCTCCTTCCCTGACATTTCTTAAATGTTTGTATTTTACACTGCTCATTTGTCAGAATATTGAAATCACAAACAAGTATTTAGAGCTTTTTTAACCGTTTTTTCACACCTATTCTTAACTTAACCCATCAAGACATTGTGCTGTAGGACGTTGTTACCCAGCCAGGCTCCAAGACAATGTGCTGTAGGACGTTGGTACCCAGCCAGGCTCCAAGACAATGTGCTGTAGGACGTTGGTACCCAGCCAGGCTCCAAGACAATGTGCTGTAGGATGTTGGTACCCAGCCAGGCTCCAAGACAATGTGCTGTAGGACGTTGGTACCCAGCCAGGCTCCAAGACAATGTGCTGTAGGATGTTGGTACCCAGCCAGGCTCCAAGACAATGTGCTGTAGGACGTTGGTACCCAGCCAGGCTCCAAGACAATGTGCTGTAGGACATTGGTACCCAGCCAGGCTCTAAGACAATGTGCTGTAGGACGTTGGTCCCCAGCCAGGCTCCAAGACAATGTGCTGTAGGACGTTGGTACCCAGCCAGGCGCTAAGACAATGTGCTGTAGGATGTTGGTACCCAGCCAGGCTCCAAGACAATGTGCTGTAGGACATTGGTACCCAGCCAGGCGCTAAGACAATGTGCTGTAGGACGTTGGTACCCAGCCAGGCTCCAAGATAATGTGCTGTAGGACGTTGGTACCCAGCCAAGCGCTCATGATTCTCTCTCTCCTCACTGAATGAATGATAAATGGGTGATAATTGTGCACTTTACTTCACAATTGAAGTAAAATTAGGCCTAAGTGAATGATAAAGAGGGTGAAGAGGTTGATTTAATTTAGAAAGACAATAGTCTAATGATGAGTTTGTATTATGCCTATTTATCAGCAGCAAATCATTTGACTGCACCACTTGTGGGTTGATACCGTTCTCTTTTACATTTTTGCTTTGTTAAAATAAGCTGTTACAGGACTGTTTTAATTCCTGTAACTCTATTACTAATCACATTTATTGATAGGGATACACTAAAACACGCTACACGTGTTGCGGTAGGCCTTTAGAATAATGCAAAAACATATCCTTGACTCTATCCATCCTGATGAGCTGGAAACAAATGATGACCGTCAGCATGTACAGTCAGCCCATTGAAACTACACCTAAACTACACCTAAACTACACCAAAACTGATTTCACACATAATAAAGAGTTAGCCTGTAGACAATGTTACATTTACAGTAATCTGATTAGTAACAACGTCAGTTGTCAAATTGTACACGAAGTCATGTGAGCGTCTTGTAATTGACAAATGCAGGGAAAGGATTGTCACCTTATCAAATCCTGGTGATTTCTATATAGTATCAGAAAGAGCAGATTCTGCAGTTTATATGACATGTACCTTTGTCAAATAACTGGAAATAATGTCATTTTTTCCTAAAATATCTGTGCTGTCTATTATATTCAGCACATGACCACTCATGCGGCAACATTGCTCTGGCTACTAAGCAAAAACTATTAACATAATAAACTAAAAATGTAAATATGCAATTTTATTTATGCAATTCATCCTTTACAATTGTGACCAACCCGGCTCGATTCGGTCTTATGTAGAAACATTTGAAATTGTGTTTTGTACATTGGGTTAAAGTAGAGCTTCAGAGCTAGAAAATGGTATATCGTACACCACAGTTGAGGAAAAATGGGAAAGTAATTATACTTTGAAAGTTGATAAACTTGTAACGCCAGTTTTGAGAAAATGGCTTTTGAATATTTTGGTACACCTACTGAAGCTTTTCTTTGTCTACACCCATTCAGCATCGTTCACACCCTTTTAAGCTTTAGCCCCACCCTTCTCTTTAAGGGTTGATCCGAGCGTTCTGTCTTAACAACAGCAGTCAAGCAACAAAGCTAACGTTGGCTAGCTTGCTAGCTACTTCCAGACACAAATGAGAGATCAGCTCACTCTGACCGTTTTACTGACACTAGCAAAGCTGATTAGGCTGTTTTCATGTTATCCAGAGCGCTGGTTACTGGAATTGTGCTGCAGTCAACAGTTTAATTGCGCTTTTTTGACAACATTTACTGACACCGGCCGTATTCAACGGGTGTTGAGCGTTCGTGAATTAGTCAGTTATTCTGCGCTCTGGCACATTCAGATGAGAGTGCACTGAAATTGGAGTAGGTAGCCAAAGCGAATTTATTAGCTACATCTATCAACAGCTGTGACAACATGAAATGAACACTTGCATAGTGGAGTCTTTTGTTTAGACATCTAGCTAGCTAAACAATGAACCATAATTCCAACTCATGATGTTACTACCCTGCATGAATCTGCAGGTAGCTAACCAACCAGGTTCAATGTTAGCTAGCTAACGTCAGGCTATAACCTGCAAGGCAAATGGCTCTGAGATATGGATAATATTACTACACAGATCATACACGTAACATTAGCTAGCGAGCTAGCCAGCAAACTTTAGCTAGCTAGCTAACAATACACTAACTTGAAATGAAAATGACTTTCTGACAAAATTATATATGTGTAATATCTGAAAATGTAGCTAGCTAGACTATTTTACACGTATACATGGATGGATGCTTCTCGCTCTGTCACAGATGCCATGGTTTCCCTTAATTTGAAGATGCAATCTGGAAACCAGTGTTTTCTCCATCTCCTTAGCTATCATACTCCATTTCCACTGATTTAAAAACTAAAAACTCGGTCCTCCAGAAAGTGGAAAGCAACACATATGCAGTTATACTGTGCGATATATACATTTAAAAAAAAGCTGCGTTAGACAGAATTACCTACATAATCTGACCAGCTCAAATAGACAGAAGCGTGCTACATGCAGACCAATCCGAACTCATCTCTCGGCATGTCCAGCTCAGCCAATCACGGCTAACCGGAAGGTTACTGTCTTTTCTGTGGCTAAACCAACTAGGCTCGTAATTTACATTTTTTATCCATATTAACATGTTTGTTATTAAGGCAAATTAAACTTCAGATGTTCCAGAGGGTATTTCTGCCAAATAAGGCTTTTTTAAAGTTTACGTTCAAATGTGAAGTAGTTACTGTCAGGCTGTGGGTAACTGGTGCATGGAATCAGGCGCAGGAGAGCAGAGATGAGAGTACAAGGTAATTTATTCCACGAACAGCACCAGTATATAACAAATACTAAAGGTGCGTGAAATTACCGGTCACTCGTAAATAACGGGCATAATAACGAACCCGGCAAACAATACCAGCCAACAAGTAACAACCTGAACATTATATACAAACACGCACACAAACATGGGGGAAACAGAGGGTTAAATAATGAACATGTAATGGGGGAATAGAAACCAGGTGTGTAGAAAACAAAGACAAAACAAATGGAAAATGAAAAATGGATCGGCGATGGCTAGAAAGCCGGTGACGTCGACCGCTGAACGCTGCCCGAACAAGGAGAGGGACCGACTTCGGCGGAAGTCGTGACAGTACCCCCCCGCGACGCGTGACTCCAGCAGCGCGCCGACACCGGCCTCGGGGGCGACCCGGAGGACGAGGCGCAGGGCAATCCGGATGGAGATGGTGGAAATCCCGCAGCATCGAAGGGTCCAATATGTCCTCCACCGGCACCCAGCATCTCTCCTCTGAACCGTACCCCTCCCCCTCCCACTCCACTCCACGAGGTACTGAAGGCCCCTCGCCCAACGCCTCGAGTCCAGTATGGCTAAAACTGCATTCGCCGGGGCCCCCTTGACATCCAGAGGAACCTCCCGCACCTCAGACTCCTGGAGTGGACCAGCCACCACTGGCCTGAGGAGAGACACATGGAATGAGGGGTTAATACGGTAATCTGGGGGAAGCTGCAAACTGTAGAAAACTTTGTTCAGTCTCCCCAGGACTTCGAATGGCCCCAGAAACCACGGGCCCAGGTTCCGGCAGGGCAGGCCGAGGGGCAGGTTTTGGGTAGAGTCCCCGGGTACGAACACAGGGGCCTCACTATGGTGGCGGTCTGCGCTCGCTTTCTGACGCCTCACGGCCCGCTGAAGGTGCACATGAGCAGCGTCCCATGTCTCCTCCGAGTGCTTAAACCAGTCATCCACCACAGGAACATTTTTACATTTACATTTTAGTCATTTAGCAGACGCTCTTATCAAGAGTGACTTACAGTAGTGAATACATACATTTCATTTAATTTCATGCATTTTTTTTTGTACTGGCCCCCCATGGGAATCGAACCCACAACCCTGGCGTTGCACACACCATGCTGGCGTTGCAAACACCATGCTCTACCAACTGAGCGACAGGGAAGACTAGGAACCTCAATCTGGCTCAGATGCCACGGCGCCAGAACCAGCTGGTACCCCAGTACGCACTGGAAGGGGGAGAGGTTAGTAGAGGAGCGAGTTCTGGGCCATCTCTGCCCAGGGTATGAACACCGCCCACTCTCCCGGGCCGGTCCTGGCAATACGACTGCAGAAACCTACCCACATCCTGGTTCACTCTCTCCACCTGCCCGTTACTCTCAGGGTGAAAACCTGACTTAACCTCTATGGGACCGGCGGGACGAATTCGTCCCACCTACGTAACAGCCACTGCCATCCTGTGGCGCGATTTTCAAAATCTTCAAAATCATATTACTTCAATTTCTCAAACATATGACTATTTTACAGCCATTTAAAGATAAGACTCTCGTTAATCTAACCACACTGTCCGATTTCAAAAAGGCTTTACAACGAAAGCAAAACATTAGATTATGTCAGCAGAGTACCAAGCCAGAAATAATCAGACACCCATTTTTCAAGCCAGCATATAATGTCACCAAAACCCAGAAGACAGCTAAATGCAGCACTCACCTTTGATGATCTTCATCAGATGACAACCCTAGGACATTATGTTATACAATACATGCATGTTTTGTTCAATCAAGTTCATATTTATATCAAAAACCAGCTTTTTACATTAGCATGTGACGTTCAGAACTAGCATACCCCCCGCAAACTTACGGGGAATTCGCTAACATTTTACTAAATTACTCACGATAAACGTTCACAAAAAGCATAACAATTATTTTAAGAATTATAGATACAGACCTCCTCTATGCACTCGATATGTCCGATTTTAAAATAGCTTTTTGGTGAAAGCACATTTTGCAATATTCTAAGTACATAGCCCAGGCATCACGGGCTCGCTATTTAGACACCCGGCAAGTTTAGCACTCACCATAATCATATTTACTATTATAAAAATGTCATTACCTTTTGTTGTCTTCGTCAGAATGCACACCCAGGACGTCTACTTCAATAACAAATGTTGGTTTGGTCCAAAATAATCCATCGTTATATCCGAATAGCGGCGTTTTGTTCGTGCGTTCCAGACACTATCCGAAATAGTAAAGAAGTGTCGCGCGCTTGGCGCAATTCCTGACAATAAAATTCAAAGTATTCAATTGCCGTACGTCGAAGCATGTCAACCGCTGTTTAAAATCAATTTTTACGTCATTTTTCTCGTAGAAAAGCGATAAAATTCCGACAGGGAATCTCCTTTTCGGCAAACAGAGGAAAAAATCCCAAAGGCGGGGGCGGTCGGGGTCACGCGCATAAGCTAGTGTCTCTTGATGGGCCACTTGAGAAAGGCGATAATGTGTTTCAGCCTGGGGCTGGAATGACGACATTCTCTTTTTTCCCGGGCTCTGAGAGCCTATGGACGACGTGAGAAGTGTCACGTTAGAGCAGAGATCCTTAGTAAATGATAGAGATGGCAAAGAAGTTCCAGAAATGGTCAGACAGGCCACTTCCTGTAAAGGAATCTCTCAGGTTTTGACCTGCCATTTGAGTTCTGTTATACTCACAGACACCATTCAAACAGTTTTAGAAAATTTAGGGTGTTTTCTATCCATATTTAATAAGTATATGCATATTCTAGTTACTGAGTAGGAGTGGTAACCAGATTAAATCGGGTATGTTTTTTATCCAGCCGTGTCAATGCTGCCCCCTAGCCCTAACAGGTTAAGGCTGATCGAGACCCCCAGACGTTCCATGAACTCCCTCCAGACCCTTGACGTGAACTGGGGACCTCGATCAGATACTATGTCCTCAGGCACTCCGTAGTGCCGGAAGACGTGTGTGAACAGGGCCTCGACAGTCTGTAGGGCCGTAGGGAGACCGGGTGACGACAGGACTTAGAAAACTGATCCACAACGACCAGGATCGTGGTGGTGCCCTGTGAGGGAGGAAGATCCGTTGGGAAATCCACCGACAGGTGCGACCACGGCCGTTGTGGAACGGGTAGGGGTTGTAACTTCCCTCTGGGCAGGTGCCTGGGAGCCTTGCACTGGGCGCACACCGAGCAGGAGGAGACATAAACCCTCACGTTCTTAGCTAAAGTGGACCACCAGTACTTCCCACTAAGACAGTGCACTGTCTGACCGATGCCCGGATGACCAGAGAAGGGTGACGTATGGGCCCAATAGATCAAACGGTCGCGGACAGCAGATGGAAGATACAGCTGGATACTGGGGGGGAGTGGGCTCTGTACGTAACGCTCGCTCGATGTCCGCGTCCAGCTCCTACCCTACCGGTGCCACCAGGCAAGAGGCCGGGAGTGGGATCCATGGGCCGCTCCTCTGTGTCATACATTCGGGACAGTGCGTCTGCGAACCTGGTCTGTAGGACAGGGTGAAGACAAAACGGGTAAACAACAGGCCCATCTTGCCTGGCAAGGAATGAGTCTCCTCGCTGCCCGGATGTACTCCAGATTGCGGTGGTTGGTCCAGATGAGAAAAGGGTGTTTAGCCCCCTCAAGCCAATGTCTCCACGCCTTCAAAGCCTTGATGACAGCCAACAGCTCCCGGTCCCCCACATCATAGTTTCGCTCCGCCGGGCTGAGCTTCTTCGAAAAGAAGGCACAGGGGCGGAGCTTTGGTGGCGGAACCAAGCGCTGAGAGAGCACGGCTCCT
Organism: Salmo salar; assembly: GCF_965601325.2. Classification (NCBI taxonomy): domain Eukaryota; kingdom Metazoa; phylum Chordata; class Actinopteri; order Salmoniformes; family Salmonidae; genus Salmo; species Salmo salar. The sequence continues at coordinate 162,550,324 of NC_138299.1, read as the reverse complement.
ATCCCCGATCTTCTTCACAAAAAATAAACTTGACTATCGAGGGCCCACCCCCATCTTCTTCACAAAAAAGAAACTCGAGGAGGCAGGTGAAGTGGAGGGCCGAATGTTTTGCCCCAGAGATTCGGAGACATATGTCTCCATAGCCACCATCTCCTCTTGTGACAGGGGATACACGTGACTCCGGGGAAGTGCTGCGTCTACCAGGAGATTTATCGCACAATCCCCCCGTCGATGGGGTGGTAATTGAGTTGCCTTCTTTTTACAGAAGGCGAGAGCCAAATCGGCATATTCAGAGGGGATGCGCACGGTGGAGACCTGGTCTGGACTTTCCACCGTAGTCGCACCGAGGGAAACCACTAAACACTTTCGTGACCACCCTGTGAGTTGCCACGAGACTTTGTAGAATTATAAAAAAAACATATCCTTGATTCTGTCACGCAGATCAGAACAGGTGAACCCGAGAGCAGACTCAGACAAGGAGACTGGGATGAGGTAACCAAGGCATTTCTGAAACACATGGGGAAGATGGGGTGCAGACCAGGGGAAGCTCGGGCGGGTTGCAGGAAGCCCGGTGCTGAGGCTGAGGCTTGAGCAAGGGGAGTTGGTATTTGTATTTATTATGGATCCCCATTAGCTTTTGCCGAAGCAGTAGCTACTCTTCCTGGGGTCCAGCAAAATTAAGGCAGTTTATACAATTTTAAAAACATGACATAACATTCACAGATTTACAGTACTAAATACATGTGTATGTATAGTGTGTGTGTGTGTGTGTGTGTGTGTGTGTGTGTATGCTTGACCTCATCTTTACTAGATGCTGTTCTTCTACTAATCTCACTGTAACTCCCCTCCAAGTCTCCGACCACTACCTTGTATCCTTTTCACTCTCGCTCTCCTCCAACACTACTCACTCTGCCCCTACTCAGATGGTATTGCGCCGTCGCAACCTTCGCTCTCCCTCTCCTGCTACTCTCTCCTCTTCCATCCTATCATCTCTTCCCTCTGCTCAACCCTACTCCAACCAATCTCCCGATTCAGCTTCCTCAACCCTTCTCTCCTACCTTTCTACATCCTTTGACTCTCTATGTCCCCTATCCTCCCGGCCGGCTCGGTCCTCCCCTCCTGCTCTGTGGCTTGATGACTCATTGCGAGCTCACAGAACATGGATCCGGGCAGCCGAGCGGAAATGGAGGAAAACTAGCCTCCCTGCGGACCTGGCATCTTTTCACTCCCTCCTCTCTACATTTTCTTCCTCTGTTTCTGCTGCTAAAGCCACTTTCTACCACTCAAAATTCCAAGCATCTGCCTCTAACCCTAGGAAGCTCTTTGCCACCTTCTCCTCCCTCCTGAATCCTCTACCCCCTCCCCCCTCCTCCCTCTCTGCGGATGACTTCGTCAACCATTTTGAGAAGAAGGTTGACAACATCCGATCCTCGTTTGTTAACCTGTTTAGGATAGGGGGCAGTATTGACACGGCTGGATAAAAAACGTACCCGATTTAATCTGGTTACCACTCCTACCCAGTAACTAGAATATGCATATACTTATTACACATGGATAGAAAACACCCTAAAGTTTCTAAAAATGTTTGAATGGTGTCTGTGAGTATAACAGAACTCATTTGGCAGGCAAAAACCTGACAAGGTTTCAGGCAGGAAGTGGCCTGTCTGACAAGGTGTTGTTCTTCTTGTCTCTGTTTATTGAAGAGTGAGGATCTTAGCTGTCCCGTGACACTTCCTACGGCTGCCATAGGGTCTCAGAAGGCGGCAAAAAGCTGAATCGTTGCTTTGCAGGCTCTGGCTGAAAAAAAGTAGCGCGTTTGGGTAGTGGCTGGTTACAGTACTATGAGACTCTGGCGCGTGCTCGCGTCGACCGAAAGCTTTGTTTACTTTCCTCAGTTTAGCTAAATGGACATTCCCGGTCGGAATATTATCGCTTTTCTACGAGAAAAATGGCATAAAAATGGATTTTAAACAGCGGTTGACATGCTTCGAAGTACGGTAATGGAATATTTAGATTTTTTTTGTCACGAATTGCGCCATGCGCACGACCCTGATTTATCATTTCAGATAGTGTCTAGGACGCACGAACAAAACGTCGCTATTCGGATATAACGATGGATTATTTTGGACCAAACCAACATTTGTTATTGAAGTAGCAGTCCTGGGAGTGCATTCTGACGAAGACAACAAAAGGTAATCAAACTTTTATAATAGTAAAGCTGATATTGGTGAGTGCTAAACTTGCCGGGTGTCTAAATAGCTAGCCCGTGATGCCTGGGCTATGTACTTAGAATATTGCAAAATGTGCTTTCACCAAAAAGCTATTTTCAAATCGGACATATCGAGTGCATAGAGGAGTTCTGTATCTATAATTCTTAAAATAATTGTTATGCTTTTTGTGAACGTTTATCGTGAGTAATTTAGTAAAATGTTAGCGAATTCCCCGGAAGTTTGCGGGGGGTATGCTAGTTCTGAACGTCACATGCTAATGTAAAAAGCTGGTTTTTGATATAAATATGAACTTGATTGAACAAAACATGCATGTATTGTATAACATAATGTCCTAGGGTTGTCATCTGATGAAGATCATCAAAGGTGAGTGCTCCATTTAGCTGTCTTCTGGGTTTTTGTGACATTATATGCTAGCTTGAAAAATGGGTGTCTGATTATTTCTGGCTTGGTACTCTGCTGACATAATCTAATGTTTTGCTTTCGTTGTAAAGCCTTTTTGAAATCGGACAGTGTGGTTAGATTAACGAGAGTCTTGTCTTTAAATAGCTGTAAAATAGTCATATGTTTGAGAAATTGAAGTAATAGGATTTTTAAGGTTTTGAAAATTGCGCCACAGGCTGCAAGTGGCTGTTACGTAGGTGGGACGAATTCGTCCCGCCTAGCCCATAGAGGTTAAGTCAAACAACACCGCTGGTCCTGCTCACATTGCCCTACCCTATGCTTTGACCTCTTTCTCCCCTCTCTCTCCAGATGAAATCTTGCGACTTGTGACGGCCGGCCGCCCAACAACCTGCCTGCTTGACCCTATCCCCTCCTCTCTTCTCCAGAAAATTTTCCAGAGACCTTCTCCCCTACCTCACCTCACTCATCAACTCATCCTTGACCGCTGGCTACGTCCCTTCCATCTTCAAGAGAGCGAGTTGCACCCCTTCTCAAAAAACCAACACTCGATCCCTCTGATGTCAACAACTACAGACCAGTATCCCTTATTTCTTTTCTCTCCAAAACTCTTGAGCGTGCCGTCCTTGGCCAGCTCTCTTGCTATCTCTCAGAATGACCTTCTTGATCCAAATCAGTCAGGTTTCAAGACTGGTCATTCAACTGAGACTGCTCTTCTCTGTGTCACGGAAGCTCTCCACACTGCTAAAGCTAACTCTCGCTCCTCTGCTCTCATCTTTCTAGACCTATCTGCTGCCTTTGATACTGTGAACCATCAGATCCTCCACTCCCCCCTCTCCGAGTTGGGCATCTCCGGCGCGGCTCACTCTTGGATTGCATCCTACCTGACAGGTCGCTCCAACCAGGTGGCGTGGCGAGATTCCGTCTCCGCACCATGTGCTCTCACCACTGGTGTCCCCCAGGGCTCAGTTCTAGGCCCTCTCCTATTCTCGCTATACACCAAGTCACTTGGCTCTGTCATATCCTCACATGGTCTCTCCTATCATTGCTACGTAGACGACACACAATTAATCTTCTCCTTTCCCCCTTCTGATAACCAGGTGGCGAATCACATCTCTGCATGTCTGGCAGACATATAAGTGTGGATGACGGATCACCACCTCAAGCTGAACCTCGGCAAGACGGAGCTGCTCTTCCTCCCAGGGAAGCATTGCCCGTTCCATGATCTCGCCATCACGGTTGACAACTCCATTGTGTCCTCCTCCCAGAGTGCTAAGAGCCTTGGCGTGACCCTTGATTACTGCAACTCGCTGCTGGCGGAGCTCCCTGCCTGTGCCATTAAACCCTTACAACTCATCCAGAACGCCGCAGCCCGTCTGGTGTTCAACCTTCCCAAATTCTCTCACGTCACCCCGCTCCTCCGCACACTCCACTGGCTTCCAGTTGAAGCTCGCATCTGCTACAAGACCATGGTGCTTGCCTACAGACCTGTGAGGGGAACGGCACCTCCGTACCTTCAGGCTCTGATCAGTCCTTACACCCAAAGAAGGGCACTGCGTTCATCCACCTCTGGCCTGCTCGCCTCCCTACCTCTGCGGAAGCACAGTTCCCGCTCAGCCCAGTCCAAACTGTTCGCTGGTCTGGCACCCCAATGGTGGAACAAGCTCCCTCACGACGCCAGGACAGCGGAGTCAATCACCACCTTCTGGAGACACCTGAAACCCCACCTCTTTAAGGAATACCTGGGATAGGATAAAGTAATCCTTCTAACCCCCCCCCCCCAAAAAAAAGATATAGATGTACTGTTGTCAAGTGGTTGTTCCACTGGATATCATAAGGTGAATGCACCAATTTGTATGTCGCCCTGGATAAGAGTGTCTGCTAAATGATGTAAATGTAATGTAAATGTATGTGTCTGTGCTAATGTTTGTGTTGCTTCTCAGTCCCCGCTGTTCCATAAGGTGTTTTTTTTATATTTCAAATCTAATTTTACTGCTTGCATCAGTTACTTGATGTTGAAAAGAGTTCCATGTAGTCATGGCTCTATGTAGTACTGTGTGCCTCCCATAGTCTGTTCTGGACTTGGGGACTTCTGGTGGCATATCTTGTGGGGTATGTATGGGTGTCCGAGCTGTGTGCATTCAACATGTCAATACCTCCCATAAACAAAAGTAGTAGACAATGACCCAAAACACACAGCCAAGGCAACAAAGGAGTGGCTCACGAAGAAGCACATTAAGGTCCTGGAGTGGCATAGCCTGGCTCCAGACCTTAGTCCAATGGAAAATCTGTGGAGGGAGCTGAAGGTTCGAGTTGCCAAACGTCAGCCTCGAAACCTTAATGACTTGGAGAAGAGCTGCAAAGAGGAGTGGGACAAAATCCCTCCTGAGATGTGTGCAAACCTGGTGGCCAACTACAAGAAACGTCTGACCTCTGTGATTGCCAACAAGCGTTTTGCCACCTCTTGGGGCTAGGTGGGACGCTAGCGTGCCACCCGTGGTGCACTCCATCAACAGCAGGTGCATTTCAAGAGCGGCAAATTTGAATCCAAATAAATGTCAAAATTCAAATTTTTCAAAAATACAACTATTTTACACCATTTGAAAGATAAACATCTCCTTAATCTAACCACGTTTTACGATTTCAAAAAGGTTTTACGGCGAAAGCATAAATTTAGAGTATGTTAGGACAGTACATTTACAAGAGTTGTGTGTAATGTTTTGTCAAGTCAAAGACAGGGTCACCAAAACCATAAAACCAGCTAAAATGATGCACTAACCTTTTACAATCTCCATCAGATGACACTCCTAGGACATTATGTTAGACAATGCATGCATTTTTAGTTCTATCAAGTTCATATTTATATCCAAAAACAGCGTTTTACTATGGCATTGATGTTGAGGAAATCGTTTCCCTCCAATACCCGGCAGTCAAGTCAGCGTCACAAATTAAATAATTAAAATTAGAAAACATTGGTAAAATATTATATTGTCATTTAAAGAATTATAGATTTACATCTCTTGAACGCAATCAACTTGCCAGATTTAAAAATAACCTTACTGGGAAATCACACTTTGCAATAATCTGAGCACTGCGCCCAGAAAAATACGCGTTGCGATACAGACTAGACGTCATGTTGGGGAGATCTAAAATCGAAAATACTATGTAAATAATCCATTACCTTTGATTCTCTTCATCAGATGTCACTTCCAGGTATCACAGGTCCATAACGAATGTAGTTTTGTTCAAAAAAGCTCATCATTTATGTCCAAAAATCTCCGTCTTGTTAGCACATGATGTAAGCCAGCCGGACTTCTCGTCATGAACGAGGGGAAAAAAATATATTTCCGTTCGTTCAAACATGTCAAACGTTGTATAGCATAAATCATTAGGGCCTTTTTTAACCAGAACATGAATAATATTCAAGGTGGACGAATGCATACTCTTTTATAACGTATTGGAACGAGGGTACCCAACATGAACTCGCGCGCCAGGTGTCTAATGGGACATCATCGTTCCATGGCTCTTGTTCGGTCAGATCTCCCTCCAGAAGACTCAAAACACTTTGTAAAGGCTGGTGACATCTAGTGGAAGCAATAGGAAGTGCCAAAATTTTCCTAAACCCCTGTGTTTTTCAATGGGATAGGTTTAAAGTCAATACAACACATCAGGTATCCACTTCCTGTCAGAAAATGTCTCAGGGTTTTGCCTGCCAAATGAGTTCTGTTATACTCACAGACACCATTCAAACAGTTTTAGAAACTTTAGAGTGTTTTCTATCCATATATAATAAGTATATGCATATTCTAGTTACTGGGTAGGATTAGTAACCAGATTAAAATCGGGTACATTTTTTTTATCCAGACGTGCAAATGCTGCCCCCTAGCCCCAACAGGTTAAGTCATGTTTTGCAGAGGGGCCAAATACTTATTTCCCTCATTAAAATGCAAATCATTTTATAACATTTTTGACATGCGTTTTTCTGGATTTTTTTGTTGTTATTCTGTCTCTCACTGTTCAAATAAACCTACCATTAAAATTATAGACTGATAATTTCTTTGTCAGTGGGCAAACGTACAAAATCAGCAGGGGATCAAATAATGTTTTCCCTCACTGTATGATCTCCAATCAGAGGCAACGAGGATCAGCTGCCTCCAATTGGAGATCAACCCAAACAACCCCAACATAGAAATAGAAAAACTAGAACTAAAACATAGAAATAGAAAATATAGAAAAACCTAAAACACCCCTGTCACACCCTGATCTACTCTACTATAGAAAATGACATCTTACCAGGGTCAGGACGTGACACCTAAACAGCTAACCTTGGAATTCCTGATTCTAACTGGATTATATTTGAGAGGCTTCCATTAAAGAACACCCTCTGTGTTCTGGTAGACAGGTAACTCTTTATCCACAATATAGCAGGGGGTGTAAAGCCATAACACATATGTTTTTCCAGCAGCAGACTATGATCGATAATGTCAAAAGCACTGAAGTCTAACAAGACAGCCCCCACAATCATTTCATCATCAATTTCTCTCAGCTAATCATCAGTCATGTGTGTAAGTGCTGTGCTTGTTGAGTGTCCTACAAGCATGCTGAGATTCTGTTGTCAATTTGTTTACTGTAAAATAGCATTGTATCTGGTCAATTGTATCTGGTCAAACACAATTTTTTCCAGAAGTTTACTAAGGGTTGGTAACAGGCTGATTGGTCGGCTATTTGAGCCAGTAAAGGGGGCTTTACTATTCTTGGGTACTGGAATGACTTTAGCTTCCCTCCAGGCCTGAGGGCACACGATCTCTAGTAGGTTTAAATGGAAGATGTGGCAAATAGGAGTGGCAATATCATCTGCTATTATCCTCAGTCATTCTCCATCCAAGTTGTCAGAACCCGGTGGCTTGTCATTATTGATAGACAACAATAATTTTTTCACCTCTTCCACACTGACTTTACAGAATTCAAAAGTACAATTCTTGTCTTTCATAATTTGGTCCGATATACTTGGATGTGTAATGTCAGCATTTGTTGCTGGCATGTCATCCCTAAGTTTGCTTATCTTGCCAATGAAAAAGTCATTAAAGTAGTTTGCAATATCAGTGGGCTTTGTGATGAATGAGCCATCTGATTCAATGAATGAAGTAGGCAAGTTGGCTTTTTTCCCCAATAATTTCCTTTAAGGTGCATCCAAAGCTTTTTACTATCATTCTTTATATAATTTATCTTTGTTTTGTAGTGTAGTTGAATTTAATTATTCATTTAGTTTAGTCACATGAATTCTTAATTTGCATTACATTTGCCAACCAGTTAATTGCCAACCAGTTAATTGCCATACCCTTGTCCCTCTCAAACATACCATTTCTCAATTCCTCACCAATACAAGGGGATTTAATAGTTTTTACAGTAATTTTCTTAATGGGTTGATATTAGTAACTGGAATAAGTAGTTTCATAAATGCGTCAAGTGCAGCGTCTGGTTGCTCCTCAAAACTGTGCTGTCTCTAACTACCCTGGTAGGTTGAATAACACCCTGACCCTGGTAGGTTGAATAACAACCTGACCCTGGTAGGTTGAATAACACCCTGACCCTGGTAGGTTGAATAACACCCTGACCCTGGTAGGTTGAATAACAACCTGACCCTGGTAGGTTGAATAACAACCTGACCCTGGTAGGTTGAATAACAACCTGACCCTGGTAGGTTGAATAACAACCTGACCCTGGTAGGTTGAATAACAACCTGACCCTGGTAGGTTGAATAACAACCTGACCCTGGTAGGTTGAATAACAACCTGACCCTGGTAGGTTGAATAACAACCTGACCCTGGTAGGTTGAATAACAACCTGACCCTGGTAGGTTGAATAACAACCTGACCCTGGTAGGTTGAATAACAACCTGACCCTGGTAGGTTGAATAACAACCTGACCCTGGCAGGTTGAATAACAACCTGACCCTGGTAGGTTGAATAACAACCTGACCCTGGTAGGTTGAATAACAACCTGACCCTGGTAGGTTGAATAACAACCTGACCCTGGTAGGTTGAATAACACCCTGACCCTGGTAGGTTGAATAACAACCTGACCCTGGCAGGTTGAATAACAACCTGACCCTGGTAGTAGGTTGAATAACAACCTGACCCTGGTAGGTTGAATAACAACCTGACCCTGGTAGGTTGAATAACAACCTGACCCTGGTAGGTTGAATAACAACCTGACCCTGGTAGGTTGAATAACAACCTGACCCTGGTAGGTTGAATAACAACCTGACCCTGGTAGGTTGAATAACAACCTGACCCTGGTAGTAGGTTGAATAACAACCTGACCCTGGTAGGTTGAATAACAACCTGACCCTGGTAGGTTGAATAACAACCTGACCCTGGTAGGTTGAATAACAACCTGACCCTGGTAGGTTGAATAACAACCTGACCCTGGTAGGTTGAATAACAACCTGACCCTGGTAGGTTGAATAACAACCTGACCCTGGTAGGTTGAATAACAACCTGACCCTGGTAGGTTGAATAACAACCTGACCCTGGTAGGTTGAATAACAACCTGACCCTGGTAGGTTGAATAACAACCTGACCCTGGTAGGTTGAATAACAACCTGACCCTGGTAGGTTGAATAACAACCTGACCCTGGTAGGTTGAATAACAACCTGACCCTGGTAGGTTGAATAACAACCTGACCCTGGTAGGTTGAATAACAACCTGACCCTGGTAGGTTGAATAACAACCTGACCCTGGTAGGTTGAATAACAACCTGACCCTGGTAGGTTGAATAACAACCTGACCCTGGTAGGTTGAATAACAACCTGACCCTGGTAGGTTGAATAACAACCTGACCCTGGTAGGTTGAATAACAACCTGACCCTGGTAGGTTGAATAACAACCTGACCCTGGTAGGTTGAATAACAACCTGACCCTGGTAGGTTGAATAACAACCTGACCCTGGTAGGTTGAATAACAACCTGACCCTGGTAGGTTGAATAACAACCTGACCCTGGTAGGTTGAATAACAACCTGACCCTGGTAGGTTGAATAACAACCTGACCCTGGTAGGTTGAATAACAACCTGACCCTGGTAGGTTGAATAACAACCTGACCCTGGTAGGTTGAATAACAACCTGACCCTGGTAGGTTGAATAACAACCTGACCCTGGTAGGTTGAATAACAACCTGACCCTGGCAGGTTGAATAACAACCTGACCCTGGTAGGTTGAATAACAACCTGACCCTGGTAGGTTGAATAACAACCTGACCCTGGTAGGTTGAATAACAACCTGACCCTGGTAGGTTGAATAACAACCTGACCCTGGTAGGTTGAATAACAACCTGACCCTGGTAGGTTGAATAACAACCTGACCCTGGTAGGTTGAATAACAACCTGACCCTGGTAGGTTGAATAACAACCTGACCCTGGTAGGTTGAATAACAACCTGACCCTGGTAGGTTGAATAACAACCTGACCCTGGTAGGTTGAATAACAACCTGACCCTGGTAGGTTGAATAACAACCTGACCCTGGTAGGTTGAATAACAACCTGACCCTGGTAGGTTGAATAACAACCTGACCCTGGTAGGTTGAATAACAACCTGACCCTGGTAGGTTGAATAACAACCTGACCCTGGTAGGTTGAATAACAACCTGACCCTGGTAGGTTGAATAACAACCTGACCCTGGTAGGTTGAATAACAACCTGACCCTGGCAGGTTGAATAACAACCTGACCCTGGTAGGTTGAATAACAACCTGACCCTGGTAGGTTGAATAACAACCTGACCCTGGTAGGTTGAATAACAACCTGACCCTGGTAGGTTGAATAACAACCTGACCCTGGTAGGTTGAATAACAACCTGACCCTGGTAGGTTGAATAACAACCTGACCCTGGTAGGTTGAATAACAACCTGACCCTGGTAGGTTGAATAACAACCTGACCCTGGTAGGTTGAATAACAACCTGACCCTGGTAGGTTGAATAACAACCTGACCCTGGTAGGTTGAATAACAACCTGACCCTGGTAGGTTGAATAACAACCTGACCCTGGTAGGTTGAATAACAACCTGACCCTGGTAGGTTGAATAACAACCTGACCCTGGTAGGTTGAATAACAACCTGACCCTGGTAGGTTGAATAACAACCTGACCCTGGTAGGTTGAATAACAACCTGACCCTGGTAGGTTGAATAACAACCTGACCCTGGTAGGTTGAATAACAACCTGACCCTGGTAGGTTGAATAACAACCTGACCCTGGTAGGTTGAATAACAACCTGACCCTGGTAGGTTGAATAACAACCTGACCCTGGTAGGTTGAATAACAACCTGACCCTGGTAGGTTGAATAACAACCTGACCCTGGTAGGTTGAATAACAACCTGACCCTGGTAGGTTGAATAACAACCTGACCCTGGTAGGTTGAATAACAACCTGACCCTGGTAGGTTGAATAACAACCTGACCCTGGTAGGTTGAATAACAACCTGACCCTGGTAGGTTGAATAACAACCTGACCCTGGTAGGTTGAATAACAACCTGACCCTGGTAGGTTGAATAACAACCTGACCCTGGTAGGTTGAATAACAACCTGACCCTGGTAGGTTGAATAACAACCTGACCCTGGTAGGTTGAATAACAACCTGACCCTGGTAGGTTGAATAACAACCTGACCCTGGTAGGTTGAATAACAACCTGACCCTGGTAGGTTGAATAACAACCTGACCCTGGTAGGTTGAATAACAACCTGACCCTGGTAGGTTGAATAACAACCTGACCCTGGTAGGTTGAATAACAACCTGACCCTGGTAGGTTGAATAACAACCTGACCCTGGTAGGTTGAATAACAACCTGACCCTGGTAGGTTGAATAACAACCTGACCCTGGTAGGTTGAATAACAACCTGACCCTGGTAGGTTGAATAACAACCTGACCCTGGTAGGTTGAATAACAACCTGACCCTGGTAGGTTGAATAACAACCTGACCCTGGTAGGTTGAATAACAACCTGACCCTGGTAGGTTGAATAACAACCTGACCCTGGTAGGTTGAATAACAACCTGACCCTGGTAGGTTGAATAACAACCTGACCCTGGTAGGTTGAATAACAACCTGACCCTGGTAGGTTGAATAACAACCTGACCCTGGTAGGTTGAATAACAACCTGACCCTGGTAGGTTGAATAACAACCTGACCCTGGTAGGTTGAATAACAACCTGACCCTGGTAGGTTGAATAACAACCTGACCCTGGTAGGTTGAATAACAACCTGACCCTGGTAGGTTGAATAACAACCTGACCCTGGTAGGTTGAATAACAACCTGACCCTGGTAGGTTGAATAACAACCTGACCCTGGTAGGTTGAATAACAACCTGACCCTGGTAGGTTGAATAACAACCTGACCCTGGTAGGTTGAATAACAACCTGACCCTGGTAGGTTGAATAACAACCTGACCCTGGTAGGTTGAATAACACCCTGACCCTGGTAGGTTGAATAACAACCTGACCCTGGTAGGTTGAATAACAACCTGACCCTGGTAGGTTGAATAACAACCTGACCCTGGTAGGTTGAATAACAACCTGACCCTGGTAGGTTGAAAAACAACCTGACCCTGGTAGGTTGAATAACATAATACATGTTAATGATATCCTTCCTGTGCTGTTTGTAACTACCCTGGTAGGATGACTGATAACCTGAACCAGGTTGCAGGTTCTGATTACAGTTTGAAGTTTTTTCCTGAGTGGGCAGCTTGATGAAAGCCAGTCAATATTTAAAATCACCCAGAAAATATACCTTTCTGTTGATATCACATACATTATCAAGCATTTCACACATGTTATCCAGATACTGACTGTTAGCACTTGGTGGTCTATAGCAGCTTCCCACCAGAATGGGCTTCAGGTGAGGCAGATGAACCTGTAGCCATATTACTTCAAATGTATTTAACATGAGATCCTCTCTAATCTTTACAAGAATGTGGTTCTGAATATAAACAGCAACACCTCCTCCGTTGGCATTTCTGTATATGTTATAACCATGTATTGCTACCACTGTATCAACAAAGGTATTATCTAAGTGAGTTTCAGAGATAGTCAGAATATGAATGTCATCTGTTACTAGCAGGTTATTGTCTTCATGGACCTTGTTTCTCAGGCTACATATGTTAATATGGGCTATTTTCATCACCTTCTGGGTTGTGGATTGTTTTTAATGCTTTACTGGGAAGCTGATCAGAGGTAGACTTACACATGTTATTTACATTGGAGCTGATAGTGCAGGGTGAGCTGCATAAAGTGGTCTTCCTACTAGGGCACACCACCTCAGTGCTAACAGTGTAACTCTGGTTTATAGGCTCATTAACCCTGCTTACAATAGCTGTAGGATAAACAGATGTATTCGGTGCAATTAAGGGTACATAAATTAAATGACTTACATTGTGTTTTCCAATGCCCCTAAGATCATGTACATTTGATGCACCACTATGACGACTCATTGTCACAATGGTAGGAATTAACTGAGCTGGTCCTGGATCATTTACCAGTCAATGGTAGGATTAACTGAGCTGGTCCTGGATCATTTACCAGTCAATGGTAGGAATTAACTGAGCTTGTCCTGGATGAGCTGGTCCTGGATCATTTACCAGTCATTGGTAGGAATTAACTGAGCTGGTCCTGGATGAGCTGGTCCTGGATCATTTACCAGTCAATGGTAGGAATTAACTGAGCTGGTCCTGGATCATTTACCAGTCAATGGTAGGGATTAACTGAGCTGGTCCTGGATCATTTACCAGTCAATGGTAGGAATTAACTGAGCTGGTCCTGGATCATTTACCAGTCAATGGTAGGAATTAACTGAGCTGGTCCTGGATCATTTACCAGTCAATGGTAGGAATTAACTGAGCTGGTCCTGGATGAGCTGGTCCTGGATCATTTACCAGTCATTGGTAGGAATTAAGTGAGCTGGTCTTGGATGAGCTGGTCTGTCACGATATTCTCCTTCGTCTGAAGATATCTCAAAATCACTGCCAGAAAAGGTGGACCAATACGCAGCGTATTGCGTGCTCAACATCATTTTTATTAACTATGACGTACACGGAAAACAATAAACACGAAATTAAAGCGTGAAAGTTTCACAGGCTATACAAATACTTACAGCAGTGCAAAATAAAACAACCCACAACCCCAAGAGAAAAACACACACCTAATATATGACTCCCAATCAGGAACAACGATATCCAGCTGTTCCTGATCGGGAGTCACAAGACTAACACAGAAACAGAACAACTAGAAACTACATACAACACACAACTTCTGCCACGTCCTGACCAAATACTAAACAACTACTCCCTCTGCTGGTCAGGACGTGACATGGTCCTGGATGAGCTGGTCCTGGATCATTTACCAGTCATTGGTAGGAATTAACTGAGCTGGTCCTGGATCATTTACCAGTCATTGGTAGGAATTAACTGAGCTGGTCCTGGATGAGCTGGTCCTGGATCATTTACCAGTCAATGGTAGGAATTAAATGAGCTGGTCCTGGACCATTTACCAGTCAAAGGTAGGAATTAACTGAGCTGGTCCTGGATGAGCTGGTGCTGGATCATTTACCAGTCATTGTTTCAATGCAGCCTTGAAAGAGTCCAGGAGCCAAGATGATATGGATGGACTCCATCATTCCTGTAGAGTATCTTCTGTTTCCAGAAGGTGTCAAAGTTATCTATAAAAACATTTAGCCAGATGTGTAATGCCAGCAGAGCTACAGTAGTCTTTTAGCCAGGTGTGTAATACCAGCAGAGCTACAGTAGTCTTTTAGCCAGGTGTGTAATACCAGCAGAGCTACAGTAGTCTTTTAGCCAGGTGTGTAATACCAGCAGACCTACAGTAGTCTTTTAGCCAGGTGTGTAATACCAGCAGAGCTACAGTAGTCTTTTAGCCAGGTGTGTAATACCAGCAGAGCTACAGTAGTCTTTTAGCCAGGTGTGTAATACCAGCAGAGCTACAGTAGTCTTTTAGCCAGATGTGTAACACCAGCAGAGCTACAGTAGTCTTTTAGCCAGATGTGTAATACCAGCAGAGCTACAGTAGTCTTTTAGCCAGATGTGTCATGACAGCAGTCTGCTGAATATTTCACACCCGCGGCCCAACCATGGTACTGAACCTGACATTTTTGGTCATTTTTTGGAGTCTTTTCATTCTAAAATCATTTTTTTTTTAAATCAATTTTCAAATGTTCCGAGCTAGCCCTCCTGATGTTGTTTGACCCCACATGGACTACGACATGGACTACGACATGGACTACGACATGGACTACGACATGGACTACGACATGGACTACGACATGGACTACGACATGGACTACGACATGGACTACGACATGGACTACGACATGGACTACGACATGGACTACCACATGGACTACGACATGGACTACGACATGGACTACGACATGGACTACGACATGGACTACGACATGGACTACGACATGGACTACGACATGGACTACGACATGGACTACCACATGGACTACCACATGGACTACCACATGGACTACGACATGGACTACGACATGGACTACGACATGGACTACGACATGGACTACGACATGGACTACGACATGGACTACGACATGGACTACGACATGGACTACGACATGGACTACCACATGGACTACCACATGGACTACGACATGGACTACGACATGGACTACGACATGGACTACGACATGGACTACGACATGGACTACGACATGGACTACGACATGGACTACGACATGGACTACGACATGGACTACCACATGGACTACCACATGGACTACCACATGGACTACGACATGGACTACGACATGGACTACGACATGGACTACGACATGGACTACGACATGGACTACGACATGGACTACGACATGGACTACCACATGGACTACGACATGGACTACGACATGGACTACGACATGGACTACGACATGGACTACGACATGGACTACGACATGGACTACGACATGGACTACGACATGGACTACGACATGGACTACGACATGGACTACCACATGGACTACGACATGGACTACGACATGGACTACGACATGGACTACGACATGGACTACGACATGGACTACGACATGGACTACGACATGGACTACGACATGGACTACGACATGGACTACGACATGGACTACGACATGGACTACCACATGGACTACCACATGGACTACGACATGGACTACGACATGGACTACGACATGGACTACGACATGGACTACGACATGGACTACGACATGGACTACGACATGGACTACCACATGGACTACCACATGGACTACGACATGGACTACGACATGGACTACGACATGGACTACGACATGGACTACGACATGGACTACGACATGGACTACGACATGGACTACGACATGGACTACGACATGGACTACGACATGGACTACGACATGGACTACGACATGGACTACCACATGGACTACCACATGGACTACCACATGGACTACCACATGGACTACGACATGGACTACGACATGGACTACGACATGGACTACGACATGGACTACGACATGGACTACGACATGGACTACGACATGGACTACGACATGGACTACGACATGGACTACGACATGGACTACGACATGGACTACCACATGGACTACGACATGGACTACGACATGGACTACGACATGGACTACGACATGGACTACGACATGGACTACGACATGGACTACGACATGGACTACGACATGGACTACGACATGGACTACGACATGGACTACGACATGGACTACGACAGTGTCGGCTCCCGGCATCTGTGGTAGAACAGTCGGAAGCAGCCTTGTTATGTCCTGTACTCGTGCTCCTGGGTAGCACAGGGTTTTTGCCTCGGGGACCGAGATGTTTCTCACCATAGAGCTGCCTATGATGACAGCTGGTGATGTTGAATGGGCCGGTCTCTCAGGCAGCCTCACGGTCTGGTGAGGCTGGGAGGTCCGAGGATCTGACCCCGAGGTAGAAGCCACCAGAGAGAGAGACAGAGCCGAGGACGAAGATGCAGGTACCTCCGGATCCAATCTTGATTGGGAAGCCACCAAGGATGAAGGTGCCGGAACCTCTGGATCCAGGGCGGAAAAGCTGTTTTCTGGTCTGTGTCAGTTCCGGGCTCAACATCTCCATGGAGACCCCCGTTGCTAGAGGACGCCTTCTTCGACTTCCACGGCAAGTGACGTACCTCCATGGCTGGTTGGTTGGGTCGAGATCAGCTCCGTTCTCCAGGGAAGGGGGACACCCCTTCTGGGATGGAATCCTGCCGGGCACCGGCCAGTCGGCTGTGGAGAGCTGACACGGTGGCGAAACTTCCACCAGACCAGAGAGGCGTCCGGCTACTGGGGTGGAAGAAATAGTAGGCGGGCTTGGGTTCCCCAAGGTTTGTAGGTTTGCTACTTGCTTGCTAAGAGTAGCCACTTTGCCCCTGGTAGTCCTGCGCAAGTAAGCAGTTGCTACATTGAAAGGCAACACGGTCCACATTGTCCCAGAACAAGGAAAAGTAAACACAGCTGCTGCAGCACTGGAAACATTCAATAGCGGCTTCTATTTGAGACCCGGTGAGGCAGCTAGGCTTTCGCGTCTCTCCCCCTATACGGAATCTGGCAGGATCCCGGGACAGACAGCAGCGCTCACAGCAATTTAGCCCAACAGAGCCGCAGGATTCAAAACAAAATAAAAGTATATAAAAACACAGTCAGTTTTTAAACCAAGGTCTTTAGTTCAGGTTTCGGCTTTCGACAGCGTTCAACAACAAACATACATCGCACTCTGATGACATAAGCAGGTCCGGAGAGGAATCCAAGGACGCAGTGTAGTGGGGGGTCTAGGACAGAGTAGCAGGACTGATGAGACATGGGACTGGAGACAGGGGCCAAATTCAGAGCGGGCAGAACAGTAGCGGAGAGGAAAACATCGTCAGGCATAACACGAAAACAGGATCTAAGCAGGAACAACCAGCTAAAAAAAAGACTGACTGAGCAGAGGTTACGATCTGGCAGCGTGGAAATGACAGGGCTGAGTATTTGTAGAGGTCTTGATTATGGAACACGTTGCAGCTGGTGGGGATCTGCTCTGCCTCCAGAACACCTGTCTCCGCCCACACAATCACACACACACACACACACACACACACACACACAAACACAGAGAGAGGAAGAGGGAGAGAGCACTGGGGGAGTGGCGACAAGTTAGGGAGACACAGGGTGAGAAGTAGAGGGCGGGGCAGGAGCAGACATAACACAATCTAAACAACATATCCTTGACTCAATCTGAACAACATATCTCGACTCTAAACAAAGAACTTTTGTTGTAATTTATTTTTATTTATATATTTCCACTAATACTTCTTCATGCGATTAATCCTTTTTAATAGTTTATGCACTATTTATCAAGTGTCGGTGCTTATGTTTGCTGCACCTTGAGGGTTGATATGCATCTAATGCATGTGCTAAAGGTGACGCCCAACAACGTTCTCTAGTGGGTATTGATAGGCTGAAAGGCCAGGCAGTTCTAGTTTAACTGTTTTAAAGTTGCCATCGGCCGTACGGTGAAATTCTTGAGCGGTTTCCTTCCCCTCCGGCAACTGAGTTAGGAAGGATGCCTGTATCTTTGTAGTGACTGGGTGTATTGATACACCATCCAAAGTTTAACTTCACCATCAATGAGACATTCAATGTCTGCTTTAATTTTACCCATCTATCAATAAGTGCACTTCTTTGCGAGGTATTGGAACACCTCCCTGGTCTTTGTGGTTGACTCTGTGTTTTAAATTCACTGCTCGACTGAGGGACTTTACAGATAATTGTATGTGTGGGGTACAGAGATTAAGTAGTCATTAAAAAAATAATAATGTTAAACAATATTATTGCACACAGAGTGAGTCCATGTAACTTATTATGTGACTTGTTAAGCACATGTTTACTCCTGAACTTATTTAGTTTTGCCATAACAGAGGGGGTTGACTAGTTGACTTAACATAATTCTACGTTGACATTATAGGTTAGTGTGTGTACGTTGGCCAGTGACACAAAATCTCAATTGAATCAAGGGCACTGTAGATCAATTTAATGCAGGAATCATCAACTAGATTCAACCGGATGGCCAGGAACATAATTACATTTGTTGACTACAAATTGACCGCAAGAAGCCCAAACAGATATGATACTACACTAAAATGTAATCATTTCAAAATCTTGCTTACATTTTGTATACAATCACATGTCTCTCTATTATGAGAATACTTGGGAACATTAAACATTACATTAAAAATCAATTGCAGCTGAATTCCTGCTTTTTTTACAGTCTTGTATGTCCAACATTGGAAATTCTAATTGTACAAACAATATTTGGCTCAGAGAACTTGAGGGGATAAAACCACCCACGGACAAAATTTGTTGTGCAGGTCTCTGGTTGGCGAACCCTGATTTAATGCTGTTGCGTACATCTTTATGTTACAGTTTAGACCGCGATCCATTTAATATTTGTATTTATTTATTTATTATATAAAATGTAACCTTTATTTAACTAGGCAATTCAGTTAAGAACAAATTCTTATTTACAATGACGGCCTATCAAAAGGAAAAAGACCCCCAGCGTGGACTGGGGCTGGGAATAAAAATGGAAAAATTAAAAACAAATAACATAAATACAGGACAAAACACACATCAATGATTGAGTAGCGACACAAAAAAACACAGCATGGTAGCAACACAACATGGTAGCAACACAACATAACAACAACATAGTAGCAACACAACATGACAACAACATGGTATCAACACAACATGGTAGAAGCACAAAACATGGTACAAACATTATTGGGCACAGACAACAGCACAAAGGGCAAGAAGGTAGAGACAACAATACATCACAAAAAGCAGCCACAACTGTCAGTAAGAGTGTCCATGATTGAGTCTTTGAATGTAGAGATTGCGATAAAACTGTCCAGTTTGAGTTTTTGTTGCAGCTCGTTCCAGTCGCTAGCTGCAGTGAACTGAAAAGACAAGCGAACCAGGGATGTGTGTGCTTTGGGGACCTTTAACAGAATGTGACTGGCAGAACGGGTGCTGTATGTGGAGGATGAGGGCTGCAGTAGATATCTCAGATAGGGGGGAGTGAGGCCTAAGAGGATTTTATAAATGAGCATCAACCAGTGGGTCTTGTGACAGGTATACAGAGATGGCCAGTTTACAGAGGATTATAGAGTGCAGTGATGTGTCCTATAAGGAGCATTGGTGGAAAATCTGAAGGCCGAATGGTAAAGGACATTTAGCAGCTCAAGAGCACCCTTACCTGCTGATCTATAAATTATGTCTCCGTAATCTAGCATGGGTAGGATGGTCATCTGAATCAGGGTTAGTTTGGCAGCTGGGGTGAAAGAGGAGCAATTACAATACTCCCAAGTACTTGTATGAGGTGACTACCTCCAGCTCTAAACCCTCAGAGGTAGTAATAACACCTGTGGGGAGAGGGGCATTCCTCTTACCAAACCACATGACCTTTGTTTTGGAGGTGTTCAGAACAAGATTAAGTGCAGAGAAGGCTTGTTGGACACTAAGAAAGCTTTGTTGAAGAGCATTTAACACAAAATCTGGGGAGGGGCAAGCTGAGTATAAGACTGCATCATCTGCATATAAATGGATGGGGCCTAGGATTGAGCTTTTGGGTACCCCCTTGGTGACAGGCGGTGGCTGAGACAGAAGATTTTCGGACTTCATACACTGCACTCTTTGAGAGAGGTAGTTAACAAACCAGACCAAAGACCCCTTAGTGACACCAATATTCCTTAGCCGGCCCACAAGAATGGAATGGTCTACCATATCAAAAGCTTTGGCCATGTCAATAAAAAGAGCATTACAACATTGCTTAGAATCAAAGGAAATGGTGACATCATTGAGGACCTTTAAGGTTGCAGTGACACATCCATAACCTGAGCAGAAACCAGATTGCAGACCAGAGAGAATAGTATAGACATCAAGAAAGCCAGTCAGTTGATTATTGACAAGTTTTTCCAACACTTTTGATAAACAGGGCAAAATAGAAATAGGCCTATAACAGTTAGGATCAGCTTGATCTCCCCCTTTAAATAAAGGATGAACCGTGGCTGCCTTCCAAGCAATGGGAACCTCCCCAGAGAGGAGAGACAGGTTAAAAAGGTCAGAGATAGGCTTGGTGATGATATGGGCAGCAATCTTAAAGAAGAAAGGGTCTAAACCATCTGACCCAGATGTTTTTTGGGGGTCAAGTTTAAGGAGCTCCTTTAGCACCTCGGACTCAGTGACCATCTGCAGGGAGAAACGTTGTAGTGGGGGAGGGGAAAAAGAGGGAGGAGCATCAGGGATAGTCGCATTAGAAGGAGATGAGGAACTGTTGGACAGGCTAGGAGGCATGGCTGAGTCAAATAGGAATCCTGACTTAATGAAGTGGTGATTAAAGAGCTCAGCTATGTGCTTCTTGTCAATAACAACCACATCATCAACATTAAGGGACATGGGCAGCTGTGAGGAGGAGGGTTTATTCTCCAGGTCTTTAACCGTTTTCCAGAACTTCTTGGGATTAGACCCAAAGAGGGAGAACTGCTCTTTAAAGTAACTTTTACTTCCGAATAGCCTGAGTGCACTTATTTCTCATTTGCCTGAACGAGAGCCAGTCAGCCTGAGTATGCATTTGCCGAGCCTTACGCCAAATGCATTTCTTGAGGTGGAGTGACTCCGCCAGATCACAGTTGAACCTGTTTGGGGCTGAACCTGTTTTTAATTCTCATTTTCTTCATGGGGGCGTGTTCTACCACTGAAAATATCAAAAAAGAAGTGGAACTCTAAACAGAGAGGATAATACAAACTACTAAACTGACTATGATGCTGGCTATCATTACCCCTAACCCGACTATCATGCTGGCTATAAGTAACCATAACCCTACTATGATGCTGGATATTGGAGGCAGGTAGCCTTGTGGTAAGAGTGTTGGACTAGTAACCGAAAGGTTGCAAGATCAAATCCCGGCGCTGACAAGGTAAAAATCTGTTGTTCTGCCCCTAAATAAGGCAGTTCCTAGGCTGTCATTAAAAACAAAGAATTTGTTCTTAACTGACTTGCCTAGTTAAATAAGGGTAAAACAAATAAGTAAATATCAGGAACCCTACTGTGATGCTGGGTATCAGTAACCATAAACACTTGTTCTGGGATTGATTTGCTCTTTTCGCACCAAAATAGGTTAATCTCTAGGAGACAGAACGCGTCTCCTTCCTGAGCGGAATGACGGCTGCGTGGTCCCATGGTGTTTATACTTGAGTACTAGTGTTTGTATAAGATGAAGGTGGTACCTTCAGGCGTTTGGAAATTGCTCCCAAGGATGACTCAGACTTGTGGAGGTTTACAATTTTTTTTCTGAGGTCTTGGCTGATTTCTTTTGATTTTCCCATGATGTCAAGCAAAGAGGCACTGAGTTTGAAAGTAGACCTTGAAATGCATCCACAGGTACACCTCCAATTAACTCAGATGATGTCAGTTAGCCTATCAGAAGCTTCTAAAGCCATGACATAATTTTCTGGAATTTTCCAATCTGTTTAAAGGCACAGTCAACTTAGTGTATGTAAACTTCTGACCCACTGGAATTGTGATATAGTGAATTATAAGTGAAATAATCTTTCTGTAAACAATTGTTGGAAAAATTACTTGTGTCATGCACAAAGTAGATGTCCTAACCGACTTGCCAAAACTATAGTTTGTTTACAAGAAATTTGTGGAGTGGTTGAAAAACTAGTTTTAATGACTCCAACCTAAAGTGTATGTAAACTTCCGACTTCAACTGTATAATTCAAATCTTACTTAGATTTGTGTGCATTGGGTATATGTTGTGGAATTGTTAGATATTACTGCACTGTCGGAGCTAGAAGCACAAGCATTTCGCTACACTCGCAATAACATCTGCTAATCACGTGTATGTGATCAATAAAATTTGATTCTATTGATTTGATTCGTGTGCCTTTCCTAATCAATCAATTGAATTTACTACAGGTGGACTCCCATCAAGTTGTAGAAACATCTCAAGGATGATCAATGGAAACACCATGCACCTGAGCTCAATTTCGAGTCTCATAGCAAATTGTCTGAGTATATATGTAAATGTGATATTTCAGTTTTCAATTATTCATAAATGTAAATTAGGTATTTTAATTGTTTATAAATGAGCAAAAAAAAAATATGTAAACCTGTTTCTCTTTGTCATTCTTAAGTATTGTGTGTAGATTGATGAGGATTTGTTTTCATTTAATTAATTTTAGAATAAGTCTGTAACGTAACAACATGTGGAAAAAGGGGAAGAGTTCTGAAGACTTTCCAAATGTACTGTATATAATAAATATATAATAACCATTTAGCAAACGCCTTTAGGCAAAGCGAATTACAGTCATTCATGCATTCTACCTAGTCCCATAAATCGAACCCACTATCCTGTCGTCGCACGCGTCATACGATATATTTCCTGTTCAGTTTCATGGATATCTTACAGTTTATCTGAAAGTAAGATAGTCGAGAATAATTCACCCTGAATCCCAAATCAAGAGCACTGCAGGTTTTTTTGTTCTACCTGTTAATTAATTGCACCCACCAGGTATCCCTGGTCTAAACCAGTTCTTGATTAAAGGGGAAGAATGAAAATCTGAACTGGCTTCGAGGTCCAGGTTTGAATTTGCCTTCCATAGCCCTACCCTTTAATAATTTAGATCTGAGAGAATTGGATAGGTTTAAATAAAATTGACTTCTGATAGGCTGGGTGGAGTTTTTGGACACTTTACTATTTTACGTACCCCTAACCAATCCTGTCAGTTTTACAGGAGGAGGAGCTAGGGGTTGATTTGAGATTCAGGGCCACTCATTCACTCACTTCCGCCCAATCCAATTCCACTTCCTGTATAGAGCAGGACGTCCATTAGGGAGCACATGGTTCAATTGATTCTGATGATGACTTTTAAAATATATTACACCATATTCACTAACATTCTTCTGTTAATTAATTAATGTGTGTAATTAAGATTTCCATTATAACAGAACAGATTTTGATATTGTCGCAGTTGGTCCCCCCCATTGCTGCTATAACAGCCTCCACTTTTCTGGGAAGGCTTTCCACTAGATGTTGGAACATTTCTGCAGGGACATGATTCCGTTCAGCCACAAGAGCATTAGTGAGTTCGAGCACTGATTTTGGGCGATTAGGTCTGGCTAGCAAGTTCTTCCACACCGATCACGACAAATCATTTTTGTGTGGACTTCGCTTTGTGCACAGGGACATTGTCATGCCGATACAGGAAAGTGCCTTTTCCAAACTGTTGCCACAAAGTTGGAAAAACAGAATCCTCTAGAATGTCACGGTATACTGTAGCGAAAACAGCCACAGACCATTATTCCTCCTCCACCAAACTTTACAATTGGCACTATGCATTCGGTCAGGTAGTATTACCTTGGCATCTGCCAAACCCAGATTCGTCTGTCGGACAGCCAGACGGATGCGAGCGCGTTTCCACAACGCCACTCCAGCCGGCACTTCACATTGAGCAGGGTGATCTTTGGCTGCTCAGCCATGGAAACCCATTTCATGAAAGTCCAGACGAACAGTTATAGTGCTGACGTTGCTTCCAGAGGCAGTCCGGTTCTGTGAGCTTGTGTGGCCTACCACTTCGCAGCTGAGCCGTTGTTGCTCCTAGACGTTTCCACTTCACAATATCAGCATTGACAGTTGACTTGGGGCAGCTCTAGCAGGGCAGAAATTTGAAGAACTGACTTGTTGGAAAGGTGGCATCCTATGACGGAGTCACGTTGAAAGTCAATGAGCTCTTCAATAAGACCATTCCATGGCCAATGTTTGTCTATGGAAATTGCATGGCTGTGTGCTCAATTTAATACACCTGACAGAAATGGGTGTGGCTGATATAGCCAAAATCCACTCATTTTGAAAGGAGTGTCCACATACTTTTGTATATATAGCGTATCTATATGCTGGTAACAGGACTCAGATTGGCCTCTAAGAATAATCTGCTTTTGTTGATTAAGTTTGTTAGAAAACACTCTGAGTTTAACTTGAATGTCTTACCCCATGAGTATGTCAGGTCCCCTGGGTGGAGACTGTGTGTCAATAGATTCTACACACTGGCTGCTGTATTATCTTTACCATGACTCATTCACTTCAAGATATTGCAATTATAATATACAAGCCTTGACACAATGAATTGCACCGTCTACCACAATGTTTCATATTTAAATGACAGAATAGTTCAATAAGGCATTGACAGTTCGGGGTCATAAGTCAAAGCCTGTCAACCAATAACAAAGAACAGCAGAAAGGAGGTGTGTGTGAGGGGGGGGGGGGGGGGGGTGCGGCGTTGCATTGCATTGAGAGGACCATTTTTTCAAAAAATGCAATGAACTGTGCTGGAGGAACAATAGCTATTTATTTGACATATCTGTTACTTAACTCAATAAGCTATTATAATTCAGGTGACATTTGCTCCCTCTTAAGAGAATAACTACTGAATTAGAGCGAGAGAGAGAGAGAGAGAGAGAGAGAGACAGACAGACAGACAGACAGACAGACAGACAGACAGACAGACAGACAGACAGACAGACAGACAGACAGACAGACAGACAGACAGACAGAGACAGAGGGACAGAGACAGACAGGGACAGAGACAGACAGGGACAGAGACAGACAGGGACAGACAGGGACAGAGACAGACAGACAGAGACAGACAGAGACATACAGATAGGGACAGAGACAGACAGGGACAGAGACAGACAGAGACAGACAGAGAGACACAGACAGACAGACAGACAGACAGACAGACAGACAGACAGACAGACAGACAGACAGACAGACAGACAGACAGACAGACAGACAGACAGACAGAGACAGACAGAGACAGACAGAGACATACAGATAGGGACAGAGACAGACAGGGACAGAGACAGACAGAGACAGACAGAGACAGACAGAGACAGACAGACAGACAGACAGACAGACAGACAGACAGACAGAAAGACAGACAGACAGACAGACAGACAGACAGACAGACAGACAGACAGACAGACAGACAGACAGACAGACAGACAGACAGAAAGACAGAAAGAAAGACAGACAGACAGACAGACAGACAGACAGACAGACAGACAGACAGACAGACAGACAGACAGACAGACAGACAGACAGACAGACAGACAGAGACAGAGGTTACCTTGAGATGACTGCGGTTGTTTCCGAGAGAAAAGAAACAGACATGGAATTCCGTGACCTTTGCTAGTTGAGAGTTCTATAAAGTTTTAATGGGTTTTATAAAAACTAAAGAAGTAAATTATATTTTACCACACATACATATCTGACATTAAACAGGAGAATACTTCCTGAACGGGGATTAGGGAACAATGGGGAAACTCCACACGGTTACTGCTCTTTCAATGCAAATTGCCTCTGAAGGCCAGGCAGGGAAGCAGAGATGGAAGTAAATTATGAACAGTGACAGGATATGACATCTAAACTGTCATGACTTCTGCCGAAGTCGATGCCCCTCCTTGTTCGGGTGGTGCTCAGCGGTCGACGTCACCGGTCTTCTAGCCATCATTGATCCATTTTTCATTTTCCATTTGTTTTGTCTTGTCTTCCTTCCACACCTGGTTCCAAATCCCATCAATTACATGTTATGTATTTAACCGTCTGTTTCCCCTCATGTCCTTATCGGAAGATTGTTTGTGGTTATGTGTTCGTGTATTTTGTATAGGTGTGCGACGGGTTATTTTACCCATGTTTATTTTATGTGCGTTGGTTTTTGGAGTTTGTTTTTATAATATTAAACTACTCCAGTTAAACCAAGTTGGTTTCTCCTGCGCCTTACTTCCCTGCCACCTACACACACGACAATGACATAAACAGCAATTTAATACACTGTGATAAATACATCAGCACTAACATCAGTTGTTGGTAGATTGGTAGATTGGCTAACAACTAATCTAAAGTGATTTATGGATTAGTTGATTTTTGATTGGATAACTGGTTGATTTCATTGGTTGATTGATTGATTTGCTAACAACTAATCTCTGACTGCCTGTTATAACTGTTCTGCAGCTCAGTGAGGCAGGTGCCATGGTGTGTCACAGTGATAGGGGAAGACCGCTTTCCAGCCACGTACACTTGTTGGATGCGCGATACCTGATTGCCTGGTAAGGCAGAGCTATCTGAACCGCCAGTAAGGTAGAGCTATCTGAACCGCCCGTAAGGTGGTCATCTCAACCACCAGTAAGGATGTCATCTCAACCGCCCGTAAGGCAGAGCCATCTCATCCGCCCGTAAGGCACAGCTATCTCAACCCCACCTCCTCCATCCTCCCCCATCCTCCTCCATCCTCCTCCATCCTCCCCCATCCTCCTCCGTCCTCCCCCGTCCTCCCCATCGTCCCCCATCCTCCTCCATCCTCCTCCATCCTCCCCCATCCTCCCCCATCCTCCTCCATCCTCCCCCATCCTCCCCCATCCTCCTCCATCGTCCCCCATCCTCCCCATCCTCCTCCATCCTCCTCCATCGTCCCCCAACCTCCTCCATCCTCCCCATCCTCCTCCATCCTCCCCCGTCCTCCCCATCCTCCTCCATCCTCCTCCATCGTCCCCCAACCTCCTCCATCGTCCTCCATCCTCCCCCATCCTCCCCCATCCTCCTCCATCCTCCTCCATCCTCCTCCATCCTCCCCCATCCTCCTCCGTTCTCCCCCGTCCTCCCCATCCTCCTCCATCCTCCCCCAACCTCCTCCATCCTCCTCCATCCTCCTCCATCCTCCCCCATCCTCCTCCATCCTCCCCCATCCTCCCCCATCCTCCCCCAACCTTTAATGCCAACACCAGAAGGCCTTGTAACTAAGGCACGCCTTGCCAATCACTTTGTAACCATCACCTTGTTGACATTTGAAGCAAAGGGAATTACAGATCCTGACGCCTCTATCGCATCACGCCTGCAGTGATGGCCTTGACTAACGTGCAGCTGACGCCTGTCAGTCGTCACGAATCGAGACAAGTGTCAGGTCTGTATAAAGTCATCACAAAATGAATAGCGTTGCCTAAACCTTATCTGCATCCAAAATGGAACCCCGATCCCTTTACAGCGCCCTATTTTTTGACCGGGACCCCATAGGTGTGTGGTAGTGAATTATGTAAGGAAATCGGGTGCCTTTTGGGACACACACCTATTCCTGTTCCTCTGTTTGTCTTTCATTAGTGCGGCTAATTAGGATAAACGAGCCATACATCCATATTGACAGGTCATTACGTCCTGTAGACGTATTATGGTGTGTTTCACCTGGTGTGTGGCAGGTGACAGGTGACTGGTGTGTGTGTGTGTGTGTGTGTGTGTGTGTGTGTGTGTGTGTGTGTGTGTGTGTGTGTGTGTGTGTGTGTGTGTGTGTGTGTGTGTGTGTGTGTGACCAATCAGGTGTAAGTTTATGACCAGGGCTGCCCTTACGATTAAAATCCGCTGAATTTCCAATAGAATGCGTGGGATTCTGAAGCTATATATATATACACTGACAGCTGATCGAAAAGTTAACTCAAATTGACTTCTTGCTGAATTTGCATTTTTATTTCATTTTCATGTATTTCAATCATCCGAAAGTGTAGGCAGAGGTGTCCCACTCTCCAAACCGTAGTCCCTCCCCTGTGTGAGTGGTGCAGACGACTCCGTCTGAGGAGCCAAGTAATGTTATCTAGGAAAACATTGGCAGATTTACAGCAGAGGAACTGAGAAGGAAACACTTGGCAACGAGAATAACAGCCAGGGATAGAGAGAGGGACAGGGACAAGGACCGGGACAGAGACAGGGTCAGGGACAGAGAGAGACAGAGACAGGGACAGAGAGAGACAGAGACAGGGTCAGGGACAGAGAGAGACAGGGTCAGGGACAGAGAGAGACAGGGATAGAGAGAGGGACAGGGACAAGGACCGGGACAGAGACAGGGTCAGGGACAGAGAGAGACAGAGACAGGGACAGAGAGAGACAGAGACAGGGTCAGGGACAGAGAGAGACAGAGACAGGGTCAGGGACAGAGAGAGACAGGGATAGAGAGAGGGACAGGGACAAGGACCGGGACAGAGACAGGGTCAGGGACAGAGAGAGACAGAGACAGGGACAGAGAGAGACAGAGACAGGGTCAGGGACAGAGAGAGACAGGGACAGAGAGAAACAGAGACAGGGTCAGGGACAGAGGCAGGGAGTTTCACTCAGACACAACAACACAACAACAGGAAGTCACTCAGACACAACAACAGGAAGTCACTCAGACACAACAACAGGAAGTCACTCAGACACAACAACAGGAAGTCACTCAGACACAACAACAGGAAGTCACTCAGACACAACAACAGGAGGTCACTCCGACACAACAACAGGAAGTCACTCA
The DNA here is from genome assembly GCF_965601325.2 of Salmo salar. NCBI lineage: Eukaryota > Metazoa > Chordata > Actinopteri > Salmoniformes > Salmonidae > Salmo > Salmo salar. The sequence goes on along the minus strand of NC_138299.1, from coordinate 162,521,238 downwards.
GACACAACAACACAACAACAGGAAGTCACTCAGACACAACAACAGGAGGTCACTCAGACACAACAACAGGAGGTCACTCAGACACAACAACAGGAAGTCACTCAGACACAACAACAGGAAGTCACTCAGACACAACAACAGGAAGTCACTCAGACACAACAACACAACAGCAGGAAGTCACTCAGACACAACAACACAACAACAGGAAGTCACTCAGACACAACAACACAACAACAGGAAGTCACTCAGACACAACAACAGGAGGTCACTCAGACACAACAACACAACAACAGGAAGTCACAGCAACACAACAACAGGAAGTCACTCAGACACAACAACACAACAACAGGAAGTCACAACAACACAACAACAGGAAGTCACTCAGACACAACAACACATCAACAGGAGGTCACTCAGACACAACAACAGGAAGTCACTCCGACACAACAACAGGAGGTCACTCAGACACAACAACACAACAACAGGAAGTCACAACAACACAACAACAGGAAGTCACAGCAACACAACAACAGGAAGTCACTCAGACACAACAACACAACAAAAGGAAGTCACAACAACACAACAACAGGAAGTCACTCCGACACAACAACACAACAACAGGAAGTCACAACAACACAACAACAGGAAGTCACAGCAACACAACAACAGGAAGTCACTCAGACACAACAACACAACAACAGGAAGTCACAACAACACAACAACAGGAAGTCACTCAGACACAACAACACATCAACAGGAGGTCACTCAGACACAACTACAGGAAGTCACTCAGACACAACAACACAACAATAGGAAGTCACAACAACACAACAACAGGAAGTCACAACAACACAACAGGAAGTCACTCAGACACAACAACACAACAACAGAAAGTCACAACAACACAACAACAGGAAGTCACTCAGACACAACAACACAACAACAGGAGGTCAGTCTGACACAACAACAGGAAGTCACTCAGACACAACAACAGGAAGTCAGGTGGACCTGGTTAGCATTACGGTGCTATCAGCTAGCTGCAGATATATTAACTATCTTGTAGGTTTGCTCAAGCTACATTTTATCTGTTCTTGATCGTAACATTTTTGTCTGTATCTAGATAGGAGTGGGATGTTAACTAGCTAACGTTAGCCTGGCAAGCTTCCCAACATGTCACCCCAGATCCATCACACCATTTAGGCTAGCTAGTTAACTTAACTGAGGTAATGTTAGCTAATAGCTAACAAATTACCCAAAGTGACATGGTGGAGAATGTTTATTTTTTTTGACATTTTTTTGTGAATTCATTGTTTTAACATGGCTGTGTGTGTGTGTGTGTGTGTGTGTGTGTGTGTGTGTGTGTGTGTGTGTGTGTGTGTGTGTGTGTGTGTGTGTGTGTGTGTGTGTGTGTGTGTGTGTGTGTGTGTGTGTGTGCCGCTTCAGGAGACAGAGTGCTTAGCTTCAAAGCTTGAGGTCCACTGTAGGGCTGCTGTTGAACTCAACCTGAGAATACTTCATTTGTAACATTGTTCTTTATTTTCTACATTTTTTTTCTTCAGTCCAAACAAAAACAGACCCTGGCCTCCTGTCTAGCAAAGACCCCCTTAGAGGAAAGAGTTCATGTTGGACTTCACAAGAACATTAATTAAAGCAGATATACCTCTTGAGAACAGGCCCACAGTTCTCCACATTTCTGAAGAAACACTGCAATCAGAGATGGCCTATCCCAGGGCCATCCCATCTGCCTACAGAGAGTACCTTCCAGAGCTCTACACCATAGTACCCAGCCCAGGTGGTAGGGGCAAGAAATGACATCAAGGACCGTGTCCATGCCATCCTTGCTCTGAGCCAGCTATCTGCAGATTGGCACAGCTACTTGGGCATCGACGAGGCAGACGCTATGGAAGTCAGTGAACTGGTGGGCAGCTAGTCAGGACAGGATGCCAGCCTTAGTTCACATTGTGGTGATACATCTGTTCCTCCCCACTACCTCAGTGAATATAGAGAGAGACTTTTCTTACATTGTCAGATGCTACTTGGTAGAAGGAGACTCACAGATAATCTTTAAAAGATGTTCATTGCTAAGTACAAAGGCATGTAGCACTATAAAGCATGTCAGTCACACTCCCACCTACTCTCCCACTCTTTCTGTGTTTTTTGGTTTGAAGCAATTTGATAACAGTTAATCTAATCTATTTGGTGTTTCTGTATTTATAGATGGGATTTATCAATTTATTATTTCTGTTTAAATGCCTCTGCAATTTGGTCTTTCTGTATTTTTAGACGGATTCATCAATGTATTGTTTATGTTTATACGCCTTTGCTCTCTATCGCTCTATGTATTATCTGTCATATTTTTTCCAGAAGGAAACGTTTTCAAATAACAGGACCATATGAAGGCAGAGTCTGTGTCGAGGTTGTGTTGGACTGAGCGTTATTGGAGGAGGATAACTGTACTCTAGGTTCATTGTTATCTAATACACAGAATTAAGCAATTTCTTTTTTATAAAAATAATAACAAAAAAAAAGATGTTCCCAATATTAATAAATAATGTTAGACTCTAGAGGTAAAATAAACATGCCAGCAGATTATGTTAGGGTTTGGTTAGGACAGATTCTGTTGCCGTGAGAAGGACAGAGAGCCAGGCCAGCTGTGAGGTTAACTATCTGTTATGTTGCTGTGAGAAGGACAGAGAGCCAGGCCAGCTGTGAGGTTAACTATCTGTTATGTTGCTGTGAGAAGGACAGAGAGCCAGGCCAGCTGTGAGGTTAACTATCTGTTATGTTGCTGTGAGAAGGACAGAGAGCCAGGCCAGCTGTGAGGTTAACTATCTGTTATGTTGCTGTGAGAAGGACAGAGAGCCAGGCCAGCTGTGAGGTTAACTATCTCGTTATGTTGCTGTGAGAAGGACAGAGAGCCAGGCCAGCTGTGAGGTTAACTATCTGTTATGTTGCTGTGAGAAGGACAGAGAGCCAGGCCAGCTGTGAGGTTAACTATCGTTATGTTGCTGTGAGAAGGACAGAGAGCCAGGCCAGCTGTGAGGTTAACTATCTGTTATGTTGCTGTGAGAAGGACAGAGAGCCAGGCCAGCTGTGAGGTTAACGTTATGTTGCTGTGAGAAGGACAGAGAGCCAGGCCAGCTGTGAGGTTAACTATCCGTTATGTTGCCGTGAGAAGGACAGAGAGCCAGGCCAGCTGTGAGGTTCACTATCTGTTATGTTGCCGTGAGAAGGACAGAGAGCCAGGCCAGCTGTGAGGTTAACGTTATGTTGCTGTGAGAAGGACAGAGAGCCAGGCCAGCTGTGAGGTTAACTATCTGTTATGTTGCCGTGAGAAGGACAGAGAGCCAGGCCAGCTGTGAGGTTAACTATCTGTTATGTTGCCGTGAGAAGGACAGAGAGCCAGGCCAGCTGTGAGGTTAACTATCTGTTATGTTGCCGTGAGAAGGACAGAGAGCCAGGCCAGCTGTGAGGTTAACTATCTGTTATGTTGCTGTGAGAAGGACAGAGAGCCAGGCCAGCTGTGAGGTTAACTATCTGTTATGTTGCTGTGAGAAGGACAGAGAGCCAGGCCAGCTGTGAGGTTAACGTTATGTTGCTGTGAGAAGGACAGAGAGCCAGGCCAGCTGTGAGGTTAACGTTATGTTGCTGTGAGAAGGACAGAGAGCCAGGCCAGCTGTGAGGTTAACGTTATGTTGCTGTGAGAAGGACAGAGAGCCAGGCCAGCTGTGAGGTTAACTATCTGTTATGTTGCTGTGAGAAGGACAGAGAGCCAGGCCAGCTGTGAGGTTAACTATCTGTTATGTTGCTGTGAGAAGGACAGAGAGCCAGGCCAGCTGTGAGGTTAACTATCTGTTATGTTGCTGTGAGAAGGACAGAGAGCCAGGCCAGCTGTGAGGTTAACTATCTGTTATGTTGCTGTGAGAAGGACAGAGAGCCAGGCCAGCTGTGAGGTTAACGTTATGTTGCTGTGAGAAGGACAGAGAGCCAGGCCAGCTGTGAGGTTAACTATCCGTTATGTTGCTGTGAGAAGGACAGAGAGCCAGGCCAGCTGTGAGGTTAACTATCTGTTATGTTGCTGTGAGAAGGACAGAGAGCCAGGCCAGCTGTGAGGTTAACGTTATGTTGCTGTGAGAAGGACAGAGAGCCAGGCCAGCTGTGAGGTTAACGTTATGTTGCTGTGAGAAGGACAGAGAGCCAGGCCAGCTGTGAGGTTAACGTTATGTTGCTGTGAGAAGGACAGAGAGCCAGGCCAGCTGTGAGGTTAACTATCCGTTATGTTGCCGTGAGAAGGACAGAGAGCCAGGCCAGCTGTGAGGTTCACTATCTGTTATGTTGCCGTGAGAAGGACAGAGAGCCAGGCCAGCTGTGAGGTTAACGTTATGTTGCTGTGAGAAGGACAGAGAGCCAGGCCAGCTGTGAGGTTAACTATCTGTTATGTTGCCGTGAGAAGGACAGAGAGCCAGGCCAGCTGTGAGGTTAACTATCTGTTATGTTGCCGTGAGAAGGACAGAGAGCCAGGCCAGCTGTGAGGTTAACTATCTGTTATGTTGCCGTGAGAAGGACAGAGAGCCAGGCCAGCTGTGAGGTTAACTATCTGTTATGTTGCTGTGAGAAGGACAGAGAGCCAGGCCAGCTGTGAGGTTAACTATCTGTTATGTTGCTGTGAGAAGGACAGAGAGCCAGGCCAGCTGTGAGGTTAACGTTATGTTGCTGTGAGAAGGACAGAGAGCCAGGCCAGCTGTGAGGTTAACGTTATGTTGCTGTGAGAAGGACAGAGAGCCAGGCCAGCTGTGAGGTTAACGTTATGTTGCTGTGAGAAGGACAGAGAGCCAGGCCAGCTGTGAGGTTAACTATCTGTTATGTTGCTGTGAGAAGGACAGAGAGCCAGGCCAGCTGTGAGGTTAACTATCTGTTATGTTGCTGTGAGAAGGACAGAGAGCCAGGCCAGCTGTGAGGTTAACGTTATGTTGCTGTGAGAAGGACAGAGAGCCAGGCCAGCTGTGAGGTTAACTATCTGTTATGTTGCTGTGAGAAGGACAGAGAGCCAGGCCAGCTGTGAGGTTAACGTTATGTTGCTGTGAGAAGGACAGAGAGCCAGGCCAGCTGTGAGGTTAACGTTATGTTGCTGTGAGAAGGACAGAGAGCCAGGCCAGCTGTGAGGTTAACGTTATGTTGCTGTGAGAAGGACAGAGAGCCAGGCCTAGCTGTGAGGTTAGGCCCACAACCTAGACACCCATCCTCACCCCTCTTCCCTCCTCACCCATCCTCACCTCTCCTCCCTCCTCACCCCTCCTCCCTCCTCACCCCTCCTCACTCCTCACTCCTCCTCTCCTCCACCCTCTTCCCTCCTCACCCATCCTCACCTCTCCTCCCTCCTCACCCCTCCTCCCTCCTCACCCCTCCTCACTCCTCACTCCTCCTCTCCTCCACCCTCTTCCCTCTTCACCCCTCCTCACCCCTCCTCCCTCCTCACCCATCCTCACCCCTCCTCACCCCTCTTCACCCCTCCTCACCCCTCCCTACTCCTCTTCCCTCTTCACCCCTCCTCAGTCCTCCTCTCCTCACCCCTTTCCCTCCTCACCCCTCCTCAGTCCTCCTCACCCCTCCTCACCCCTCTTCCCTCTTCCCTCCTCACCCCTCCTCAGTCCTCCTCAGTCCTCCTCTCCTCACCCCTTTCCCTCTTCACCCCTCCTCACCCCTCTTCCCTTCTCACCCCTCTCCTCTCTTCACTCCTCACCCTTCCTCACCCCTCCTCACTCCTCCTCTCCTCACCCCTCCTCTTCCCTCCTCACCCCCCCACCTCTCCTCTTCCCTCCTCACCCCCCCACCTCTCCTCTTCCCTCCTCACCCCTCCTCACTCCTCCTCTCCTCACCCCTCCTCTTCCCTCCTCACCCCCCCACCTCTCCTCTTCCCTCCTCACCCCTCCTCACCCCTCCTCACCCCTCATCACCCCTCCTCACCCCTCCACACCCCTCCTCACCCCTCCTCACCACAGTATGTTTCAGATCCTCGTTAGTTCGTCTCGACTATATGTTTCCTATAGGCCCTTGTGTTGTGACGCCAGACATTTCTCTCTTCTCATGAGCCTAATGTAGATATGTTATGCTTGAATATTTACAGTAGGTTGCATCTCATGAATAAGATACCTTAGGTTCTGTAGGATCCAGATTCCCTTTAGTCTGTCCCCGTCAAATCTACCTGGTCCTCAGATGTTTTTCACCCGGCTGGCTGCTTGTCCCCGAACACACTTTAGGTTTAATGTCCATCTTTTTATTCTGGTGGTGACATTAGGACAAACGTCCTCGACAACAGAGGGCAGAGCCTCTGTTTATCATCTTTATAAAATTAAAAATTAAAAATGTAGTTCAGATCAACTCTGACTACATTTAAATTTAGCCTTAACTTTCCCTCCCTTCTTGTCGAGAGAGAGAGTGTGTGTGTGTGTGTGGTGTGTGTGTGTGTGTGTGTGTGTGTGTGTGTGTGTGTGTGTGTGTGTGTGTGTGTGTGTGTGTGTGTGTGTGTGTGTGTGTGTGTGTGCGTGTGTGTGTGCATTGACCTGGCATACAGAAGAGGGTGCCATACATTCAACCTGTCCCATCTGAGTGGTTGGTATTTTAGATGACCTGTCCCATCTGAGTGGTTGGTCTATTAGATGACCTGTCCCATCTGAGTGGTTGGTCTTCCAGATGACCTGTCCCATCTGAGTGGTTGGTCTTCCAGATGACCTGTCCCATCTGAGTGGTTGGTATTTTAGACGACCTGTCCCATCTGAGTGGTTGGTCTATTAGATGACCTGTCCCATCTGAGTGGTTGGTCTTCCAGATGACCTGTCCCATCTGAGTGGTTGGTATTTTAGACGACCTGTCCCATCTGAGTGGTTGGTCTATTAGATGACCTGTCCCATCTGAGTGGTTGGTCTTCCAGATGACCTGTCCCATCTGAGTGGTTGGTATTTTAGACGACCTGTCCCATCTGAGTGGTTAGTCTATTAGATGACCTGTCCCATCTGAGTGGTTGGTCTTCCAGATGACCTGTCCCATCTGAGTGGTTGGTATTTTAGACGACCTGTCCCATCTGAGTGGTTAGTCTTATAGATGACCTGTCCCATCTGAGTGGTTGGTCTATTAGATGACCTGTCCCATCTGAGTGGTTGGTATTTTAGATGACCTGTCCCATCTGAGTGGTTGGTCTTCCAGATGACCTGTCCCATCTGAGTGGTTGGTCTTCCAGATGACCTGTCCCATCTGAGTGGTTGGTCTATTAGATGACCTGTCCCATCTGAGTGGTTGGTATTCCAGATGACCTGTCCCATCTGAGTGGTTGGTATTTTAGACGACCTGTCCCATCTGAGTGGTTGGTATTTTAGATGACCTGTCCCATCTGAGTGGTTGGTCTTCCAGATGACCTGTCCCATCTGAGTGGTTGGTATTTTAGATGACCTGTCCCATCTGAGTGGTTGGTATTTTAGACGACCTGTCCCATCTGAGTGGTTGGTCTATTAGATGACCTGTCCCATCTGAGTGGTTGGTCTATTAGATGACCTGTCCCATCTGAGTGGTTGGTCTATTAGATGACCTGTCCCATCTGAGTGGTTGGTCTATTAGATGACCTGTCCCATCTGAGTGGTTGGTCTATTAGATGACCTGTCCCATCTGAGTGGTTGGTCTATTAGATGACCTGTCCCATCTGAGTGGTTAGTCTATTAGATGACCTGTCCCATCTGAGTGGTTGGTCTATTAGATGACCTGTCCCATCTGAGTGGTTGGTCTATTAGATGACCTGTCCCATCTGAGTGGTTGGTCTATTAGATGACCTGTCCCATCTGAGTGGTTGGTCTTCCAGATGACCTGTCCCATCTGAGTGGTTGGTCTTCCAGATGACCTGTCCCATCTGAGTGGTTGGTATTTTAGACGACCTGTCCCATCTGAGTGGTTGGTCTATTAGATGACCTGTCCCATCTGAGTGGTTGGTATTTTAGTTGACCTGTCCCATCTGAGTGGTTGGTATTTTAGATGACCTGTCCCATCTGAGTGGTTGGTCTATTAGATGACCTGTCCCATCTGAGTGGTTGGTCTTCCAGATGACCTGTCCCATCTGAGTGGTTGGTCTATTAGACGACCTGTCCCATCTGAGTGGTTGGTCTTCCAGATGACCTGTCCCATCTGAGTGGTTGGTCTATTAGATGACCTGTCCCATCTGAGTGGTTGGTCTTCCAGATGACCTGTCCCATCTGAGTGGTTGGTCTTCCAGATGACCTGTCCCATCTGAGTGGTTGGTCTATTAGACGACCTGTCCCATCTGAGTGGTTGGTATTTTAGATGACCTGTCCCATCTGAGTGGTTGGTCTTCCAGATGACCTGTCCCATCTGAGTGGTTGGTCTTCCAGATGACCTGTCCCATCTGAGTGGTTGGTCTTCCAGACGACCTGTCCCATCTGAGTGGTTGGTCTATTAGATGACCTGTCCCATCTGAGTGGTTGGTATTTTAGACGACCTGTCCCATCTGAGTGGTTGGTCTTCCAGATGACCTGTCCCATCTGAGTGGTTGGTCTTCCAGACGACCTGTCCCATCTGAGTGGTTGGTCTATTAGATGACCTGTCTGACCTCTCCTCCAGCCTCATGGTCTTCAAGATATAATCTGCTCCATGGGAAACAGTTACATGTGGCCAGTGTAATTTAGAACTGTAATTGCCTTTATATTGGCCCACTCCTCTGATCGGTTTTGCAGTGGAGATGTTTTATAGGTATCCATTCTTCTTAGGTAGTACTTTTCACAGAGGCAACTTTAAATTTCCTATCTTTCTGTGCTCCTGGAAGTTTTCACCTGTGTTTCCGTGGGGTAGTTTTCACCTGTGTTACCTCAGGGAAGTTTTCACCTGTGTTACCGTGGGGAAGTTTTCACCTGTGTTACCGTGGGGAAGTTTTCACCTGTGTTACCTCAGGGAAGTTTTCACCTGTGTTACCGTGGGGAAGTTTTCACCTGTGTTACCTCAGGGAAGTTTTCACCTGTGTTACCGTGGGGAAGTTTTCACCTGTGTTTCCGTGGGGTAGTTTTCACCTGTGTTACCGTGGGGAAGTTTTCACCTGTGTTACCTCAGGGAAGTTTTCACCTGTGTTACAGTGGGGTAGTTTTCACCTGTGTTACAGTGAGGGGAAAAAAGTATTTTATCCCCTGCTGATTTTGTACGTTTGCCCACTGACAAAGAAATGATCAGTCTATAATTTTCATGCTAGGTTTATTTTAACAGTGAGAGACAGAATGACAACAACAAAAATTCAGAAAAACGCATGTCAAAAATGTTATGAATTGATTTGCATTTTAATGAGGGAAATAAGTATTTGACCCCCTCTCAATCAGAAAGATTTCTGTCTCTTTTATACAGGTAACGAGCTGAGATTAGGAGCACACTCTTAAAGGGAGTGCTCCTAATCTCCGTTTGTTACCTGTATAAAAGACACCTGTCCACAGAAGCAATCAATCAATCAGATTCCAAACTCTCCACCATGGCCAAGACCAAAGGGCTCTCCAAGGATGTCAGGGACAAGATTGTAGACCTACACAAGGCTGGAATGGGCTACAAGACCATCGCCAAGCAGCTTGGTGAGAAGGTGACAACAGTTGGTGCGATTATTCACAAATGGAAGAAACACAAAAGGACTGTCAATATCCCTTGGGCCTGGGGCTCCATGCAAGATCTCACCTCGTGGGGTTGCAATGATCATGAGAACGGTGAGGAATCAGCCCAGAACTACACGGGAGGATCTTGTCAATGATCTCAAGGCAGCTGGGACCATAGTCACCAAGAAAACAATTGGTAACACACTACGCCGTGAAGGACTGAAATCCTGCAGCGCCCGCAAGGTCCCCCTGCTCAAGAATACATATACATGCCCGTCTGAAGTTTGCCAATGCACATCTGAATGATTCAGAGGACAACTGGGTGAAAGTGTTGTGATCAGATGAGACCAAAATGGAGCTCTTCGGCATCAACTCAACTCGCCGTGTTTGGAGGAGGAGGAATGCTGCCTATGACCCCAAGAACACCATCCCCACCGTCAAACATGGAGGTGGAAACATTATGCTTTGTGGGTGTTTTTCTGCTAAGGGGACAGGACAACTTCACCGCATCAAAGGGACAATGGACGGGGCCATGTACCGTCAAATCTTGGGTGAGAACCTCCTTCCCTCAGCCAGGGCATTGAAAATGGGTCGTGGATGGGTATTCCAGCATGACAATGACCCAAAACACACGGCCAAGGCATCAAAGGAGTGGCTCAAGAAGAAGCACATTAAGGTCCTGGAGTGGCCTAGCCAGTCTTCAGACCTTAATCCCATAGAAAATCTGTGGAGGGAGCTGAAGGTTCGAGTTGCCAAACGTCAGCCTCGAAACCTTAATGACTTGGAGAAGATCTGCAAAGAGGAGTGGGACAAAATCCCTCCTGAGATGTGTGCAAACCTGGTGGCCAACTACAAGAAACGTCTGACCTTTGTGATTGCCAACAAGGGTTTTGCCATCAAGTACTAAGTCATGTTTTGCAGAGGGGTCAAATACTTATTTCCCTTATTAAAATGCAAATCATTTTATAACATTTTTGACATGCGTTTTTCTGGATTTTTTGTTGTTATTCTGTCTCTCACTGTTCAAATAAACCTACCATTAACATTACAGACTGATCATTTCTTTGTCAGTGGGCAAATGTACAAAATCAGCAGGGGATCAAATACTTTTTTTCCCTCACTGTACCGCGGGGTACTTTTCAAAGTGTGTGTGTGTGTGTGTGTGTGTGTGTGTGTGTGTGTGTGTGTGTGTGTGTGTGTGTGTGTGTGTGTGTGTGTGTGTGTGTGTGTGTGTGTGTCAAAGCAGAGTTCTATGATCCAAAGGCAGACAACCACAGAGGCAGGGCAAAGTACAATCAAATGTTCTTTATTATAAATTCTGCTTTTACAACAATGCCAATACTCAGTATCACTATGGCCTGATTAGAACCATATTTAAAGGCTAGGATTTAGGGCTATAGGCTAACTATGAGCACCGGGGAAATCAAAACAGCAGTTGATTCTCTCACAGAGCGGTGGCCACTGTTAGTTATTTCCTTCAGCTCTACCCGAGCAGGGGTTCCTTCAGCTCTACCCGAGCAGGGGGTCGTTCAGCTCTTCCTCCCGAGCATGGGTCGTTCAGCTCTACCCGAGCAGGGGTTCGTTCAGCTCTATCCGAGCATGGGTTCGTTCAGCTCTACCCGAGCAGGGTTTGGCTCTTCATCCCGAGCAGGGTTTGGCTCTTCATCCCGAGCAGGGGTTCGTTCAGCTCTACCCCAGCATGGGTTCGTTCAGCTCTACCCGAGCAGGGTTCGGCTCTTCATCCCGAGCAGGGGTTCGTTCAGCTCTACCCGAGCAGGGGTCGTCTCAGCTCTACCCGAGCAGGGTTCAGCTCTACCCGAGCAGGGTTCGAGCTCTACCCGAGCAGGGGTCGTTCAGCTCTACCCGAGCAGGGTTCGTTCAGCTCTACCCGAGCAGGGTTCGGCTCTTCCTCCCGAGCAGGGGTCGTTCAGCTCTACCCGAGCAGGGGTCGTTCAGCTCTACCCGAGCAGGGGTCGTTCAGCTCTACCCGAGCAGGGGGTCGTTCAGCTCTACCCGAGCAGGGTTCGGCTCTTCTCTACCCGAGCAGGGGTCGTTCAGCTCTACCCGAGCAGGGGGTCGTTCAGCTCTACCCGAGCAGGGGGTCGTTCAGCTCTACCCGAGCAGGGTTCGGCTCTTCCTCCCGAGCAGGGGTCGTTCATCTCTACCCGAGCAGGGGTCGTTCGGCTCTTCATCCCGAGCATGGGTCGTTCAGCTCTACCCGAGCAGGGGTCGTTCAGCTCTACCCGAGCATGGGTCGTTCAGCTCTACCCGAGCAGGGGTCGTTCAGCTCTACCCGAGCAGGGTTCAGCTCTACCCGAGCATGGGGTCGTTAGTCATTGACTTGTCCGGTAGTTGATAGCTGGTTCTGTCATCAATGGCAGGTTAGGTTGTCGGTGGTTGCTTGCTAGGCTGTCTCTCGCTCTGCGCCTGGGCATGCTGGGTTGTAGTGTTGGGTGTAGCCTCTTGCAGCTGCGTCGGGCGTGTCCCCCGTGTCTGTAGTCACATACATATTAGAGCATGCACTGGTCAACAACTGGAGTCCCACTCGCCCTTTCCTTTAGTAATGCTATAGAGAGTGTTGTATGAGTTGTGTCTTTGTTCCACAGCAGGCGAACAGCAGAGAGGAGCAACGAGCAGCAGCGACCAGGTGTACGTCCGTCGGCCCAGAGGTCCCCAGTCCGAATTGCATACTGACGGTAAGTTCCAGTTCCTTTATAGTTTCTAGTTCTGGGGCGTGTTTAGCGATTAGAGAGGAGGCTATAGGGAATTGGCAACAGCTGTCTCCATGTCACTTTAGTCCCAATCTCAGGAATCGAAGCACACCATACGAGCAAGCAAAATACTCCATGCGATTCAATTCGATTTCACACGTGGGAGTGTAAGGAATTAAGTGAACGGCAATCATCGTAAACACACAGCACACATGATTAGAAGGCGTTCATTAATAGGCTTTCAGAAAATAAGACAAGCTGATACTTAATATAAAGACAGTGGCCGTTTAGGTTATTAAGAGTCAGTGTGTGTGTGTGTGTGTGTGTGTGTGTGTGTGTGTGTGTGTGGGTGTGCATGCTGGTGTGTGTGTGTGTGTGTGTGTGTGTGTGTGTGTGTGTGTGTGTGTGTGTGTGTGTGTGTGTGTGTGTGTGTGTGTGTGTGTGTGTGTGCATGCTGTGTGTGTGTGTGTGTGTGTGTGTGTGTGTGTGTGTGTGTGTGTGTGTGTGTGTGTGTGTGTGTGTGTGTGTGTGTGCGCATGCTGGTGTGTGTGTGTGTGTGTGTGTGTGTGTGTGTGTGTGTGTGTGTGTGTGTGTGTGTGTGTGTGTGTGTGTGTGTGTGTGTGTGTGTGTGTGTGTGTGTGTGTGTGTGTGTGTGTGTGTGTGTGTGTGTGTGTGTGTGTGTGTGTGTGTGTGTGTGTGTGTGTGCTCCCTTGACCGTACCAGGTATCAGTTTAGTCTCAAACCTCTAGACCAGGTATTAGTTTAGTCTCAAACCTCTAGACCAGGTATTAGTTTAGTCTCAAACCTCTAGACCAGGTATTGAAGATTTAGTCTCAAACCTCTAGCAGCAGTTGCTCCTGACGCTACCTGGGTCCACTGCAGCATCCACCGAGAGGCTCTTACTGCCAAGGGAATTCCTGACAGCTTGAAAGACATTTTGGACACTGCAGTGAAAATGTTTAACTTTGTTAAAGCAAGGCCCCTGAACTCTCGTGTATTTTCTGCATTATGCAATGATATGGGCAGCGACCATGTAACGCTTTTACAACATACAGAAGTGCACTGGTTATCAAGGGGCAAAGTATTGACATGGTTTTTTTTTTAAATTGAGAGACAAGTTTAAAGATTTCTTTACTGACCATCATTTTCACTTGTCTGACCGCTTGCATGATGACGAGTTTCTCACACGACTGGCCTATCTGGGTGATGTTTTTTCTCTCCTGAATGATCTGAATCTAGGATTACAGGGACTCTCCTCAACTATATTCAATGTGCGGGACCAAATTGAGGCTATGATTAAGACGTTGGAGCTCTTCTCTGTCTTCATTAACAAGGACAACACACAGGTCTTTCCATCATTGTATGATTTTTTTGTGTGCAAATGAACTCAAGTTTACGGACAATGTCAAATGTGATATAGCAAAGCACCTGAGTGAGATGGGTGCACAATTACACAGGTACTTTCCGGAAACAGACGACACAAACAACTGGATTCTCTTTTGTGTGTAACGCGTGTCGCGTATACTCATCTTTATTAAATCAAAAGAAGGAAAAACAAACAAATCACGTAAACAAAACAACGAACGCCACTAAACAGTCCTGTCAGCTGCACAGACACTAAACAGGAGACAACTACCCACAAACCCCATACAAAAACATCCCTCTACATAGAACCTTCAATCAGAAGCAATGAGGAGCAGCTGCTTCCAATTGAAGGTCAACCCCATTAACTAAACATAGAAATAGAAAGACTAGAACTAACATAGAAATACACTTACATAGAACATAGACCAAAAAACCCCGGAACACATAAAACAAACACCCCTCTTGCATAAGCACATAGCCCAACAAACCCCGAACCACATAAAACAAACACCCCCTGCCACGACCTGATCAAACTACAATAACAAATAACCCCTTTACTGGTCAGGATGTGACATCGTGCCCTGCCTCCAGTCCACTTACCGATATATGAACAAGAGAGCCTCATTGAAATTGCAACAAGCGGTTCTGGGAAAATGGCATTGAATCAGAAGCCACTGCCAGATTTCTGGATTGGGCTGAGCTCAGTTTCTTGCCTTGGCAAATCACGCTGTTAAGACACTGATGCCCATTGCAACCATGTACCTATGTGGGAGTGGATTCTCAGCCCTCACTAGCATGAAAATTAAATACAGGCACAGACTCTGTGTGGAAAATGATTTAAGAATGAGACTCTCTCCAATACAACCCAACATTGCAGAGTTATGTACATCCTTTCAAGCACAACCTTCTCATTAACCTGTGGTGAGTTATTCACCATTTTTGATGAACAAATAAGGTCTTATATGTAAGATGGTTAAATAAAGAGCCAAATGATTGATTATTATTATATTATTATTTGTGCCCTGGTCCTATAAGAGCTCTTCTTCACTTCCCACAAGTCGGGTTGTGACCAAAAACACACACATTTTTGTGTTTAATAATTGTATCGTATAGTGTGTGTGTGGCAGGCTTACAATGACGGCGAAAAACAACATTTGAGAGTGAGCTGACCATGGTGCTAGAGGAGGTACAGCTGGAGGGTGAATGTTTGAAGAGGTACGGGAATATGAAAAGTTTGGGAACCACTCCTCTAGACTATAGTATTAGTTTAGCCTCAAACCTCTAGACTATAAAGTAAAACTTGTAAACAGAACATTAAATTGATCGTAACAATATTAAAGCCGTCAAAATACCAGAAACAACTACAACACCTTAAGGACTAGATCATGTTGGACCTGTTGCTTCGTCCTTTCAGTAGTGAGATGACCTTGTTCTTCTAGATGGTTACCGCATATACACATTACATATAGCAGGTAGTAAGAGTAAAGGAAGCAAGCAGGTAGCCTTGTCTGGGCTAGAATCACACAGAGGACAGGAGTCTAGTGGCCTTGTCTGGGCTAGAATCACACAGAGGACAGTGGCCTTGTCTGGGCTAGAATCACACAGAGGACAGGAGTCTAGCGGCCTTGTCTGGGCTAGAATCACACAGAGGACAGGAGTCTAGTGGCCTTGTCTGGGCTAGAATCACCCAGAGGACAGGAGTCTAGTAGCCTTGTCTGGGCTAGAATCACCCAGAGGACAGGAGTCTAGTGGCCTTGTCTGGGCTAGAATCACCCAGAGGACAGGAGTCTAGTGGCCTTGTCTGGGCTAGAATCACCCAGAGGACAGGAGTCTAGTGGCCTTGTCTGGGCTAGAATCACCCAGAGGACAGTGGCCTTGTCTGGGCTAGAATCACACAGAGGACAGGAGTCTAGCGGCCTTGTCTGG
This sequence comes from Salmo salar, assembly GCF_965601325.2. NCBI lineage: Eukaryota > Metazoa > Chordata > Actinopteri > Salmoniformes > Salmonidae > Salmo > Salmo salar. The sequence goes on along the minus strand of NC_138299.1, from coordinate 162,505,613 downwards.
GCTAGAATCACACAGAGGACAGGAGTCTAGTGGCCTTGTCTGGGCTAGAATCACCCAGAGGACAGGAGTCTAGTGGCCTTGTCTGGGCTAGAATCACCCAGAGGACAGGAGCCTAGTGGCCTTGTCTGGGCTAGAATCACCCAGAGGACAGGAGTCTAGTGGCCTTGTCTGGGCTAGAATCACCCAGAGGACAGGAGTCTAGTAGTCTTGTCTGGGCTAGAATCACCCAGAGGACAGGAGTCTAGTAGTCTTGTCTGGGCTAGAATCACCCAGAGGACAGTGGCCTTGTCTGGGCTAGAATCACCCAGAGGACAGGAGCCTAGTGGCCTTGTCTGGGCTAGAATCACCCAGAGGACAGTGGCCTTGTCTGGGCTAGAATCACACAGAGGACAGGAGTCTAGCGGCCTTGTCTGGGCTAGAATCACACAGAGGACAGGAGTCTAGTGGCCTTGTCTGGGCTAGAATCACCCAGAGGACAGGAGTCTAGTGGCCTTGTCTGGGCTAGAATCACCCAGAGGACAGGAGCCTAGTGGCCTTGTCTGGGCTAGAATCACCCAGAGGACAGGAGTCTAGTGGCCTTGTCTGGGCTAGAATCACCCAGAGGACAGGAGTCTAGTAGTCTTGTCTGGGCTAGAATCACCCAGAGGACAGGAGTCTAGTAGTCTTGTCTGGGCTAGAATCACCCAGAGGACAGTGGCCTTGTCTGGGCTAGAATCACCCAGAGGACAGGAGCCTAGTGGCCTTGTCTGGGCTAGAATCACCCAGAGGACAGGAGTCTAGTAGCCTTGTCTGGGCTAGAATCACCCAGAGGACAGGAGCCTAGTGGCCTTGTCTGAGCTAGAATCACCCAGAGGACAGTGGCCTTGTCTGGGCTAGAATCACCCAGAGGACAGGAGCCTAGTGGCCTTGTCTGGGCTAGAATCACCCAGAGGACAGGAGCCTAGTAGCCTTGTCTGGGCTAGAATCACCCAGAGGACAGGAGCCTAGTAGCCTTGTCTGGGCTAGAATCACCCAGAGGACAGGAGTTTAGTAGCCTTCCATTTTCTGTAGCGTGAGGCAGAATGATAGATAGGGCATTACTCTATTTCCTGTTTCTGTAGCGTGAATCAGATTGTTGGATAGGGCATTAGTCTATTTCCTTTTTTTGTGATTGGCTGTGTTTGTGGTCTCTTGGTGATTGGCTGTCTTGTGGTCTCATGGTGAACTGATCTGCTTCATCTTTTATGCCGTGATAAACGTTCATTACACGGAGAAAAGCTGGCAACGCTACTCCCCTATTTAGTCCACTACCTTTGACCAGAGCCCTATGGGAAAAAGGGTGTCATTTGGGGTATATTCCTTGTTATAAAAATGAGGAGGGAAGAGAAAATCTTTATTAAAATGCTCTATTGTAAGGACTGTGGAAACACAGCAGGACTGGCTGGCTGGCAGTCTGGGGAGCCACATAACACAGGGGTTTGATTGATGGATTTGAAGGGGCTATATCTTACTGATTGACTTCTGAAGTCAGTAGTAAACTACTGACCTGACTGGTAAACTACTGACCTACCAGTAAACTACTGACCTCACCAGTAAACTACTGACCTACCAGTAAACTACTGACCTCACCAGTAAACTACTGACCTCACCAGTAAACTACTGACCTACCAGTAAACTACTGAACTACCAGTAAACTACTGACCTCACCAGTAAACTACTGACCTACCAGTAAACTACTGACCTCACCAGTAAACTACTGACCTCACCAGTAAACTACTGAACTACCAGTAAACTACTGAACTACCAGTAAACTACTGAACTCACCAGTAAACTACTGACCTCACTGGTAAACTACTGACCTCACTGGTAAACTACTGACCTCACTGGTAAACTACTGAACTACCAGTAAACTACTGACCTACCAGTAAACTACTGACCTACCAGTAAACTACTGAACTACCAGTAAACTACTGAACTACCAGTAAACTACTGACCTCACCAGTAAACTACTGACCTGACCAGTAAACTACTGACCTGACTGGTAAACTACTGAACTACCAGTAAACTACTGAACTCACCAGTATACTACTGACCTGACTGGTAAACTACTGACCTAACAGTAAACTACTGACCTACCAGTAAACTACTGACCTCACCAGTAAACTACTGAACTACCAGTAAACTACTGACCTCACCATTAAACTACTGACCTACCAGTAAACTACTGACCTACCAGTAAACTACTGAACTACCAGTAAACTACTGAACTCACCAGTAAACTACTGACCTGACTGGTAAACTACTGACCTGACTGGTAAACTACTGAACTACCAGTAAACTACTGAACTACCAGTAAACTACTGACCTCACCAGTAAACTACTGACCTACCAGTAAACTACTGACCTCACCAGTAAACTACTGACCTCACCAGTAAACTACTGACCTACCAGTAAACTACTGACCTCACCAGTAAACTACTGACCTACCAGTAAACTACTGACCTCACCAGTAAACTACTGAACTACCAGTAAACTACTGAACTACCAGTAAACTACTGAACTACCAGTAAACTACTGACCTCACCAGTAAACTACTGACCTCACCAGTAAACTACTGACCTCACTGGTAAACTACTGAACTACCAGTAAACTACTGACCTCACCAGTAAACTACTGACCTCACCAGTAAACTACTGACCTCACTGGTAAACTACTGACCTCACCAGTAAACTACTGACTACCAGTAAACTACTGACCTCACCAGTAAACTACTGACCTGACTGGTAAACTACTGACCTCACCAGTAAACTACTGACTACCAGTAAACTACTGACCTCACATGTAAACTACTGACCTGACTGGTAAACTACTGACCTCACATGTAAACTACTGACCTGACTGGTAAACTACTGACCTCACTGGTAAACTACTGACCTGACTGGTAAACTACTGACCTCACTGGTAAACTACTGACCTCACTGGTAAACTACTGACCTCACTGGTAAACTACTGACCTCCCTGGTAATCTACTGACCTCCCTGGTAAACTACTGACCTCGCTGGCAAACTACCGACCTCACTGGTAAATACTGACCTGACTGGTGAACTACTGACCTCACTGGTAAATACTGAACTTACTGGTAAACTACTGACCTCACTGGTAAACTACTGAACTCACTGGTAAACTACTGACCTCACTGGTAAATACTGACCTGACTGGTAAACTACTGACCTCACTGGTAAATACTGAACTTACTGGTAAACTACTGACCTCACTGGTAAACTACTGACCTCACTGGTAAATACTGAACTTACTGGTATACTAGTGACCTCAATGGTAAACTACTGACCTCACTGGTAAACTACTGACCTCACTGGTAAACTGATAACCAGGTGGTGAATCGCATCTCTGCATGTCTGGCAGACATATCAATGTGGATGACGGATCACCACCTCAAGCTGAACCTCGGCAAGACGGCGCAGCTCTTCCTCCCGGGGAGGGACTGCCCGTTGCCATGATCTCGCCATCACGGTTGACAACTCCATTGTGTCCTCCTCCCAGAGTGCTAAGAGCCTTGGCGTGACCCTGGACAACACCCTGTCGTTCTCCACTAACATCAAGGCGGTGACCCGATCCTGTAGGTTCATGCTCTACAACATTCGCAGAGTACGACCCTGCCTTACACAGGAAGCGGCGCAGGTCCCCCCCCCACCAAAAAAAGATATAGATGTACTATTGTAAAGTGGTTGTTCCACTGGATATCAAAAAGGTGAATGCACTAATTTGTAAGTCGCTCTGGATAACAGCGTCCGCTAAATGACGAGAATGTAGATGTAAATGTAAACTACTGACCTCACTGGTAAACTACTGACCTCACTGGAAAACTACTGACCTCACTGGAAAACTACGAACCTCACTGGTAAACTACTGACCTCACTGGTAAACTACTGACCTCACTGGTAAACTACTGATCTCACTGGTAAACTACTGATCTCACTGGTATACTAATGACCTCACTGGTAAATACTGACCTCACTGGTAAATAATGACCTCACTGGTATACTACTCACCTAACCAGTAAAATACTTACCTAATTGGGAAACTACTCACCTCACTGGTAAATACTGACCTCACTGGTAAATACTGACCTCACTGGTAAACTACTGACCTCACTGGTAAATACTGACCTCACTGGTAAATACTGACCTCACTGGTAAACTTCTAATCTCAATGTATATACTAATGACCTCACTGGTATACTACTGACCTCACTGGTAAATACTGACCTCACTGGTAAAATACTGACCTCACTGGTATACTACTGATCTCACTGGTAAATACTGACCTCACTGGTATACTACTGACCGCACTGGTAAATACTGACCTCACTGGTAAATACTGACCTCACAGATAAACATCTAACATCACTGGTAAATACTGACCTCACTGGTATACTACTGACCTCACTGATAAATATTGACCTCACTGGTAAATCCTGATCTCGCTTTTAAATACTGACCTCCCAGGTAAACTACTGACCTCACTGGAAATACTGACCTCACTGATAAATACTGACCTCACTGGTAAATCCTGATCTCCCTTTTAAATACTGACCTCCCAGGTAAACTACTGACCTCACTGGTAAATACTGACCTCACTGGTAAATACTGACCTCACTGGTATACTACTGACCTCACTGATAAATACTGACCTCACTGGTAAATCCTAATCTCGCTTTGAAATACTGACCTCACTGGTAAACGTCTAACCTCACTGGTAAAATACTGACCTCACTGGTAAATACTGACCTCACTGGTAAACTACTGACCTCACTGGTAAATACTGACCTCACTGGTAAACGTCTAACCTCACTGGTAAATACTGACCTCACTGGTAAACTACTGACCTCACTGGTAAACTACTGATCTCACTGGTAAACGTCTGACCTCACTGGTAAATACTGACCTCACTGGTAAACTACTGACCTCACTGGTAAACTACTGACCTCACTGGTAAACTACTGACCTCCCTGGTAAACTACTGACCTCACCAGTAAACTACTGACCTGACTTGTATACTAATGATCTCACTGGTAAACTGATAACCAGGTGGTGAATCGCATCTCTGCATGTCTGGCAGACATATCAGTGTGGATGACGGATCACCACCTCAAGCTGAACCTCGACAAGACGGAGCTGCTCTTCCTCCCGGGGAAGGACTGCCCGTTCCATGATCTCGCCATCACAGTTGACAATTCCATTGTGTCCTCCTCCCAGAGTGCTAAGAGCGTTGGCGTGACCCTGGACAACACCCTGTCGTTCTCCACTAACATCAAGGCGATGACCCGATCCTGTAGGTTCATGCTCTACAACATTCGCAGAGTACAACCCTGCCTTACACAGGAAGCGGCGCAGGTCCCCCCCCCGAACAAAAAAAGATATATAGATGTACTATTGTAAAGTGGTTGTTCCACTGGATATCATAAGGTGAATGCACCAATTTGTAAGTCGCTCTGGATAAGAGCGTCCGCTAAATTACGTAAATGTAGATGTAAATGTAAACTACTGACCTCACTGGTAAACTACGAACCTCACTGGTGAACGAATGAACTCACTGGTAAATGCTGACCTCACTGGTAAATGCTGATCTCACTGGTAAATACTGACCTCACTGGTAAACTAATGATCTCACTGGTAAACTACTGACCTCACTGGTAAACTACTAACCTCGCTGGTAAACTGCTGAACTCACTGGTAAACTACTAACCTTAATGGTAAACTACTGACCTCGCAGGTAAACTACTGACCTCGCTGGTAAACTACTAACCTCACTGGTAAACTACTGACCTCACTGGTAAATACTGACCTCACTGGTAAACTTCTAACCTCACTGGTAAATACTGACCTCACTGGTAAACTACTGACCTCACTGGTAATCTACTGACCTCACTGGTAAACCTCTGACCTCACTGGTAAACTTCTAACCTCACTGGTAAACTACTGACCTCACTGGTAAACTACTGACCTCACCGGTAAACTACTGACCTCACTGGTAAACTACTGACCTCACTGGTAAACTACTGACTTCACTGGTAAACTACTGACCTCACTGGTAACCTTCTAACCTCAATGGTAAACTACTGACCTCACTGGTAAACTACTGACCTCACTGGTATATACTGACCTCACTGGTAAACTTCTAACCTCACTGGTAAACTAATGACCTGACTGGTAAACTACTGACCTCACTGGTAAACTACTGACCTCACTGGTAAACTACTGACCTCACCAGTAAACTACTGACCTCAACGGTAAACTACTGACCTCAATAGTAAACTACTGACCTCACTTGCAAACTGCTGAACTTACTGGTAAATACTGACCTCACTGGTAAACTACTGACCTCACTGGTAAATACTGACCTCACTGGTAAACCTCTGACCTCACTGGTAAACTTCTAACCTCACTGGTAAACTACTGACCTCACTGGTAAACTACTGACCTCACCGGTAAACTACTGACCTCACTGGTAAACTACTGACCTCACTGGTAAACTACTGACTTCACTGGTAAACTACTGACCTCACTGGTAAACTTCTAACCTCACTGGTAAACTACTGACCTCGCAGGTAAACTACTGACCTCGCTGGTAAACTACTAACCTCACTGGTAAACTACTGACCTCACTGGTAAATACTGACCTCACTGGTAAACTCCTAACCTCACTGGTAAATACTGACCTCACTGGTAAACTACTGACCTCACTGGTAATCTACTGACCTCACTGGTAAACCTCTGACCTCACTGGTAAACTTCTAACCTCACTGGTAAACTACTGACCTCACTGGTAAACTACTGACCTCACCGGTAAACTACTGACCTCACTGGTAAACTACTGACCTCACTGGTAAACTACTGACTTCACTGGTAAACTACTGACCTCACTGGTAACCTTCTAACCTCACTGGTATACTACTGACCTCACTGGTAAACTACTGATCTCACTGGTATATACTGACCTCACTGGTAAACTTCTAACCTCACTGGTAAATACTGACCTCACTGGTAAACTACTGACCTCACTGGTAATCTACTGACCTCACTGGTAAACCTCTGATCTCACTGGTAAACTTCTAACCTCACTGGTAAACTACTGACCTCACTGGTAAACTACTGACCTCACCGGTAAACTACTGACTTCACTGGTAAACTACTGACCTCACTGGTAACCTTCTAACCTCACTGGTAAACTACTGACCTCACTGGTAAACTACTGACCTCACTGGTATATACTGACCTCACTGGTAAACTTCTAACCTCACTGGTAAACTAATGACCTGACTGGTAAACTACTGAACTCACTGGTAAACTTCTGACCTCACTGGTAAACTACTGACCTCACCAGTAAACTACTGACCTCAACGGTAAACTACTGACCTCAATAGTAAACTACTGACCTCACTTGTAAACTGCTGACCTTACTGGTAAATACTGACCTCACTGGTAAACTAATGACCTCACTGGTAAATACTGACCTCACTGGTAAACTCTGACCTCACTGGTAAACTTCTAACCTCACTGGTAAACTACTGACCTCACTGGTAAACTACTGACCTCACCGGTAAACTACTGACCTCACTGGTAAACTACTGACCTCACTGGTAAACTACTGACTTCACTGGTAAACTACTGACCTCACTGGTAAACTTCTAACCTCACTGGTAAACTACTGACCTCGCAGGTAAACTACTGACCTCGCTGGTAAACTACTATCCTCACTGGTAAACTACTGACCTCACTGGTAAATACTGACCTCACTGGTAAACTTCTAACCTCACTGGTAAATACTGACCTCACTGGTAAACTACTGACCTCACTGGTAATCTACTGACCTCACTGGTAAACCTCTGACCTCACTGGTAAACTTCTAACCTCACTGGTAAACTACTGACCTCACTGGTAAACTACTGACCTCACCGGTAAACTACTGACCTCACTGGTAAACTACTGACCTCACTGGTAAACTACTGACTTCACTGGTAAACTACTGACCTCACTGGTAACCTTCTAACCTCACTGGTAAACTACTGACCTCACTGGTAAACTACTGATCTCACTGGTATATACTGACCTCACTGGTAAACTTCTAACCTCACTGGTAAACTAATGACCTGACTGGTAAACTACTGACCTCACTGGTAAACTACTGACCTCACTGGTAAACTACTGACCTCACCAGTAAACTACTGACCTCAACGGTAAACTACTGACCTCAATAGTAAACTACTGACCTCACTTGTAAACTGCTGACCTTACTGGTAAATACTGACCTCACTGGTAAACTACTGACCTCACTGGTAAATACTGACCTCACTGGTAAACCTCTGACCTCACTGGTAAACTTCTAACCTCACTGGTAAACTACTGACCTCACTGGTAAACTACTGACCTCACCGGTAAACTACTGACCTCACTGGTAAACTACTGACCTCACTGGTAAACTACTGACTTCACTGGTAAACTACTGACCTCACTGGTAAACTTCTAACCTCACTGGTAAACTACTGACCTCACTGGTAAACTACTGACTTCACTGGTATATACTGACCTCACTGGTTAACTTCTAACCTCACTGGTAAACTAATGACCTGACTGGTAAACTAATGACCTCCTGGTAAACTACTGACCTCCCTGGTAATCTACTGACCTCCCTGGTAAACTACTGACCTCGCTGGCAAACTACTGACCTCACTGGTAAATACTGACCTGACTGGTGAACTACTGACCTCACTGGTAAATACTGAACTTACTGGTAAACTACTGACCTCACTGGTAAACTACTGAACTCACTGGTAAACTACTGACCTCACTGGTAAATACTGACCTGACTGGTAAACTACTGACCTCACTGGTAAATACTGAACTTACTGTTAAACTACTGACCTCACTGGTAAACTACTGACCTCACTGGTAAATACTGAACTTACTGGTATACTAGTGATCTCAATGGTAAACTATTGACCTCACTGGTAAACTACTGACCTCACTGGTAAACTGATAACCAGGTGGTGAATCGCATCTCTGCATGTCTGGCAGACATATCAATGTGGATGACGGATCACCACCTCAAGCTGAACCTCGGCAAGACGGAGCTGCTCTTCCTCCCGGGGAGGGACTGCCCGTTGCCATGATCTCGCCATCACGGTTGACAACTCCATTGTGTCCTCCTCCCAGAGTGCTAAGAGCCTTGGCGTGACCCTGGACAACACCCTGTCGTTCTCCGCTAACATCAAGGCGGTGACCCGATCCTGTAGGTTCATGCTCTACAACATTCGCAGAGTACGACCCTGCCTTACACAGGAAGCGGCGCAGGTCCCCCCCCCCACCAAAAAAAGATATAGATGTACTATTGTAAAGTGGTTGTTCCACTGGATATCATAAGGTGAATGCACCAATTTGTAAGTCGCTCTGGATAAGAGCGTCCGCTAAATGACGTAAATGTAGATGTAAATGTAAACTACTGACCTCACTGGTAAACTACTAACCTCACTGGTGAACGAATGAACTCACTGGTAAATGCTGACCTCACTGGTAAACTGCTGACCTCGCTGGTAATTACTTGAGCTCACTGGTTAACTACTGACCTGACTGGTTAACTACTGACCTGACTGGTAAACTACGAACCTCACTGGTAAACTACGAACCTCACTGGTAAACTACTGACCTCCCTGGTAAACTACTGACCTCGCTGGTAATTACTTGAGCTCACTGGTTAACTACTGACCTGACTGGTTAACTACTGACCTGACTGGTAAACTACTTACCTGACTGGTAAACTACTGACCTCACCAGTAAACTACTGACCTCACTGGTAAACTACTGACCTCACCAGTAAACTACTGACCTCACTGGTAAACAACTGACCTCACCAGTAAACTACTGACCTGACTGGTAAACTACTGACCTCACCAGTAAACTACTGACCTGACTGGTAAACTACTGACCTCACTGGTAAACTACTGACCTGACTGGTTAACTACTGACCTCACTGGTAAACTACTGACCTCACCAGTAAACTACTGACCTCACTGGTAAACAACTGACCTCACCAGTAAACTACTGACCTGACTGGTAAACTACTGACCTCACCAGTAAACTACTGACCTGACTGGTAAACTACTGACCTCACTGGTAAACTACTGACCTGACTGGTAAACTACTGACCCCATTTGTAAACTACTGACCTTGCTGGTAAACTACTGACCTCCCTGGTAAACTACTGACCTCACTGGTAAACTACTGACCTCACTGGTAAACTACTGACCTCACTGGTAAATACTGACCTCACTGGTAAACTACTGACCTCACTGGTAAATACTGACCTCACTTGTAAACTTCTATTCTCACTGGTAAATACTGACCTCACTGGTAAACTGCTGACCTCACTAGTAAACTTCTAACTTCATTAGTAAACGACTGACCTCACTGGTAAACCACTGACCTCACTAATAAACTACTCACCTCATTGGGAAACGACTGACCTCACTGATAAATACTGACCTCACTGGTAAACTGTTGACCTCACTGGTAAACTGCTGACCTCACTGATATGATAATGATCTCACTGGTATACTACTGACCTCACTGATAAATACTGACCTCACTGATATACTAATGACCTCACTGGTAAATACTGACCTCACTGGTAAATACTGACCTCACTGAAAAATACTGACCTCACTGGTATACTAATGACCTCACTGGTAAATACTGATCTCACTGGTAAACTACTGAACTACCAGTAAACTACTGAACTACCAGTAAACTACTGAACTACCAGTAAACTACTGACCTCACCAGTAAACTACTGACCTGACTGGTAAACTACTGACCTCACTGGTAAACTACTGATCTCACTGGTAAACTAATGACCTCACTGGTAAACTACTGACCTCCCTGGTAAACTACTGACCTCGCTGGCAAACTACTGACCTCACTGGTAAATACTGACCTGACTGGTAAACTACTGACCTCACTGGTAAATACTGAACTTACTGGTAAACTACTGAACTCACTGGTAAACTACTGACCTCACTGGTAAATACTGACCTGACTGGTAAACTACTGACCTCACTGGTGAACTACTGACCTCACTGGTAAACTACTGACCTCCCTGGTAATCTACTGACCTCCCTGGTAAACTAATGACCTTCCTGGCAAACTACTGACCTCACTGGTAAATACTGACCTGACTGGTGAACTACTGACCTCACTGGTAAATACTGAACTTACTGGTAAACTACTGACCTCACTGGTAAACTACTGACCTCACTGGTAAATACTGAACTTACTGGTATACTAGTGATCTCAATGGTAAACTATTGACCTCACTGGTAAACTACTGACCTCACTGGTAAACTGATAACCAGGTGGTGAATCGCATCTCTGCATGTCTGGCAGACATATCAATGTGGATGACGGATCACCACCTCAAGCTGAACCTCGGCAAGACGGAGCTGCTCTTCCTCCCGGGGAGGGACTGCCCGTTGCCATGATCTCGCCATCACGGTTGACAACTCCATTGTGTCCTCCTCCCAGAGTGCTAAGAGCCTTGGCGTGACCCTGGACAACACCCTGTCGTTCTCCGCTAACATCAAGGCGGTGACCCGATCCTGTAGGTTCATGCTCTACAACATTCGCAGAGTACGACCCTGCCTTACACAGGAAGCGGCGCAGGTCCCCCCCCCCACCAAAAAAAGATATAGATGTACTATTGTAAAGTGGTTGTTCCACTGGATATCATAAGGTGAATGCACCAATTTGTAAGTCGCTCTGGATAAGAGCGTCCGCTAAATGACGTAAATGTAGATGTAAATGTAAACTACTGACCTCACTGGTAAACTACTAACCTCACTGGTGAACGAATGAACTCACTGGTAAATGCTGACCTCACTGGTAAACTGCTGACCTCGCTGGTAATTACTTGAGCTCACTGGTTAACTACTGACCTGACTGGTTAACTACTGACCTGTCTGACCGGTCTGAATCTTGGCTTAGGAAGTCCACCAAAAACTCTGAAATCTTCATCCCTAACTACAACGTTTTCAGACAAGATAGAACGACCAAAGGGGGCGGTGTTGCAATCTACTGCAGAGATAGCCTGCAGAGTTCTGTCCTGCTATCCAGGTCTGTACCCAAACAATTTGAACTTCTAATTTTAAAAATCCACCTCTCCAAAAACAAGTCTCTCACCGTTGCCGCCTGCTATAGACCCCCCTCGGCCCCTAGTTGTGCTCTGGACACCATATGTGAACTGATTGCCCCCCATCTATCTTCAGAGCTCGTGCTACTAGGTGACCTAAACTGGGACATGCTTAACACCCCAGCCATCCTACAATCCAAGCTTGATGCCCTCAATCTCACACAAATTATTAATGAACCCACCAGGTACAACCCCAAAGCCGCAAACACTGGCACCCTCATAGATATCATCCTAACCAACGTGCCCTCTAAATACACCTCTGCTGTTTTCAACCAAGATCTCAGCGATCACTGCCTCATTGCCTGCACCCGTAATGGGTCAGCGGTCAAACGACCTCCACTCATCACTGTCAAACGCTCCCTGAAACATTTCAACGAGCAAGCCTTTCTAATCGACCTGGCCCTGGTATCCTGGAAGGATATTGACCTCATCCCGTCAGTAGAGGATGCCTGGTTATTTTTTAAAAATGCCTTCCTCACCATCTTAAATAAGCATGCCCCTTTCAAGAAATTTAGAACCAGGAACAGATATAGCCCTTGGTTCTCCCCAGACCTGACTGCCCTTAACCAACACAAAAATATCCTGTGGCGTTCTGCATTAGCATCGAACTGCCCCCGCGATATGCAACTTTTTAGGGAAGTTAGAAACCAATACACACAGGCAGTTAGAAACGCCAAGGCTAGCTTTTTCAAACAGAAATTCGCTTCGTGCAACTCCAACTCTAAAAAGTTCTGGGACATTGTAAAGTCCATGGAGAATAAGAACACCTCCTCCCAACTGCCCACTGCACTGAGGATAGGTAACTCTGTCACCACCGATAAGCCCACTATAATTGAGAATTTCAATAAGCATTTTTCTACGGCTGGCCATGCTTTCCACCTAACTACCCCTACTGCATTCAACAGCACTGCACCCCCCACAGCAACTCGCCCAAGCCTCCCCCATTTCTCCTTCTCCCAAATCCATTCAGCTGATGTTCTGAAAGAGCTGCAAAATCTGGACCCCTACAAATCAGCTGGGCTTGACAATCTGGACCCTTTCTTTCTAAAATTATCTGCCGAAATTATTGCAACCCCTATTACTAGCCTGTTCAACCTCTCTTTCGTGTCGTCTGAGATTCCCATAGATTGGAAAGCAGCTGCTGTCATCCCCCTCTTCAAAGGAGGTGACACTCTTGACCCAAATTGCTACAGACCTATATCCATCCTACCCTGCCTTTCTAAGGTCTTCGAAAGCCAAGTCAACAAACAGATTACCGACCATTTCGAATCCCACCGCACCCTCTCCGCTATGCAATCTGGTTTCAGAGCTGGTCATGGGTGCACCTCAGCCACGCTCAAGGTCCTAAACGACATCGTAACCGCCATCGATAAGAAACATTACTGTGCTGCCGTATTCATTGACCTGGCCAAAGCTTTTGACTCTGTTAATCACCACATCCTCATCGGCAGACTCAGTAGCCTTGGTTTCTCAAACGATTGCGTCGCCTGGTTCACCAACTACTTCTCTGACAGAGTTCAGTGTGTCAAATCGGAGGGCCTACTGTCTGGACCTCTGGCAGTCTCTATGGGGGTACCACAGGGTTCAATTCTTGGGCCAACTCTTTTCTCTGTATACATAAATGATGTCGCTCTTGCTGCTGGTGAATCTCTGATCCACCTCTACGCAGACGACACCATTCTGTACACTTCTGGCCCTTCTTTGGACACTGTGTTAACAACCCTCCAGACGAGCTTCAATGCCATTCAACTCTCCTTCCGTGGTCTCCAACTGCTCCTAAACACAAATAAAACTAAATGCATGCTCTTCAACCGATCGCTGCCTGCACCTGCCCGCCTGTCCAGCATCACTTCTCTGGACGGCTCTAACTTAGAATTTGTGGACAACTACAAATACCTAGGTGTCTGGTTAGACTGTAAACTCTCCTTCCAGACTCACATCAATCATCTCCAATCCAAAGTGAAATCTCGAATTGGCTTCCTATTTCGCAACAAAGCATCCTTCACTCATGCTGCCAAACATACCCTCGTAAAACTGACCATTCTACCAATCCTCGACTTCGGCGATGTCATTTACAAAATAGCTTCCAATACCCTACTCAACAAGCTGGATGCAGTCTATCACAGTGCCATCCGTTTTGTCACCAAAGCCCCATATACTACCCACCACTGCGACCTGTACGCTCTCGTTGGCTGGCCTTCGCTTCATAATCGTCGCCAAACACATTGGCTCCAGGTCATCTACAAGACTCTGCTAGGTAAAGTCCCCCCTTATCTCCGCTCACTGGTCACCATAGCAGCACCCACCTGTAGCACGCGCTCCAGCAGGTATATCTCTCTGGTCACCCCTAAAGCCAACTCCTCCTTTGGTCGTCTCTCCTTCCAGTTCTCTGCTGCCAATGACTGGAACGAACTACAAAAATCTCTGAAACTGGAAACACTTATCTCCCTCACTAGCTTTAAGCACCAGCTGTCAGAGCAGCTCACAGATCACTGCACCTGTACATAGCCCATCTATAATTTAGCCCAAACTACTACCTCTTCCCCTACTGTATTTATTTATTTTATTTATTTTGCTCCTTTGCACCATATTATTTATATTTTATCTTTGAACTTTCTTCAAACTACAAATCTACCATTCCAGTGTTTTTCTTGCTATACTTTATTTACTTTGCCACCATGGCATTTTTTTGCCTTTACCTCCCTTATCTCACATCATTTGCTCACATTGTATATAGTCTTATTTTTTTATTATTTTTTTTTATTCTACTGCATCATTGATTGTATGTTGTTTTACTCCATGTGTAACTCTGTGTTTTTGTATGTTGTCGAACTGCTTTGCTTTATCTTGGCCAGGTCGCAATTGTAAATGAGAACTTGTTCTCAACTTGCCTACCTGGTTAAATAAAGGTGAAATAAAAAAATAAAAAAAAATAAATAAAAATAACTACTGACCTGACTGGTAAACTACGAACCTCACTGGTAAACTACGAACCTCACTGGTAAACTACTGACCTCCCTGGTAAACTACTGACCTCGCTGGTAATTACTTGAGCTCACTGGTTAACTACTGACCTGACTGGTTAACTACTGACCTGACTGGTAAACTACTTACCTGACTGGTAAACTACTGACCTCACCAGTAAACTACTGACCTCACTGGTAAACTACTGACCTCACCAGTAAACTACTGACCTCACTGGTAAACAACTGACCTCACCAGTAAACTACTGACCTGACTGGTAAACTACTGACCTCACCAGTAAACTACTGACCTGACTGGTAAACTACTGACCTCACTGGTAAACTACTGACCTGACTGGTTAACTACTGACCTCACTGGTAAACTACTGACCTCACCAGTAAACTACTGACCTCACTGGTAAACAACTGACCTCACCAGTAAACTACTGACCTGACTGGTAAACTACTGACCTCACCAGTAAACTACTGACCTGACTGGTAAACTACTGACCTCACTGGTAAACTACTGACCTGACTGGTAAACTACTGACCCCATTTGTAAACTACTGACCTTGCTGGTAAACTACTGACCTCCCTGGTAAACTACTGACCTCACTGGTAAACTACTGACCTCACTGGTAAACTACTGACCTCACTGGTAAATACTGACCTCACTGGTAAACTACTGACCTCACTGGTAAATACTGACCTCACTTGTAAACTTCTATTCTCACTGGTAAATACTGACCTCACTGGTAAACTGCTGACCTCACTAGTAAACTTCTAACTTCATTAGTAAACGACTGACCTCACTGGTAAACCACTGACCTCACTAATAAACTACTCACCTCATTGGGAAACGACTGACCTCACTGATAAATACTGACCTCACTGGTAAACTGTTGACCTCACTGGTAAACTGCTGACCTCACTGATATGATAATGATCTCACTGGTATACTACTGACCTCACTGATAAATACTGACCTCACTGATATACTAATGACCTCACTGGTAAATACTGACCTCACTGGTAAATACTGACCTCACTGAAAAATACTGACCTCACTGGTATACTAATGACCTCACTGGTAAATACTGATCTCACTGGTAAACTACTGAACTACCAGTAAACTACTGAACTACCAGTAAACTACTGAACTACCAGTAAACTACTGACCTCACCAGTAAACTACTGACCTGACTGGTAAACTACTGACCTCACTGGTAAACTACTGATCTCACTGGTAAACTAATGACCTCACTGGTAAACTACTGACCTCCCTGGTAAACTACTGACCTCGCTGGCAAACTACTGACCTCACTGGTAAATACTGACCTGACTGGTAAACTACTGACCTCACTGGTAAATACTGAACTTACTGGTAAACTACTGAACTCACTGGTAAACTACTGACCTCACTGGTAAATACTGACCTGACTGGTAAACTACTGACCTCACTGGTGAACTACTGACCTCACTGGTAAACTACTGACCTCCCTGGTAATCTACTGACCTCCCTGGTAAACTAATGACCTTCCTGGCAAACTACTGACCTCACTGGTAAATACTGACCTGACTGGTGAACTACTGACCTCACTGGTAAATACTGAACTTACTGGTAAACTACTGACCTCACTGGTAAACTACTGAACTCACTGGTAAACTACTGACCTCACTGGTAAACTACTGAACTACCAGTAAACTACTGAACTACCAGTAAACTACTGACCTGACTGGTAAACTACTGACCTGACTGGTAAACTACTGACCTGACTGGTAAACTACTGACCTCACCAGTAAACTACTGACCTGACTGGTAAACTACTGACCTCACATGTAAACTACTGACCTCACTGGTAAACTACTGACCTCCCTGGTAAACTACTGACCTCGCTGGCAAACTACTGACCTCACTGGTAAATACTGACCTGACTGGTAAACTACTGACCTCACTGGTAAATACTGACCTCACTGGTAAATACTGAACTTACTGGTAAACTACTGAACTCACTGGTAAACTACTGACCTCACTGGTAAATACTGACCTGACTGGTAAACTACTGACCTGACTGGTAAACTACTGACCTCACTGGTAAACTACTGACCTCCCTGGTAATCTACTGACCTCCCTGGTAATCTACTGACCTCCCTGGCAAACTACTGACCTCACTGGTAAACTACTGACCTGACTGGTGAACCTCTGACCTCACTGGTAAATACTGAACTTACTGGTAAATACTGAACTTACTGGTAAACTACTGAACTCATTGGTAAACTACTGACCTCACTGGTAAATACTGACCTGACTGGTAAACTACTGACCTCACTGGTAAATACTGAACTTACTGGTAAACTACTGACCTCACTGGTAAACTACTGACCTCACTGGTAAATACTGAACTTACTGGTAAACTACTGACCTCACTGGTAAGCTACTGACCTCACTGGTAAATACTGAACTTTCTGGTATACTAGTGACCTCAATGGTAAACTATTGACCTCACTGGTAAACTACTGATCTCACTGGTAAACTACTGACCTCACTGGTAAACTACTGACCTCGCTGGTAAACTACTGACCTCACTGGTATACTAATGACCTCACTGGTAAACTACTGACCTCACTGGTAAACTACTGATCTCACTGGTAAATACTGACCTCACTGGTATACTACTGACCGCACTGGTAAATACTGAACTCACTGGTAAACTACTGACCTCATTGGTATACTACTGATATCACTGGTAAATACTGACCTCACTGGTAAACTTCTGACCGCACTGGTAAATACTGACCTCACTGGTAAACTACTGACCTCACTGGTAAATACTGACCTCACTGGTAAATACTGACCTCACTGGTAAACATCTAACATCACTGGTAAATACTGACCTCACTGGTATACTACTGACCTCACTGATAAATACTGACCTCACTGGTAAATCCTGACCTCACTGGTAAACATCTAACATCACTGGTAAATACTGACCTCACTGGTATACTACTGACCTCACTGATAAATACTGACCTCACTGGTAAATCCTGAACTCGCTTTTAAATCCTGACCTCCCAGGTAAACTACTGACCTCACTGGAAATACTGACCTCACTGATAAATACTGACCTCACTGGTAAATCCTGATCTCCTTTTTAAATACTGACCTCCCAGGTAAACTACTGACCTCACTGGTATACTACTGACCTCACTGATAAATACTGACCTCACTGGTAAATCCTGAACTCGCTTTTAAATCCTGACCTCACTGGTAAACTACTGACCTCCCTGGTAAACTACTGACCTCGCTGGCAAACTACTGACCTCACTGGTAAATACTGACCTGACTGGTAAACTACTGACCTCACTGGTAAATACTGACCTCACTGGTAAATACTGAACTTACTGGTAAACTACTGAACTCACTGGTAAACTACTGACCTCACTGGTAAATACTGACCTGACTGGTAAACTACTGACCTTACTGGTAAACTACTGACCTCACTGGTAAACTACTGACCTCCCTGGTAATCTACTGACCTCCCTGGTAATCTACTGACCTTCCTGGCAAACTACTGACCTCACTGGTAAACTACTGACGTGACTGGTGAACCTCTGACCTCACTGGTAAATACTGAACTTACTGGTAAATACTGAACTTACTGGTAAACTACTGAACTCATTGGTAAACTACTGACCTCACTGGTAAATACTGACCTGACTGGTAAACTACTGACCTCACTGGTAAATACTGAACTTACTGGTAAACTACTGACCTCACTGGTAAACTACTGACCTCACTGGTAAATACTGAACTTACTGGTAAACTACTGACCTCACTGGTAAACTACTGACCTCACTGGTAAATACTGAACTTACTGGTATACTAGTGACCTCAATGGTAAACTATTGACCTCACTGGTAAACTACTGATCTCACTGGTAAACTACTGACCTCACTGGTAAACTACTGACCTCGCTGGTAAACTACTGACCTCACTGGTATACTAATGACCTCACTGGTAAACTACTGACCTCACTGGTAAACTACTGATCTCACTGGTAAATACTGTCCTCACTGGTATACTACTGACCGCACTGGTAAATACTGAACTCACTGGTAAACTACTGACCTCATTGGTATACTACTGATATCACTGGTAAATACTGACCTCACTGGTAAACTACTGACCGCACTGGTAAATACTGACCTCACTGGTAAACTACTGACCTCACTGGTAAATACTGACCTCACTGGTAAATACTGACCTCACTGGTAAACATCTAACATCACTGGTAAATACTGACCTCACTGGTATACTACTGACCTCACTGATAAATACTGACCTCACTGGTAAATGCTGACCTCACTGGTAAACATCTAACATCACTGGTAAATACTGACCTCACTGGTATACTACTGACCTCACTGATAAATACTGACCTCACTGGTAAATCCTGAACTCGCTTTTAAATCCTGACCTCCCAGGTAAACTACTGACCTCACTGGAAATACTGACCTCACTGATAAATACTGACCTCACTGGTAAATCCTGATCTCCCTTTTAAATACTGACCTCCCAGGTAAACTACTGACCTCACTGGTATACTACTGACCTCACTGATAAATACTGACCTCACTGGTAAATCCTGAACTCGCTTTTAAATCCTGACCTCACTGGTAAACTACTGACCTCCCTGGTAAACTACTGACCTCGCTGGCAAACTACTGACCTCACTGGTAAATACTGACCTGACTGGTAAACTACTGACCTCACTGGTAAATACTGACCTCACTGGTAAATACTGAACTTACTGGTAAACTACTGAACTCACTGGTAAACTACTGACCTCACTGGTAAATACTGACCTGACTGGTAAACTACTGACCTTACTGGTAAACTACTGACCTCACTGGTAAACTACTGACCTCCCTGGTAATCTACTGACCTCCCTGGTAATCTACTGACCTTCCTGGCAAACTACTGACCTCACTGGTAAACTACTGACGTGACTGGTGAACCTCTGACCTCACTGGTAAATACTGAACTTACTGGTAAATACTGAACTTACTGGTAAACTACTGAACTCATTGGTAAACTACTGACCTCACTGGTAAATACTGACCTGACTGGTAAACTACTGACCTCACTGGTAAATACTGAACTTACTGGTAAACTACTGACCTCACTGGTAAACTACTGACCTCACTGGTAAATACTGAACTTACTGGTAAACTACTGACCTCACTGGTAAACTACTGACCTCACTGGTAAATACTGAACTTACTGGTATACTAGTGACCTCAATGGTAAACTATTGACCTCACTGGTAAACTACTGATCTCACTGGTAAACTACTGACCTCACTGGTAAACTACTGACCTCGCTGGTAAACTACTGACCTCACTGGTATACTAATGACCTCACTGGTAAACTACTGACCTCACTGGTAAACTACTGATCTCACTGGTAAATACTGACCTCACTGGTATACTACTGACCGCACTGGTAAATACTGAACTCACTGGTAAACTACTGACCTCATTGGTATACTACTGATATCACTGGTAAATACTGACCTCACTGGTAAACTACTGACCGCACTGGTAAATACTGACCTCACTGGTAAACTACTGACCTCACTGGTAAATACTGACCTCACTGGTAAATACTGACCTCACTGGTAAACATCTAACATCACTGGTAAATACTGACCTCACTGGTATACTACTGACCTCACTGATAAATACTGACCTCACTGGTAAATGCTGACCTCACTGGTAAACATCTAACATCACTGGTAAATACTGACCTCACTGGTATACTACTGACCTCACTGATAAATACTGACCTCACTGGTAAATCCTGAACTCGCTTTTAAATCCTGACCTCCCAGGTAAACTACTGACCTCACTGGAAATACTGACCTCACTGATAAATACTGACCTCACTGGTAAATCCTGATCTCCCTTTTAAATACTGACCTCCCAGGTAAACTACTGACCTCACTGGTATACTACTGACCTCACTGATAAATACTGACCTCACTGGTAAATCCTGAACTCGCTTTTAAATCCTGACCTCACTGGTAAACTACTGACCTCCCTGGTAAACTACTGACCTCGCTGGCAAACTACTGACCTCACTGGTAAATACTGACCTGACTGGTAAACTACTGACCTCACTGGTAAATACTGACCTCACTGGTAAATACTGAACTTACTGGTAAACTACTGAACTCACTGGTAAACTACTGACCTCACTGGTAAATACTGACCTGACTGGTAAACTACTGACCTGACTGGTAAACTACTGACCTCACTGGTAAACTACTGACCTCCCTGGTAATCTACTGACCTCCCTGGTAATCTACTGACCTTCCTGGCAAACTACTGACCTCACTGGTAAACTACTGACGTGACTGGTGAACCTCTGACCTCACTGGTAAATACTGAACTTACTGGTAAATACTGAACTTACTGGTAAACTACTGAACTCATTGGTAAACTACTGACCTCACTGGTAAATACTGACCTGACTGGTAAACTACTGACCTCACTGGTAAATACTGAACTTACTGGTAAACTACTGACCTCACTGGTAAACTACTGACCTCACTGGTAAATACTGAACTTACTGGTAAACTACTGACCTCACTGGTAAACTACTGACCTCACTGGTAAATACTGAACTTACTGGTATACTAGTGACCTCAATGGTAAACTATTGACCTCACTGGTAAACTACTGATCTCACTGGTAAACTACTGACCTCACTGGTAAACTACTGACCTCGCTGGTAAACTACTGACCTCACTGGTATACTAATGACCTCACTGGTAAACTACTGACCTCACTGGTAAACTACTGATCTCACTGGTAAATACTGACCTCACTGGTATACTACTGACCGCACTGGTAAATACTGAACTCACTGGTAAACTACTGACCTCATTGGTATACTACTGATATCACTGGTAAATACTGACCTCACTGGTAAACTACTGACCGCACTGGTAAATACTGACCTCACTGGTAAACTACTGACCTCACTGGTAAATACTGACCTCACTGGTAAATACTGACCTCACTGGTAAACATCTAACATCACTGGTAAATACTGACCTCACTGGTATACTACTGACCTCACTGATAAATACTGACCTCACTGGTAAATGCTGACCTCACTGGTAAACATCTAACATCACTGGTAAATACTGACCTCACTGGTATACTACTGACCTCACTGATAAATACTGACCTCACTGGTAAATCCTGAACTCGCTTTTAAATCCTGACCTCCCAGGTAAACTACTGACCTCACTGGAAATACTGACCTCACTGATAAATACTGACCTCACTGGTAAATCCTGATCTCCCTTTTAAATACTGACCTCCCAGGTAAACTACTGACCTCACTGGTATACTACTGACCTCACTGATAAATACTGACCTCACTGGTAAATCCTGAACTCGCTTTTAAATCCTGACCTCCCAGGTAAACTACTGACCTCACTGGAAATACTGACCTCACTGATAAATACTGACCTCACTGGTAAATCCTGATCTCCCTTTTAAATACTGACCTCCCAGGTAAACTACTATCCTCACTGGTAAACTACTGACCGCACTGGTAAATACTGTCCTCACTGGTAAACTACTGACCTCACTGGTAAATTACTATCCTCACTGGTAAACTACTGACCTGACTGGTAAACTACTGACCTCACTGGTAAACTAATGACCTCACTGGTAAACTACTGACCTCACTGGTAAACTACTGACCTCACTGGTAAACTACTGACCTCACCAGTAAACTACTGACCTCAACGGTAAACTACTGACCTCAATAGTAAACTACTGACCTCACTTGTAAACTGCTGACCTTACTGGTAAATACTGACCTCACTGGTAAACTACTGACCTCACTGGTAAATACTGACCTCACTGGTAAACCTCTGAACTCACTGTTAAATACTGACCTCACTGGTAAACTTCTAACCTCACTGGTAAACTACTGACCTCACTGGTAAACTACTGACTTCACTGGTAAACTACTGACCTCACTGGTAAACTACTGACCTCACTGGTAAACTTCTAACCTCACTGGTAAACTAATGACCTGACTGGTAAACTACTGACCTCACTGGTAAACTACTGACCTCACTGGTAAACTACTGACCTCACCGGTAAACTACTGACCTCAACGGTAAACTACTGACCTCAATAGTAAACTACTGACCTCACTTGTAAACTGCTGACCTTACTGGTAAATACTGACCTCACTGGTAAACCTCTGACCTCACTGCTAAATACTGACCTCACTGGTAAACTACTGACCTCACTGGTAAATCCTGACCTTACTGGTAAATACTGACCTCACTGGTAAACTACTGACCTCACTGGTAAATACTGACCTTACTGGTAAATACTGACCTCACTGGTAAACTACTGACCTCACTGGTAAACTACTGACCTCAATAGTAAACTACTGACCTCACTGGTAAACTACTGGCTTCACTGGTAAATACTGAACTCACTGGTAAACTGCTGAACTCACTGGTAAACTACTGGCTTCACTGGTAAATACTGAACTCACTGGTAAACTACTGAACTCATTGGTAAACTACTGACCTCACTGGTAAATACTGACCTGACTGGTAAACTACTGACCTCACTGGTAAATACTGAACTTACTGGTAAACTACTGACCTCACTGGTAAACTACTGACCTCACTGGTAAATACTGAACTTACTGGTAAACTACTGACCTCACTGGTAAACTACTGACCTCACTGGTAAATACTGAACTTACTGGTATACTAGTGACCTCAATGGTAAACTATTGACCTCACTGGTAAACTACTGATCTCACTGGTAAACTACTGACCTCACTGGTAAACTACTGACCTCGCTGGTAAACTACTGACCTCACTGGTATACTAATGACCTCACTGGTAAACTACTGACCTCACTGGTAAACTACTGATCTCACTGGTAAATACTGACCTCACTGGTATACTACTGACCGCACTGGTAAATACTGAACTCACTGGTAAACTACTGACCTCATTGGTATACTACTGATATCACTGGTAAATACTGACCTCACTGGTAAACTACTGACCGCACTGGTAAATACTGACCTCACTGGTAAACTACTGACCTCACTGGTAAATACTGACCTCACTGGTAAATACTGACCTCACTGGTAAACATCTAACATCACTGGTAAATACTGACCTCACTGGTATACTACTGACCTCACTGATAAATACTGACCTCACTGGTAAATGCTGACCTCACTGGTAAACATCTAACATCACTGGTAAATACTGACCTCACTGGTATACTACTGACCTCACTGATAAATACTGACCTCACTGGTAAATCCTGAACTCGCTTTTAAATCCTGACCTCCCAGGTAAACTACTGACCTCACTGGAAATACTGACCTCACTGATAAATACTGACCTCACTGGTAAATCCTGATCTCCCTTTTAAATACTGACCTCCCAGGTAAACTACTGACCTCACTGGTATACTACTGACCTCACTGATAAATACTGACCTCACTGGTAAATCCTGAACTCGCTTTTAAATCCTGACCTCCCAGGTAAACTACTGACCTCACTGGAAATACTGACCTCACTGATAAATACTGACCTCACTGGTAAATCCTGATCTCCCTTTTAAATACTGACCTCCCAGGTAAACTACTGACCTCACTGGTAAATACTGACCTCACTGGTAAATACTGACCTCACTGGTATACTACTGACCTCACTGATAAATACTGACCTCACTGGTAAATCCTAATCTCGCTTTGAAATACTGACCTCACTGGTAAATACTGACCTCACTGGTAAACTACTGACCTCACTGGTAAACTACTGACCTCACTGGTAAATACTGACCTCACTGGTAAACGTCTAACCTCACTGGTAAATACTGACCTCACTGGTAAACTACTGACCTCACTGGTAAACTACTGATCTCACTGGTAAAAGTCTGACCTCACTGGTAAATACTGACCTCACTGGTAAACTACTGACCTCACTGGTTAACTACTGACCTCACTGGTAAACTACTGACCTCCCTGGTAAACATCTGACCTCACCAGTAAACTACTGACCTCACCAGTAAACTACTGACCTGACTTGTATACTAATGACCTCACTGGTAAACTGATAACCAGGTGGTGAATCGCATCTCTGCATGTCTGGCAGACAAATCAGTGTGGATGACGGATCACCACCTCAAGCTGAACCTCGACAAGACGGAGCTGCTCTTCCTCCCGGGGAAGGACTGCCCGTTCCATGATCTCGCCATCACAGTTGACAATTCCATTGTGTCCTCCTCCCAGAGTGCTAAGAGCCTTGGCGTGACCCTGGACAACACCCTGTCGTTCTCCGCTAACATCAAGGCGGTGACCCGATCCTGTAGGTTCATGCTCTACGACATTCGCAGAGTACGACCCTGCCTTACACAGGAAGCGGCGCAGGTCCCCCCTCCGAACAAAAAAAGATATATAGATGTACTATTGTAAAGTGGTTGTTCCACTGGATATCATAAGGTGAATGCACCAATTTGTAAGTCGCTCTGGATAAGAGCGTCCGCTAAATTACGTAAATGTAGATGTAAATGTAAACTACTGACCTCACTGGTAAACTACGAACCTCACTGGTGAACGAATGAACTCACTGGTAAATGCTGACCTCACTGGTAAAGTAATGACCTCACTGGTAAACTTCTAACCTCACTGGTAAATACTGACCGCACTGGTAAATACTGACCGACCTCACTGGTAAACTACTATCCTCACTGGTAAACTACTGACCGCACTGGTAAATACTGTCCTCACTGGTAAACTACTGACCTCACTGGTAAATTACTATCCTCACTGGTAAACTACTGACCTGACTGGTAAACTACTGACCTCACTGGTAAACTAATGACCTCACTGGTAAACTACTGACCTCACTGGTAAACTACTGACCTCACTGGTAAACTACTGACCTCACCAGTAAACTACTGACCTCAACGGTAAACTACTGACCTCAATAGTAAACTACTGACCTCACTTGTAAACTGCTGACCTTACTGGTAAATACTGACCTCACTGGTAAACTACTGACCTCACTGGTAAATACTGACCTCACTGGTAAACCTCTGAACTCACTGTTAAATACTGACCTCACTGGTAAACTTCTAACCTCACTGGTAAACTACTGACCTCACTGGTAAACTACTGACTTCACTGGTAAACTACTGACCTCACTGGTAAACTACTGACCTCACTGGTAAACTTCTAACCTCACTGGTAAACTAATGACCTGACTGGTAAACTACTGACCTCACTGGTAAACTACTGACCTCACTGGTAAACTACTGACCTCACCGGTAAACTACTGACCTCAACGGTAAACTACTGACCTCAATAGTAAACTACTGACCTCACTTGTAAACTGCTGACCTTACTGGTAAATACTGACCTCACTGGTAAACCTCTGACCTCACTGCTAAATACTGACCTCACTGGTAAACTACTGACCTCACTGGTAAATACTGACCTTACTGGTAAATACTGACCTCACTGGTAAACTACTGACCTCACTGGTAAATACTGACCTTACTGGTAAATACTGACCTCACTGGTAAACTACTGACCTCACTGGTAAACTACTGACCTCAATAGTAAACTACTGACCTCACTGGTAAACTACTGGCTTCACTGGTAAATACTGAACTCACTGGTAAACTGCTGAACTCACTGGTAAACTACTGGCTTCACTGGTAAATACTGAACTCACTGGTAAACTACTGACCTCACTGGTATAGTAATAACCTCACTGGTAAATACTGACCTCACTGGTAAATACTGACCTCACTGGTAAACTACTGACCTCACTGGTAAACTACTGACCTCACTGGTAAATACTGACCTCACTGGTAAACTTCTGACTTCAATGGTGAATGCTGACCTCACTGGTAAACTACTGACCTCACCAGTAACTACTGACCTCACTGGTAAACTACTGACCTCACTGGTAAACTACTGACCTCACCAGTAATTACTGACCTCACTTTAAACTACTGACCTCACTGGTAAAAACTGACCTCACTGGTAAACTACTGACCTCACTGGTAAACTACTGACCTCACTGGTAAATACTGACCTCACTGGTAAATACTGACCTCACTGGTAAACTTCTGACTTCAATGGTGAATGCTGACCTCACTGGTAAACTACTGACCTCACCAGTAACTACTGACCTCACTGGTAAACTACTGACCTCACTGGTAAACTACTGACCTCACCAGTAATTACTGACCTCACTTTAAACTACTGACCTCACTGGTAAAAACTGACCTCACTGGTAAACTACTGACCTCACTGGTAAACTACTGACCTCACTGGTAAACTACTGACCTCACTGGTAGATGATACTCATTCATGTGTCTCCCAAATGGCACCTATTTAAACTATATAGTAGTCGATGTAACTTTTGACAAATGTTGTTGTAACTGACCAGTACCTCTGGGTTCTGTTCAGTAGCCCGTACCGCTGTTTTCTGTTCAGTAGCCAGTACCTCTGGGTTCTGTTCAGTAGCCAGTACCACTGGGTTCTGGTCAGTAACCGGTACCACTGGGTTCTGGTCAGTAGCCGGTACCACTGGGTTCTGGTCAGTAGCCGGTACCACTGGGATCTGGTCAGTAGCCGGTACCACTGGGTTTTGTTAAGTTGCCGTTACCACTGGGTTCTGGTCAGTAGCCGGTACCACTGGGTTCTGGTCAGTAGCCAGTACCACTGGGATCTGGTCAGTAGCCGGTACCACTGGGTTCTGGTTAGTAGTCGGATCCACTGGGTTCTGGTCAGTAGCCAGTACCACTGGGATCTGGTCAGTAGCCGGTACCACTGGGATCTGGTCAGTAGACAGTACCACTGGGTTCTGGTCAGTAGCCAGTACGACCGGGATCTGGTCAGTAGCCGGTACCACTGGGATCTGGTCTTTAGCCAGTACCACTGGGTTCTGGTCAGTAGCCAGTACCACTGGGTTCTGGTCAGTAACCGTTACCACTGGGTTCTGGTCAGTAGCCAGTACCACTGGGTTCTGGTCAGTAACCGGTACCACTGGGTTCTGGTCAGTAACCGTTACCACTGGGTTCTGGTCAGTAACCG
The DNA here is from genome assembly GCF_965601325.2 of Salmo salar. NCBI lineage: Eukaryota > Metazoa > Chordata > Actinopteri > Salmoniformes > Salmonidae > Salmo > Salmo salar. The sequence continues at coordinate 162,477,230 of NC_138299.1, read as the reverse complement.
TTACCACTGGGTTCTGGTCTTTAGCCAGTACCACTGGGTTCTGGTCAGTAACCGGTACCACTGGGTTCTGGTCAGTAGCCGGTACCACTGGGTTCTGGTCAGTAGCCGGTACCACTGGGTTTTGTTAAGTTGCCGTTACCACTGGGTTCTGGTCAGTAGCCGGTACCACTGGGTTCTGGTCAGTAGCCAGTACCACTGGGATCTGGTCAGTAGCCGGTACCACTGGGATCTGGTCAGTAGCCGGTTCCACTGGATTCTGGTCAGTAGCCGGAACCACTGTGTTCTGGTCAGTAGCCGGTTCCACTGGGTTCTGGTCAGAAGCCGGTACAACTGGGTTCTGGTCTGTAGCCGGTACCACTGGGTTCTGGTCAGTAGCCGGTTCCACTGGGTTCTGGTCAGTAGCCGGTTCCACTGGGTTCTGGTCAGTAGCCGGTTCCACTGGGTTCTGGTCAGAAGCCGGTACAACTGTGTTCTGGTCAGTAGCCAGTACCACTGGGTTCTGGTCAGTAACCGGTACCATTGGGTTCTGGTCAGTAACCGGTTCCACTGGGTTCTGGTCAGTAGCCGGTACCACTGGGTTCTGGTCAGTAGCCAGTACCACTGGGTTCTGGTCAGTAGCCGGTACCACTGGGTTCTGGTCAGTAACCGGTACCACTGGGTTCTGGTCAGTAGCCGGTACCACTGGGATCTGGTCAGTAACCGGTTCCACTGGGTTCTGGTCAGTAGCCGGTACCACTGGAATCTGGTCAGTAGCCGGTACCACTGGGTTCTGGTCAGTAGCCGGTACCACTGGGTTCTGGTCAGTAGCCGGTACCACTGGGTTCTGGTCATTAGCCAGTTCCACTGGGTTCTGGTTAGTAGCCGGTACCACTGGGTTCTGGTCAGTAGCCGGTACCACTGGGTTCTGGTCAGTAGCCAGTTCCACTGGGTTCTGGACAGTAGCCGGTACCACTGGGTTCTGGTCAGTAGCCGGTACCACTGGGTTCAGGTCAGTAGCCAGTACCACTGGGTTCTGGTCAGTAACCGGTACCACTGGGTTCTGGTCAGTAGCCGGTAACACTGGGTTCTGGTCAGTAACCGGTACCACTGGGTTCTGGACAGTAGCCGGTACCACTGGGTTCTGGTCAGTAGCCGGTACCACTGGGATCTGGTCAGTAGCCGGTACCACTGGGTTTTGTTAAGTTGAATGTACCACTGGGTTCTGGTCAGTAGCCTGTTCCACTGGGTTCTGGTCAGTATATTCATAACACCCATCGTCATGTGATGATGATGAGAAAACTCCTATTTTGCATGGTGCACATTGGCTTGTGCGTGTGAGTGCTTGTGTATATGTGTGTGTGTTTATTTCTTCATTAATCCCCCAGAACCCATAAAGCTACCCACTCGCCACTGATATGAGTTCAAAGTCTAGTTTCGATTTACATTTTGTTGAGATGTCAACAAACGTGAATTCAACTTGAAATTAACATAACAATTTACAATGTCATTGGATTTAGGGCAAAAAGACAAAATACGGCGACGTTTAGGACTTTTAGAAAATCCAGTGAGTTTTCTACGTTGATTCAACGTCTCACATTGACGTTTAGGGTTGAAATGACCTGGAAACAATGTTGGATCAATCAGTTTTCGCCCAATGAAACCCCACTTCTTTAAGGAATACCTGGGATAGGATAAAGTAATCCTTCTAACCCCCCCTTAAAAGATATAGATGCACTATTGTAAAGTGGTTGTTCCACTGGATATTATAAAGTGAATGCACCAATTTGTAAGTCGCTCTGGATAAGAGCGTCTGCTAAATGACTTAAATGTAAATGTAATGTGTCTGTCACATTTCAACACATTAGCATTTCCTTCATTAACAAATTATAATCAAATCAAATCAAATGTATTTATATAGCCCTTCTTACATCAGCTGATATCTCAAAGTGCTGTACAGAAACCCAGCCTAAAACCCCCCCAAACAGCAAGTAATGCAGGTGTAGAAGCACGGTGGCTAGGAAAAACTCCCTATAATAATATTTAACTAGGAAAGGCAGTTAAGAACAAATTCTTGTTTAAAATGAAAGCCTACACTGGCCAAATGCGGACGACACTGGGCCAGTTATACACCGCCCTATGGGACTCACAATCACGGCCGGTTGTGATACAGCCTGGATACGAACCAGGGGTGTCTGGAGTGACGCCTCTAGCACTGAGATGCGATGTTGAGCCACCAGGGAGATAATAACGTGATATTGGTTTGTGTTGGTTTGTGTTTACAGAAGCTTTCCCTTTCACCCCTAAGCATTCAGCATCCTCATTACTTTACTGTTATTCTTTTGTTATTGACTCTGAATCAACTCCCATTTCCTGGATGTTGTTGCTCATAGATTTATTGTATTGTACAAACAACCGCTGTAGATGTTTTGATTTCTCTGCTCTGTCCTCTACGGAGAAAATTATTATTGTTAATTGATTAGGACATCAAAGAAATGCAGAGGTATAGTATAGCTGAGTGGATAATCATATCAAGTATCAATACAACCTTCAGAAAAGACCTCTCCTTGTTATTGACCGATATCTGAGCTGGAGTATAGTCTTAGAGCTCAATTAGGGAATGTGAAGTCCAGCCAGTCCAATCCAGTTCCATGTCCCAGGAACCATGTTTTTCCTCCAGCCAGTTGTTACATAATGCTGAGTGGTAAGACCCTGTGAGAGGCCAGTGAGTCAGGCTGTGTGTTTCTATACTTAGCTTGATGTGAGATCTGATGGGGCTTTTTGGGAGGCCAGTGTTCATATCTACATCTCTACTTTCCCCTTGTGAAAACCCTTTATTCAACCCTCAAAGCTCACACACACTTTCACAAGCTTTTTCTTCTGGTAAGTGTTGTGATCTAGTTCGATGTGGTTGGTTGGAGTAGTGGAGTTCATTTTGAAGTGATATGTCAATCACTAGCTTTCATGATGTACTATTTTGTGAGTTGGTGACACTAAAAAAGGTCTTCAGCGATTTGTCTCACATTGTCCCTGCTTTTCTGTCTCTGCTTCCTCGTTCCTGTTTTCTAGTTTCTGCTTTGCTGCTTTCCTCCTCCATCTCCGCACAGCCTCGCCCTCCCTCCTCCCAGCCTCCTCCATCTCCCCACAGCCTCGCCCTCCCTCCTCTCAGCCTCGCCCTCCCTCCGCACAGCCTGCCCTCCCTCCTCCCAGCCTCGTCCTCCCTCCTCCCAGCCTCTCCCTCCCTCCCCACAGCCTCGCCCTCCCTCCTCCCAGCCTCGCCCTCCCTCCTCTCAGCCTCGCCCTCCCTCCCCACAGCCTGCCCTCCCTCCCCACAGCCTCTCCCTCCCTCCTCCCAGCCTCGCCCTCCCTCCCCACAGCCTCGCCCTCCCTCCCCACAGCCTCGCCCTCCCTCCTCCCAGCCTCGCCCCCCCCCCACAGCCTCGCCCTCCCTCCTCCCAGTCTCTCCCTCCCTCCTCCCAGCCTCGCCCTCCCTCCTCCCAGCCTGCCCTCCCTCCTCCCAGCCTGCCCTCCCTCCTCCCAGCCTCGTCCTCCCTCCCCACAGCCTCGCCCTCCCTCCCCACAGCCTCGCCCTCCCTCCTCCCAGTCTCTCCCTCCCTCCTCCCAGCCTGCCCTCCCTCCTCCCAGTCTCTCCCTCCCTCCCCACAGCCTCGCCCTCCCTCCCCACAGCCACTCCCTCCCTCCTCCCAGCCTCGCCCTCCCTCCTCTCAGCCTCGCCCTACCCTCCCCACAGCCTCGCCCTCCCTCCCCACAGCCTCGCCCTCCCTCCTCCCAGCCTCTCCCTCCCTCCTCCCAGGCTTGCCCTCCCTCCCTCCTCCCAGGCTTGCCCTCCCTCCTCCCAGTCTCTCCCTCCCTCCTCCCAGTCTCTCCCTCCCTCCTCCCAGCCTCGCCCTCCCTCCCCACAGCCTGCCCTCCCTCCTCCCAGGCTTGCCCTCCCTCCCTCCTCCCAGTCTCTCCCTCCCTCCTCCCAGTCTCTCCCTCCCTCCTCCCAGGCTCGCCCTCCCTCCCCCAGCCTTGCACACCCTCCTCCCAGCCTCGTCATCCCTCCTCCCAGCCTCGCCCTCCCTCCCCATAGCCTCGTCCTCCCTCCCCACAGCCTCTCCCTCCCTCCTCCCAGCCTCGCCCTCCCTCCTCTCAGCCTCGCCCTCCCCACAGCCTCTCCTTCCCTCCTCCCAGCCTCGTCCTCCCTCCCCACAGCCTCGCCCTCCCTCCCCACAGCCTCTCCCTCCCTCCTCCCAGCCTCGTCCTCCCTCCCCACAGCCTCGCCCTCCCTCCCCACAGCCTCGTCCTCCCTCCTCCCAGCCTCGTCCTCCCTCCCCACAGCCTCTCCCTCCTCCCACCCTCGTCCTCCCTCCCCACAGCCTCTCCTTCCCTCCTCTCAGCCTCTCCTCCCTCCCCACAGCCTCTCCCTCCCTCCCCTCAGCCTCGCCATCCCTCCCCACAGCCTCTCAACATATTCTGACGCTCAAGGATTTGTTCTACAATTCTCATTCCAGTATTTGTATTGACTTTCCCCTGCCTGTTAAGTTCCGTTTTCATTAATATTCCAGCTATCAGCTGGGTTGGTAAAGGTTAACCATATTAAAGCAGATGAAGAGGTTTATCTGATGTCTTTATCGGTTCGCTCTACATTCTTTTTGTTGTTCGGGAATAAATTGCCTCTACACCAAATTGTAAAAGATCATGAATTGCTGTTTCCTCTTGAATTGAGAGGAACAGCGATACAGCAATCATCAAGGGAGAGAGGACATGCATTTTACCAACTGTAAGGAAGGAGGGAGAGAGGTAATGCATTTAATCAACTGTAAGGATGGAGGGAGAGAGGTAATGCATTTAATCAACTGTAAGGATGGAGGGAGAGAGGTAATGCATTTAATCAACTGTAAGGATGGAGGGAGAGAGGTACATGCATTTAATCAACTGTAAGGATGGAGGGAGAGAGGACATGCATTTAATCAACTGTAAGGATGGAGGGAGAGAGGTAATGGCATTTAATCAACTGTAAGGATGGAGGGAGAGAGGTAATGCATTTAATCAACTGTAAGGATGGAGGGAGAGAGGTAATGCATTTAATCAACTGTAAGGAAGGATGGAGGGAGAGAGGTAATGCATTTAATCAACTGTAAGGATGGAGGGAGAGAGGTAATGCATTTAATCAACTGTAAGGATGGAGGGAGAGAGGTAATGCATTTAATCAACTGTAAGGAAGGATGGAGGGAGAGAGGTAATGCATTTAATCAACTGTAAGGATGGAGGGAGGGAGAGAGGTAATGCATTTAATCAACTGTAAGGAAGGATGGAGGGAGAGAGGTAATGCATTTAATCAACTGTAAGGAAGGATGGAGGGAGAGAGGTAATGCATTTAATCAACTGTAAGGATGGAGGGAGAGAGGTAATGCATTTTACCAACTGTAAGGAAGGATGGAGTGAGAGAGGTAATGCATTTAATCAACTGTAAGGATGGAGGGAGGGAGAGAGGTAATGCATTTTACCAACTGTAAGGAACGATGGAGAGAGAGAGGTAATGCATTTTACCAACTGTAAGGAAGGATGGAGGGAGAGAGGTAATGCATTTAATCAACTGTAAGGAAGGATGGAGGGAGAGAGGTAATGCATTTAATCAACTGTAAGGATGGAGGGAGAGAGGTAATGCATTTAATCAACTGTAAGGATGGATGGAGGGAGAGAGGTAATGCATTTAATCAACTGTAAGGATGGAGGGAGGGAGAGAGGTAATGCATTTTACCAACTGTAAGGAACGATGGAGAGAGAGAGGTAATGCATTTTACCAACTGTAAGGATGGAGGGAGGGAGAGAGGTAATGCATTTAATCAACTGTAAGGATGGATGGAGGGAGAGAGGTAATGCATTTTCTCAACTGTATGGAAGGATGGAGGGAGAGAGGTAATGCATTTAATCAATTGTAAGGATGGAGGGAGGGAGAGAGGTAATGCATTTTACCAACTGTAAGGAAGGATGATGGTTAAGGTTTGGGAAAGGCTTATATCGAAAAACTAAAAACTGGTGCCTAGCGCTGAACACGTGACCCTCAGACTGCGGCTTAAACGTCCATCCCAATCCACAACACCCTTGCAAACTGCAAGCCTACTAGAGGGTAATGGGTGCTCACGTTGTCCCTAGTGGACAGTATTGAGGACATCTCCCTACTAGAGGGTAATGGGTGCTCACGTTGTCCCTAGTGGACAGTATTGAGGACATCTCCCTACTAGAGGGTAATGGGTGCTCACGTTGTCCCTAGTGGCGAGGGCACCCCCGGGGTATGGGTGCCACGGCCCAGGGCAGTGGGCTCCCCGGGGGGGCTCACGTGCCCAGGGACGTGGGCTCCCCACAGTGGGGGTGTTCACGTCCCTAGTGGACAGTATTGAGGACATCTCCCTACTAGATGGTAATGGGTGCTCACGTTGTCCCTAGTGGACAGTATTGAGGACATCTCCCTACTAGATGGTAATGGGTGTTCACGTCCCTAGTGGACAGTATAGCTTCCACATTTCGCCAGCTCAAAACCTAATCTGGTACCTGCTGAATTGGCCCCTCCTGGCACATTCCATTAGAGAATGGGCTGACAATTCCATCTGTATGTTATTCTTACCACATACGGGCACATACGGGCACACACAGGCACATACGGGCACATACGGGTACATACGGGTACATACGGGCACATACGGGCACACACAGGCACATACGGGCACATACGGGCACACACACACAAACACATACACAAATAGCACAATCAAATACATACATAGACAGAAGCACAAAGTGATTCGTAATCATTCTAATCTAATAACATACTAGACCCTCTTTTAAAGGGATATGTCCCGCCCCTTACAATCAAATTGTTGTAAATTCTATTTCATATTAGCTCAGTGTGTGCTGTGTAGCCTCTAGACGCTGGAAGAGATGTGATTCAGTCAGACGTTGTTGTTTCCTGGTGATCTAATGAGAAGAGGCAGCAATGATGCAGTTTGTTGAAGCATTTAGTCTTCCATCCCAAATGGCCTCTATCGCCAAACACTGATTAAGAGGTGAAGCTTTTTAGGTAACGTGGACGGTGTCATTTTATACAATACAGGACGGTGTCTTTTTATACAATACAGGATGGTGTCTCTTTAATACATGATGGTGTCTCTTTAATACAGGATGGTGTCTCTTTAATACAGGATGGTGTCTCTTTAATACAGGATGGTGTCTCTTTATACAATACAGGATGGTGTCTCTTCATACAATACAGGTGGTGTCTTTCATACAATACAGGATGGTGTCTCTTCTACTACAGGATGGGCCCACATCGGATGGTGTCTCTTCATACAATACAGGATGGTGTCTCTTCATACAATACAGGATGGTGTCTCTTTATACAGTACAGGATGGTGTCTCTTTATACAATACAGGATGGTGTCTCTTCATACAATACAGGATGGTGTCTCTTTAATACAATACAGGATGGTGTCTCTTCATACAATACAGGATGGTGTCTCTTTATACTGGGCCCACAATACAGGATGGTGTCTCTTCATACAATACAGGATGGTCTCTTTATACAATACAGGATGGTGTCTCTTCATACAATACAGTATGGTGTCTCTTTATACAATACAGTATGGTGTCTCTTCATACAATACAGTATGGTGTCTCTTCATACAATACAGTATGGTGTCTCTTCATACAATACAGGATGGTGTCTCTTCATACAATACAGGATGGTGTCTCTTTATACAATACAGGATGGTGTCTCTTCATACAATACAGGATGGTGTCTCTTTATACAATACAGGATGGTGTCTCTTTATACAATACAGTATGATGTCTCTTCATACAATACAGGATGGTGTCTCTTCATACAATACAGGATGGTCTTTCTTTATACAATACAGGATGGTGTCTCTTTATACAATACAGGATGGTGTCTCTTTATACAATACAGGATGGTGTCTCTATATACTGGTGGCTCTATACAATACATGGCGTGTGCTTTATAGCATGGCATTGTTGAATACTCCTTTCTGATTGGCTTGAAGGGCATTCTAGAACATGCGTAATTTCCCTAAAATGCACGGTGTATTTGCACAGTAGAATTCAATGGCTGTAGTTAATTTTACATGTTGTGTTTTAGCTGTTTTTGAAAGCAAAAGTAGAATTGAAAAATGGTGTTGGTATTGTTGAATTCGATTTCCATAATAGCATGCTAGGACTGATGGTTTGGTTAGCTAAGTGGATAGTTATTAATGGTTAGATAGTTATCTACTGTCAAATCTACCATTCCAGTGTTTTAATTGCTATATTGTATTTACTTCGCCACCATGACCTATTTATTGCCTTTACCTCCCCTATCTCACCTCATTTGCTCACATTCTATATAGACTTATTTTTCTACTGTATTATTGACTGCATGTTTGTTTATTTCATGTGTAACTCTGTGTTGTTGTTTGTGTCCCACTGCTTTGCTTTATCTTGGCCAGGTCGCAGTTGTAAATGAGAACATGTTCTCAACTTGCCTACCTGGTTAAATAAAGGACTTGTTCTCAACTGGCCTACCTGGTTAAATAAAGGACTTGTTCTCAACTGGCCTACCTGGTTAAATAAAGGACTTGTTCTCAACTGGCCTACCTGGTTAAATAAAGGACTTGTTCTCAACTGGCCTACCTGGTTAAATAAAGGACTTGTTCTCAACTGGCCAACCTGGTTAAATAAAGGACTTGTTCTCAACTGGCCAACCTGGTTAAATAAAGGACTTGTTCTCAACTGGCCAACCTGGTTAAATAAAGGACTTGTTCTCAACTGGCCAACCTGGTTAAATAAAGGACTTGTTCTCGACTGGCCTACCTGGTTAAATAAAGGACTTGTTCTCAACTAGCCTACCTGGTTAAATAAAGGACTTGTTCTCGACTGGCCTACCTGGTTAAATAAAGGACTTGTTCTCAACTGGCCAACCTGGTTAAATAAAGGACTTGTTCTCAACTGGCCTACCTGGTTAAATAAAGGACTTGTTCTCAACTGGCCTACCTGGTTAAATAAAGGACTTGTTCTCGACTGGCCTACCTGGTTAAATAAAGGACTTGTTCTCAACTAGCCTACCTGGTTAAATAAAGGACTTGTTCTCGACTGGCCAACCTGGTTAAATAAAGGACTTGTTCTCAACTGGCCAACCTGGTTAAATAAAGGACTTGTTCTCAACTGGCCAACCTGGTTAAATAAAGGACTTGTTCTCAACTGGCCAACCTGGTTAAATAAAGGACTTGTTCTCAACTGGCCAACCTGGTTAAATAAAGGACTTGTTCTCAACTGGCCAACCTGGTTAAATAAAAGGTGAAATAAATAAATGAAATAGCTAAAATAGCAAGTCTGTTTTGTTCGGTTACCACGGCAACTAATGTAACTATCTAGTAAACGTTCTCGCTACTTCAGTGGATGTTGAACATGTTTCTACCAGCAAATGAACACTTTTCTAGTGGCAAATGTGTTCAATTATAGCCATGGTATAAAAGGGATAATCATCTCAGGGCACTATTTGTTCTCTGAAAGAAAAAATGCAACCCTGCTAGCGAGTTTTGGGAACACAGCTTCCACGTTGTTCATTATGTTCCTCAGAGCGCATATTCCCTCGTTGATTAGCCACTTAATGCATCATCATAGAGACTCAACTCACGATATCCTGAGTCAACTTCTTCTTAAAGGCACAGAGTAGTTTTAAACTGGTGTTTATTATGCATAGTGCTAATAATCACTAAGAAATAGAGGGGACCCTTTTATAGACCTATAGGGGTTTTAGTTATAAATCTGGTCTGGCCCTTTATAGACCTATAGGGGTTTTAGTTATAAATCTGGTCTGGCCCTTTATAGACCTATAGGGGTTTTAGTTATAAATCTGGCCTGGCCCTTTATAGACCTATAGGGGTTTTAGTTATAAATCTGGTCTGGCCCTTTATAGACCTATAGGGGTTTTAGTTATAAATCTGGTCTGGCCCTTTATAGACCTATAGGGGTTTTAGTTATAAATCTGGTCTGGCCCTTTATAGACCTATAGGGGTTTTAGTTATAAATCTGGCCTGGCCCTTTATAGACCTATAGGGGTTTTAGTTATAAATCTGGTCTGGCCCTTTATAGACCTATAGGGGTTTTAGTTATAAATCTGGTCTGGCCCTTTATAGACCTATAGGGGTTTTAGTTATAAATCTGGCCTGGCCCTTTATAGACCTATAGGGGTTTTAGTTATAAATCTGGCCTGGCCCTTTATAGACCTATAGGGGTTTTAGTTATAAATCTGGTCTGGCCCTTTATAGACCTATAGGGGTTTTAGTTATAAATCTGGTCTGGCCCTTTATAGACCTATAGGGGTTTTAGTTATAAATCTGGTCTGGCCCTTTATAGACCTATAGGGGTTTTAGTTATAAATCTGGCCTGGCCCTTTATAGACCTATAGGGGTTTTAGTTATAAATCTGGTCTGGCCCTTTATAGACCTATAGGGGTTTTAGTTATAAATCTGGCCTGGCCCTTTATAGACCTATAGGGGTTTTAGTTATAAATCTGGCCTGGCCCTTTATAGACCTATAGGGGTTTTAGTTATAAATCTGGCCTGGCCCTTTATAGACCTATAGGGGTTTTAGTTATAAATCTGGTCTGGCCCTTTATAGACCTATAGGGGTTTTAGTTATAAATCTGGCCTGGCCCTTTATAGACCTATAGGGGTTTTAGTTATAAATCTGGCCTGGCCCTTTATAGACCTATAGGGGTTTTAGTTATAAATCTGGTCTGGTCCTTTATAGACCTATAGGGGTTTTAGTTATAAATCTGGTCTGGCCCTTTATAGACCTATAGGGGTTTTAGTTATAAATCTGGCCTGACATCTATTTCTCCAGGTCATCAGGTGTTCAATAGCCTACTTTTTGTTCTTCTTCTTATCTCATCCAATCATATAGCCCGGCTGAGAGCCTGTTGACTTATCTCATCCAATCATATAGCCCGGCTGAGAGCCTGTTGACTTATCTCATCCAATCATATAGCCCGGCTGAGAGCCTGTTGACTTATCACAGCAGGGAATGTAATCATGTGTGTTCCAGTGGTTTTGATTGTGTGTGTGTGTGTGTGTGTGTGTGTGTGTGTGTGTGTGTGTGTGTGTGTGTGTGTGTGTGTGTGTGTGTGTGTGTGTGTGTGTGTGTGTGTCTGTCAATCCGTCTACTTGTAACTCCACGGAACTGATTACCCCTATAACTGTACCATCATGCAGTGCACAACACTCTCTCACACACACACACACACACACACACACACACACACACCCCCCCCCCCCCCCTCCTTCTGCGTCCCGAAGTGTTTTTCTTTTCCTCATAGAAAGACTTATATTGATATTCTGCATTTTGATAATGGACCAATAGGGAGCGAGCTTTCCCAGTCAGCGTCGTCCTGAGCCGCGGTGTCGCTGTAATCGTGGTTAGACCACCAGGCAACCAACTAACTGTCTAGTGACCACTGAGCTGTGAGCAGACCGCACATCAATCACAGATAGGCCCCGGGGGGGGGGCTCAGATGGCACCCTAATCCCTCTGCAGTGCCCTACTTTTGGACCAGAGTGGTGCAGTATGTAAGGAAGAGGGTGCCATTTGAGCTCAGGCGTCAGAGTTAGGTGTGAAGCTATACACTGTGACACGGGGTCAGACATAGTTGGAGGAGATGAAAATTTAGACCTTTTTTTTTTTTTTTCATTTAAATAAGCAAATGTATCTTTCCATGAGGAGCAATCTCTCTCATACAAACACACGCAAGCACATGCATACAAACGCTCATGCGTGTGCGCCCTCACACTCACACACGCACACAAGCACTCACACACACGCACACAAGCACTCACACACACACACACACACACAAGCACATGCACAGGGAGGTTAGGAAGACCTGGAAAAACCAGCCTGTTCTCATTACCACAGATAATTAGTTGCCTCATCTCCATATCTCAATGGGACCTTGTTATTGATCCTGGATGCAATAATCAACATAGATATTCAGTGATAGATGTTTTAAAGATGCATTTGTATCAATTATAGACAAACCAACAGATTATAATGATGGGTAATGGAGACATGCTACATAGGGCCCTGGTCAAAAGTATTGCACTAAAATGGTGCAATTTTAAACGTGGCCTTTAACAAGCCTTCTCTGCTTTAAATGATAATGCACCATAGCATAGCATAGCATAGCATAACATAACGATAGCATGCCTCCTCCGATTATCCATCCATCCTCATAAATAAACGAAGGCACGCTGAACTCCTGCTCTTTCAAGAGCGTGCTATTTCCAAACGTCCTTTACTATAACAGCATGTCAGATACATGTATTATTGAAACATGCTCTGGGTTCCTCACAAGATGTGACTCTCTGATATACAACAGACGACAGGAAGGAAATGAGGACGTACACCGTTTTTTTTACGTGGTTCGCTATATTTAGAAGGAAACTGGCGTAGTAACTAACCCCAACCCTTGCAACTGGTAAGCTGGAGTCTGTAGTAAGGTTCAATCTGAAATGTGTTTTGAGAATGAGATAAGGAAGGAAGGATGTGAAAAATCGAGGAAAGATGAATTGAGATGCAGTTTGACTAAGTGAACTGAAAAAGCGGCGTATAATCCTGTAACTGGGAGGTTGGAAGAGGAGGCAGAGAGGGGAGGGAGACAAAGAGAGAGAGGGAATGAGAGAGACTAGGGTAGAGACAGGAGACAGAGGGGAGATAGACAGAAAGAGACTACAGAAGGAGGTAGGAGGAGATAGAGGTGAGAGAGACAAAGAGAGAGAACAAAAGAGTGAGACTAGTGGAAACACTAGGAGACCTGAGAGGAGACACCAGGAGACCTGAGAGGAGACAACAGGAGACCTGAGAGGAGACACCATGAGACCTGAGAGGAGACACCAGGGGACCTGAGAGGAGACACCAGGAGACCTGAGAGGAGAGACCAGGGGACCTGAGAGGAGACACCAGGGGACCTGAGAGGAGACCTGAGAGGAGACACCAGGGGACCTGAGAGGAGACCTGAGAGGAGACACCAGGGGACCTGAGAGGAGACCTGAGAGGAGACACCAGGGGACCTGAGAGGAGACACCAGGGGACCTGAGAGGAGACACCAGGGGACCTGAGAGGAGACACCAGGGGACCTGAGAGGAGAGACCAGGGGATCTGAGAGGAGACACCAGGGGACCTGAGAGAAGACACCAGGGGACCTGAGAGGAGACACCAGGAGACCTGAGAGGAGACACCAGGGGACCTGAGAGGAGACACCAGGGGACCTGAGAGGAGACACCAGGGGACCTGAGAGGAGACACCAGGGGACCTGAGAGGAGACACTAGGGGACCTGAGAGGAGACACCAGGGGACCTGAGAGGAGACACCAGGGGACCTGAGAGGAGACACTGGGAGACCTGAGAGGAGACACCAGGGGACCTGAGAGGAGACACCAGGGGACCTGAGAGGAGACACTGGGAGACCTGAGAGGAGACACCAGGGGACCTGAGAGGAGACACCAGGGGACCTGAGAGGAGACACTGGGAGACCTGAGAGGAGACACCAGGGGACCTGAGAGGAGACACTGGGAGACCTGAGAGGAGACACTGGGAGACCTGAGAGGAGAGACCAGGGGACCTGAGAGGAGACACCAGGAGACCTGAGAGGAGACACCAGGGGACCTGAGAGGAGACACCAGGGGACCTGAGAGGAGACACCAGGGGACCTGAGAGGAGACACCAGGGGACCTGAGAGGAGACACCAGGGGACCTGAGAGGAGACCTGAGAGGAGACACCGGGGGACCTGAGAGGAGACACTGGGAGACCTGAGAGGAGACACCAGGGGACCTGAGAGGAGACACCAGGGGACCTGAGAGGAGACACCGGGAGACCTGAGAGGAGACACCAGGGGACCTGAGAGGAGACACCAGGGGACCTGAGAGGAGACCTGAGAGGAGACACCGGGAGACCTGAGAGGAGACACTGGGAGACCTGAGAGGAGACACTGGGAGACCTGAGAGGAGAGACCAGGGGACCTGAGAGGAGACCTGAGAGGAGACACCAGGGGACCTGAGAGGAGACACCAGGGGACCTGAGAGGAGACACCAGGGGATCTGAGAGGAGACCTGAGAGGAGACACCAGGGGACCTGAGAGGAGACCTGAGAGGAGACACCAGGGGACCTGAGAGGAGACACCAGGGGACCTGAGAGGAGACACCAGGGGATCTGAGAGGAGACCTGAGAGGAGACACCAGGGGACCTGAGAGGAGACACCAGGGGACCTGAGAGGAGACACCAGGAGACCTGAGAGGAGACACCAGGGGATCTGAGAGGAGACACCAGGGGACCTGAGAGGAGACCTGAGAGGAGACCTGAGAGGAGACACCAGGGGACCTGAGAGGAGACACCAGGGGACCTGAGAGGAGAGACCAGGGGATCTGAGAGGAGACCTGAGAGGAGACACCAGGGGACCTGAGAGGAGAGACCAGGGGATCTGAGAGGAGACCTGAGAGGAGACACCAGGGGACCTGAGAGGAGACCTGATAGGAGACACCAGGGGACCTGAGAGGAGACACTGGGAGACCTGAGAGGAGACCTGAGAGGAGACACCAGGGGACCTGAGAGGAGACACCAGGGGACCTGAGAGGAGACACCAGGGGACCTGAGAGGAGACACCAGGGGACCTGAGAGGAGACACCAGGGGACCTGAGAGGAGACACTGGGAGACCTGAGAGGAGACACCAGGGGACCTGAGAGGAGACACCAGGGGACCTGAGAGGAGACACCAGGGACCTGAGAGGAGACACCAGGGGACCTGAGAGGAGACACCAGGGGACCTGAGAGGGTTCCTCTTCTAATCCTCTCCTCCCTCATCCTATTACACACTGCCAAGGTCAAGGGCCAACTGAGCAGGAGAAGCCATTAGAGCAATTGCAAACTACTTCCTGGTTTCTTGGGCATGGAGAGAGAGCACTTGGAAAGAGAGAGAAGGGGAGGGTTAGAGGGGGGAGGATGAGGAGGAGAGAGAAGGGGCTAGGAGGAGGGAGAGGGAGGTAGGGGAGGTAGGGGGGAGGAGAGAGGGAGAAAGAGAGATGGAGAAGGTAATGAGTAGCGAGTAAGTATACAGCAGACCGGTATTCTTCTCATTTTCTCTTTATTACCTTTCTATTTATTTTTGTTTCTTTCTCTTCTCCTCATTTTTCTTTTTCTCTTTCTCTCCCCCTCTCTCGCATCCTCAACTCTCTCTCTCTACTGCTCTCACACATATTATCTCGCCTTCCTCCCTTTCCAAAAAGAGTTTGTAAGAAACATCAACTTCAGTGGCACAATAGTGACACTTGGTGGTGAGGAATCACATTGCAGCTGCTGCATCTGTAGCCTTTCTTCTGCATGAAGCATCTAAGGTGATTCCACAACGATGACAACAGTGTAGTCAATAAGTAATTGTATTAATTAATAAAATATCATCCCTTAATAGAAGTGACTTTAAAATATTACCATTATTGATTAATCCTGTCAGCCAATTGTTCCGTGGTTGCGTTTGTATTTGTATTTATTAAGGATCCCCATTAGTTCCTGCCAAGGCAGCAGCTACTCTTCCTGGGGTTTATTATAGATCCCCATTAGTTCCTGCCAAGGCAGCAGCTACTCTTCCTGGGGTTTATTATGGATCCCCATTAGTTCCTGCCAAGGCAGAAGCTACTCTTCCTGGGGTTTATTATGGATCCCCATTAGTTCCTGCCAATGCAGCAGCTACTCTTCCTATGGTTTATTATGGATCCCCATTAGTTCCTGCCAAGGCAGCAGCTACTCTTCCTGGGGTTTATTATGGATCCCCATTAGTTCCTGCCAAGGCAGCAGCTACTCTTCCTGGGGTTTATTATAGATCCCCATTAGTTCCTGTCAAGGCAGCAGCTACTCTACCTGGGGTTTATTATGGATCCCCATTAGTTCCTGCCATGGCAGCAGCTACTCTTCCTGGGGTTTATTATGGATCCCCATTAGTTCCTGTCAAGGCAGCAGCTACTCTTCCTGGGGTTTATTATGGATCCCCATTAGTTCCTGCCAAGGCAGCAGCTACTCTTCCTGGGGTTTATTATGGATCACCATTAGTTCCTGCCAAGACAGCAGCTACTCTTCCTGGGGTTTATTATGGATCCCCATTAGTTCCTGCCAAGGCAGCAGCTACTCTTCCTGGGGTTTATTATGTATCCCCATTAGTTCCTGTCAAGGCAGCAGGTACTCTTCCTGGGGTTTATTATAGATTCCTATTAGTTCCTGCCAAGGCAGCAGCTACTCTTCCTGGGGTTTATTATAGATTCCTATTAGTTCCTGCCAAGGCAGCAGCTACTCTTCCTGGGGTTTATTATGGATCCCCATTAGTTCCTGCCAAGGCAGCAGCTACTCTTCCTGGGGTTTATTATAGATTCCTATTAGTTCCTGCCAAGGCAGCAGCTACTCTTCCTGGGGTTTATTATAGATTCCTATTAGTTCCTGCCAAGGCAGCAGCTACTCTTCCTGGGGTTTATTATGGATCCCCATTAGTTCCTGCCAAGGCAGCAGATACTCTTCCTGGGGTTTATTATGGATCCCCATTAGTTCCTGCCAAGGCAGCAGCTACTCTTCCTGGGGTTTATTATAGATTCCTATTAGTTCCTGCCAAGGCAGCAACTACTCTTCCTGGGGTTTATTATGGATCCCTATTAGTTCCTGCCAAGGCAGCAGCTACTCTTCCTGGGGCCTGGGGTTTATTATGGATCCCCATTAGTTCCTGCCAAGGAAGCAGCTACTCTTCCTGGGGTTTATTATGGATCCCCATTAGTTCCTGCCAAGGCAGCAGCTACTCTTCCTGGGGTTTATTATGGATCCCTATTAGTTCCTGCCAAGGCAGCATCTACTCTTCCTGGGGTTTAATATGGATCCCCATTAGTTCCTGTCAAGGCAGCAGCTACTCTTCCTGGGGTTTATTATGGATCCCCATTAGTTCCTGCCAAGGCAGCAGCTACTCTTCCTGGGGTTTATTATGGATCCACATTAGTTCCTGTCAAGGCAGCAGCTACTCTTCCTGGGGTTTATTATAGATCCCCATTAGTTCCTGTCAAGGCAGCAGCTACTCTTCCTGGGGTTTATTATAGATCCCCATTAGTTCCTGCCAAGGCAGCAGCTACTCTTCCTGGGGTTTATTATAGATCCCCATTAGTTCCTGTCAAGGCAGCAGCTACTCTTCCTGGGGTTTATTATAGATTCCTATTAGTTCCTGCCAAGGCAGCAGCTACTCTTCCTGGGGTTTATTATGGATCCCCATTAGTTCCTGTCAAGGCATCAGCTACTCTTCCTGGGGTCCAGCAAATTTAAGGCAGTTTATACAATTTGAAAAACATTACAATACATTGACTGTGTGCCCTCAGGCCCCTACTCCACCACTACCACATATATACAGTACTAAATCCAAGTGTATGTATAGTGCGTATGTTATCGTGTGTGTGCATGTGTCTGTGCCTATGTTTGTGCCTCTTCACAGTCCCCGCTGTTTCATAAGGTTTATTTTTATCTGTTTTTTTAAATCTGATTTTACTTCTGGCATGAGTTACTTGATGTGGAATGGAGTCCCATGTAGTCATGGCTCTATGCAGTACTGTGCGCCTCCCATAGTCTGTTCTGGACTTGGGGGACTGTGAAGAGACCTCTGGTGGCATATCTTGTAGGGTATGCATGGGTTTCTGAACTGTGTGCTAGTCGTTTAAACAGACACATTGTTGTATTCAGCTTGTCAACACTTCTTACAAAATCAAGTAGTTATGATGTTCATCTCTCCTCCACTTTGAACCATGAGAGATGCATATTATTCATGTTAGCTCTCCGTGTTTATTTAAGGGACAGTTGATGCCCTGTTCTGAGGAAATTGTAATTTTCTGAGGTCCCTCTTTGTGGCACCTGACCACACGACTGAACAGTAGTCCAGGTGCGACAGACTAGGGCCTGTAGGACCTGCCTTGTTGATAGTGTTGTTAAGAAGGCAGAGCAGGGCTTTATTATGGACAGACTTCTCCCCATCTTAGCTACTGCTGTATCAATATGTTTTGACCAGGACAGTTTACAATCCAGGGTTACTCCAAGCAGTTTAGTCACATCAACTTGCTCAATTTCCACATGATATATTACAAGATTTAGTTCAGGGTTTAGTGAATGATTTCTCCCAAATACAATGCTTTTAGTTTTTTTTAAATATTTAGGAGTAACTTATTCCTTGCCACCCATTCTGAAACTAACTGCAGCTCTTTGTTAACCTCTTGGGGCTATGTGGGAGGACGCTAGCGTGCCACCCGTGGTGCACCCTATCAACAGCAGGTGCATTTCAAGAGCGGCAAATTTGAAACCAAATAAATGTCAAAATTCAAATTTTTCAAACATACAACTATCTTACACCCTTTGAAAGATAAACATCTCCTTAATCTAACCACGTTGTCCGATTTCAAAAAGGTTTTACGGCGAAAGCATAAAGTTAGATTATGTTAGGAGAGTACATTGACAATAGCTGTGTGTAATGTTTTGTCAATTCAAAGACAGGCGTCACCAAAACCATAAAACCAGCTAAAATGATGCACTAACCTTTGACAATCTCCATCAGATGACACTCCTAGGACATTATGTTAGACAATGCATGCATTTTTAGTTCTATCAAGTTCATATTTATATCCAAAAACAGCGTTTTACTATGGCGTTGATGTTCAGGAAATCGTTTCCCTTCAATAACCGGCAGTCAAGTCAGCACCACAAATTAAATAATTAAAATTAGAAAACATTGGTAAAATATTATATTGTCATTTAAAGAATTATAGATTTACATCTCTTGAACGCAATCGACTTGCCAGATTTAAAAATAACCTTACTGGGAAATCATACTTTGCAATAATCTGAGCACTGCGCCCAGAAAAATACGCTTTGCGATACAGACAAACGGCCATGTTGGAGAGATCTAAAATCCAAAATACTATGTAAATAATCCATTACCTTTGATTCTCTTCATCAGATGTCACTTCCAGGAATCCCAGGTCCATAACGAATGTAGTTTTGTTCAAAAAAGCTCATCATTTATGTCCAAAAAGCTCTGTGTTGTTAGCACATGATCTAAGCCCGCCGGACTTCACTTCATGAACGAGGGGAAAAAATATATTTACGTTCGTTCAAACATGTCAAACGTTGTATAGCATAAATCATTAGTGCCTTTTGTAACCAGAACATGAATAATATTCAAGGTGGACGAATGCATTCTCTTTTAAAACGTATTGGAACGAGGGTACCCAACATGACCTCACGCGCCAGAGTCTAATCGGCCATCACAGTTCCAAGGCTCTTGTTCGGTCAGATCTCATAGTAGAAGATTCAAAACACTTTGTAAAGGCTGGTGACATCTAGTGGAAGCAATAGGAAGTGCCAAAACATTAATCAGCCCCTGTGTGTTTCAATGGCATAGGCTTAAAGGTAATTCAACACATCAGGTATCCACTTCCTGTCAGAAAATGTCTCAGGGTTTTGCCTGCCAAATGAGTTCTGTTATACTCACAGACACCATTCAAACAGTTTTAGAAACTTTAGGGTGTTTTCTATCCATATATAATAAGTATATGCATATTCTAGTTACTGGGTAGGATTAGTAACCAGATTAAATCGGGTACGTTTTTTTATCCAGCCGTGAAAATACTGCCCCCTAGCCCCAACAGGTTTTAAGTGTTGCAGTCATTTCAGTCGCTGTAGTATCTGACGTGTATAGTGTTGAGTCATCAGCATACATAGACACTCTGGCTTTACTCAGAACCAGTGGCATGTCATTAGTAAAGATTGAAAAAGGTAAGGGGCCTAGACAGCTGCCCTGGGGAATTCCTGATTCTACCTGGATTATGTTGTAGAGGCTTCCATTAAAGAACGCCATCTGTGTTCTGTTAGACAGGTAACTCTTTATCCACAATATAGCAGGTGGTGTATAGCCATAACACATACTCTACCAGTCAAACGTTTGGACACACCTACTCATTCAAGTGTTTTTCTTTATTTTTACTATTTTCTACATTGTAGAACAATAGTGAAGAAATCAAACTATGAAATAACACACATGGAATCATGTAGTAACCAAAATAGTGTTAAACAAATCAATATATATTTTATATTTGAGATTCTTCAAAGTAGCCACATTTTGCCTTTATGACAGCTTAACACACTATTAAATGAGTGAATGAGTTGACGTGTCCACACTTTTGACTGGTACTGTATGTTTTTCCATCAGCAGACGATGACCTATAATATGAAAAGCCGCACTGAAGTCTAAAGCAGCTTTTTTATCATCAATTTCTCTCAGCCAATCATCATTTGTGTAAGTCCTGTGCTTGTTGAGTGTCCTTCCCTATTAGCGTGCTGAAAGTCTGAAAGTCTGTTGTCAGTTTGTTTACTGTAAAATATCAATGTATCTGGTCAAACACTATTTTTTCCAAAGATTTACGAAGGGTTAGTAACAGGCTGATGAGTCAGCTATTTGAGCCAGAAAAAAAGGGGCTTTACTATAAACAAATTACTTTAGCTTCCCTCCGGGCCTGAGGGCACACACTTTCTAGAAGGCTTAAATTGAAGATATGGCAAATAGGAGTGGCAATATTGTCCGCTATTATGCCCAGTAATTTTTCATCCAAGTTGACAGACCCAGGTGGCTTGTCATTGTTGATACACTTCACTTGTGGATCTTCCAAGCTTTGGAGATCAAACCAGGAATATTTATTTCCTAAATAGCGATAGATTTTTCTTCGTCACTAATCCAGCATAGTTCCTGTTTTCACTGCAACATTTTTCTCCAACAATATACACGCTGAAATCATCCAGATTCCGGCCCTTTCTAGTTCGTTTTTTCCTAGCCACCTTCCAGCTTCAACATCTTTTATTGCTTGCTTTTTGGTGTTCTAGACTAAGTTTCTGTATAGCACTGTGACATCTGCTGATGTAAAAAGGGCTTTATAAATACATTTGATTAATTGATTGATTAATCAAGTAAAATAAAATAAAAAAGTTCCATTCATTCTGGACCTCCCCTAAACCACAGACAGTGCATAACTGTTCTTCTTCATCTAAGGCATTGAACCGACCTACTTCGGAGGCATTAACCCGGTTCTCAACAAGGACTTTTGGTTTCTGGTTAGGTGAGAGGTGACATAACATTCTGGATTGGAGCTGTTTTTTTTTTATCTGGTTGTAAGTTCTGAGTTTTGGTTTAAACCATATATCAGTTGACCATTTTACAAACTTGTGTTTGATCCTGTTGACATTGCATCCTAACTCCTTCCTAATATGTGTTTTAGATCAGCATCCCTAAATATCAATTCCTTTGTCCAGGGTAGTAGTGTGTTTTATCCCAGTTGAAAACCTTTTTTTGTTATTCTGTTCTCTGGCATATTAATAAGGCGGTTCCATAACCTAATCATTTCACACCTCTCCATTATTTTGATATCCAACCCTCTCTGTCAATAGCAAAACTTGTGGCTCTCCCAGAAAACATGTTATGGCTCTGTTTTAGTCATTTAGCAGACGCTCTTATCCAGAGCGACTTACAGTAGTGAATGCATACATTTCATACGTTTTTTATTATTTTTTATATATATATTTTTTTTTTTGCATACTGGCCCCCCGTGGGAATCGAACCCACAACCCTGGCGTTGCAAACACCATGCTCTACCAACTGAGCTACAGGGAAGGCCAGGTTTTGAATAGAGTTAGATTCTTTAAAAGCCCAGATTCCAGCAGCATAGTTCAGTATAGCATAAACACATTCATTATATTATTATATTATTCATTATATTATTATATTCATATGTGAATATGTACAAAAGTTATGGTCTTCATACAGTAGATCTTCAGTTTACTACCAAAAGCTCTACATGCAGAATCTGATAAAGTCTGTCACGACTTCCACCGAAGTCGGTCCCTCTCCTCGTTCGGGCGGCGTTCGGGGGTCGACGTCACCGGCCTTCTAGCCACCGCCGATCCTCTTTCCATTTGTTTTGTCTTACACACCTGGTTTCAATCCCCCAATTACTTGTTCATTATTTAACCCTCTGTTCCCACCATGTTTGTTTTGTGAGTAATTGTTTGTCTTGTATACGGTCTGTTATTGTGGGCAGGTATATTGTGTTGTAGTTTGTGAATACTTGAGTAAATATGTTGATTACTCATATCTGCTGTCCTGCGCCTGACTCTCTACACCAGCTACACACAGGCCAATTACAAAAGTCTTTATACTCTCCTCAAATGGTCATACATGCATCAAACAGGAAACTAAGGTATTTATATGAGCTGGTGTTGTTTAGGGGGCATTGATCCAAAAGAGAAGTACAGAATACTTCTTAGTGTACCCTTTAGTCTGACGTTTATCATCTGGGTTTCATCTGGGTTTCGTCTGGGTTTCATCTGGGTTTGATCATCCATCTCCACTTTGTACACCAGAGATGGACAGTGTTCAACATACATTGCAAATCAAACTCACTCTCTGCAAGGAGGACAATATCATCTGTCTGCAATAGTATCCCCACAGCAGAATAGTCATTCTATTTCCAGGAGTATCCCCAGAGTTAAGTCATGTAATTCCATGAGTATCCCCAGAGTTAAGTCATGTAATTCCATGAGTATCCCCAGAGTTATGTCATGTATTTCAATGAAATGTATTAATAAAGCACTTTTTACATAAGCCGATGTCACAAAGTGCTATTCAGAAAACCAGCCTAAAACCACAAACAGCAAGCAATACATATGTAGAAGCACGGTGGCTAGGAAAAACTCCCTAGAAAGGCCGGAACCAGGCTCTGAGGGGTGGCCAGTCCTCTTCTGGCTGTGCCGGGTGGAGATTATAACAGAACATGGCCAAGATGTTCAAATGTTCATAGATGACCAGCAGGTTCAAATAATAATAATCACAGTGGTTGTAGAGGGTGCAACAGGTCAGCACCTCAGGTGTAAATGTCAGTTGGCTTTTCATAGCCGATCATTCAGAGTTAGAGACAGCAGGTCCGGTAGAGAGAGTGTCCAAAACAGCAGGTCCAGGACGAGGTAGCACATCCAATGAACAGGTCAGGGTTCCATAGCCGCATGCAGAAGAGTTGAAACTGGAGCAGCAGGAGTCATCAGGCCAGGTAGTCTTGAGGCATGGTTCAGGTCCTCCGAGACAAGAGTGAGAGAGAAAGTGAGAGAGGAAAAAGAGAGAGAGAGAATTAGAGGGAGCGTACTTAAATTTACACAGGTCACCGGATAAGACAAGAGAAATACTCCAGATATAACAGACTGACCCTAGCCCTCCGACACACAAACTATTGCAGCATAAATACTGGAGGCTGAGACAGGAGGGGTCAGGAGACGCTGTGGCCCCATCCGACGATACCCCCAAACAGGGCCAAACAGGCAGGATATAACCCCACCCACTTTGCCAAAGCACAGCCCCCACACCACTAGAGGGATATCTTCAGCCACCATCCTACAACCCTGAGACAAGGCCGAGTATAGCCCACGAAGACCACCCCCACGGCACAAACCCAAGGGGGGTGCCAACCCAGACAGGAAGACCACGTCAGTGACGCACCCCTCCCAGGGACGGCATGGAAGAACACCAGTAAGCCAGTGACTCAGCCCCCTGTGAAAGGATTAGAGGCAAAGAATCCCAGTGGAGAGAGAGAAACCGGCCAGGCAGAGACAGCAAGGGCGGTTCGTTGCTCCAGTGCCTTTCCGTTCACCTTCACACTCCTGGGCCAGACTATACTCAATCATAGGACCTACTGAAGAGATGAGTCTTCAATAAAGACTTAAAGGTTGAGACTGAGTCTGCGTCTCTCTCATGGATAGGCAGACCATTCCATAAAAATTGAGCTCTATAGGAGAAAGCCCTGCCTGCAACTGTTTGCTTAGAAATTCTAGGGACAGTAAGGAGGCCTGCGTATTTTGACCGTAGCGTACGTGTAGGTTTCTACGGCAGGACCAAATCGGAAAGATAGGTAGGAGCAAGCCCATGTAATGCTTTGTAGGTTAGCAGTAAAACCTTGAAATCAGCCCTTGCCTTAACAGGAAGCCAGTGTAGGGAGGCTAGCACTGGAGTAATATGATACTTTTTTTGGTCCTAGTCAAGATTCTAGCAGCCGTATTTAGCACTAACTGAAGTTTATTTAGTGCTTTATCCGGGTAGCCGGTAAGTAGAGCATTGCAGTAGTCTAATCTAGAAGTGACAAAAGCATGGATTTATTTTTTCTGCAAAATTTTTGGACAGAATGTTTCTGATTATTGCAATGTTACAAAGATGGAAAAAAAGCTGTCCTCTAAATATTCTTGATATGTTCGTCAAAAGAGAGATCAGGGTCCAGAGTAACGCCGAGGTCCTTCACAGTTTTATTTGAGACGACTGTACAACCATCCAGATTAATTGTCAGATTCAACAGAATATTTCTTTTTTCTTTTTTTTGTTGTCAGATGTTACTATGGAATACGGAAGTATAATTACAAGCATTTCATAAGTGTCAAAGGCTTTTATTGACAATTACATGAAGTTGATGCAAAGAGACAATATTTGCAGTGTTGACCCTTCTTTTTCAAGACCTCTGCAATCTACCCTGGCATGCTGTCAATTAACTTCTGGGCCACATCCTGACTGATAGCAGCCCATTATTGCATAATAAATCTTTGGAGTTTGTCAGAATTTGTGGGGTTTTTGTTTGTCCACCCGCCTCTTGAGGATTGACCACAAGTTCTCAATGAGATTAAGGTCTGGAGAGTTTCCTGGCCATGGACCCAAAATATCAATGTTTTGTTCCCCGAGCCACTTAGTTATCACTTTTGCCTTATGGCAAGGTGCTCCATCATGCTGGAAAAGGCATTGTTCATCACCAAACTGTTCCTGGATGGTTGGGAGAAGTTGCTCTTGGAGGATGTGTTGATACCATTCTTTATTCATGGCTGTGTTCTTAGGTAAAATTGTGAGTGAGCCCAGTCCCTTGTCTGAGAAGCAACCCCACACATGAATGGTCTCAGGATGCTTTACTGTTGGCATGACACAGGACTGATGGCAGCGTTCACCTTGTCTTCTCTGGACAAGCTTTTTTCCGGATGCCCCTAAACAATCGGAAAGGGGATTCATACCCCAGTCCTCAGCAGTCCAATCCCTGTACCTTTTGCAGAATATCAGTCTGTCCCTGATGTTTTTCCTGGAGAGAAGTGGCTTCTTTGCTGTCCTTCTTGATACCAGGCCATCCTCCAAAAGTCTTTGCCTCACTGTGCGTGCAGATGCACTCACACCTGCCTGCTGCCATTCCTGAGCAAGCTCTGTACTGGTGGTGCCCCGATCCCGCAGCTGAATCAACTTTAGGAGACGGTCCTGGTGCTTGCTGAACTTTCTTGGGCACCTTGAAGCCTTCTTTACAACAATTGAACCGCTCTCCTTGAAGTTCTTGGTGATCCGATAAATGGTTGATTTAGGTGCAATCTTACTGGCAGCAATATCCTTGCCTGTGAAGCCCTTTTTGTGTAAAGCAATGATGACGGCACGTGTTTCCTTGCAGGTAACCATGATTGACAGAGGAAGAACAGAGGAAGAACAATGATTCCAAGCACCACCCTCCTTTTGAAGCTTCCAGTCTGTTATTCAAACTCAATCAGCATGACAGAGTGATCTCCAGCCTTGTCCTCGTCAACACTCACACCTGTGTTAACGAGAGAATCACTGACATGATGTCAGCTGGTCCTTTTGTGGCAGGGCTTAAAATGCAGTGGAAATGTTTTGGGGGGATTCAATTCATTTGCATGGCAAAGAGGGACATTGCAATTAATTGCAATTCATCTGATCACTCTTCATAACATTCTGGAGTATATGCAAATTGTCATCATACAAACTTGAGGCGGCAGACTTTGTGAAAATGTATATTTGTGTCATTCTCAAAACTTTTGGCCATGACTATACAGCTGTGTTTCAAGAGGCTTTATTACTGCCACTTTTAGTGAGTTTAGTACACATCCAATGGATAGGGAGCCGTTTATTATGTTCAAGTGCTACGGGGCGGTTGTCATTTAGGCAGGTTGCCTTTGTGTTCTTGGGCACAGGGACTATGGTGGTCTGCTTGAAACATGTTGGTATTACAGACTCAATCAGGGACATGTTGAAAATGTCAGTGAAGACACCTGCCAGTTGGTCAGCACATGCCCGGAGCACACATCCTGGTATCCGTCTGGCCCCGCAGCCTTGTCTATGTTGACTTGTTTAAAGGTCTTACGTCAGCTACGGAGAGGGTGATCACACAGTCGTCTGGAACAGCTGATGCTCTCATGCATGCCTCAGTGTTGCTTGCCTTGAAGCGAGCATAGAAGTGATTTAGCTCGTCTGGTAGGCTCGTGTCACTGGGCAGCTCGCTTCATATAATGTCTTGCGTCATATAATGTATGACACAAGACATATTATACATACGACCTGTAATATACTCTATGTTGGAGATGAATTCTCGGGATACTCACTCTGGGGAGACTTGTTTACGTGCTGCTGTGCCAGTCGTCTGGAACAGCTGATGCTCTCATGCATGCCTCAGTGTTGTGCCATTTGTTGCTAATGTTTCTTTGCTACCTGCCAACTTTACGGTTTTTACTTTTTAACCTGTTATGGCTAGGGGGCAGTATTTTCACGGCTGGATAAAAAACGTACCCGATTTAATCTGGTTACTACTCCTGCCCAGTAACTAGAATATGCATATAATTATTGGCTTTGGATAGAAAACACTCCAAAGTTTCTAAAACTGTTTGAATGGTGTATGTGTATAACAGAACTCATATGGCAGGAAAAAAATGGAGAAAAATCCAACCAGGAAGTGGGAAATCTGATGCTTTTCGTCTTTTCAAGTCATTACCTATCTAACACACAGTGACTTAGGGTTCATTTTGCACTTCCTAAGGCTTCCACTAGATGTCAACAGTCTTTAGAACCTTGTTTAAGGCTTTTGCAGTGAACAGAGAGTGAACAAGAAGGCCGGGAAGTTGGTGACTCAGAAAATGACATGAGTTCAGTGGCGTGCGTTCACGTGATGAGTTAGCTGTGTTCCATAACGTTTTTCAAGACATTGGAATCGTCCGGTTGGAATATTATTAAAGTTTTATGTTAAAAAGGCCCTAAAGATTGATGCTATACATCGTTTGACATGTTTCTATGAACGTAAATATAACTTTTTTTGACTTTTCGTCGTGAAATTTTCGCCGCGCTTCCTACATTTGGAGTAGCTTACTGAACGCGCAAACAACAAGGAGGTATTTGGACATAAATTATGGACTTTATAGAAAGAAACAACATTTATTGTGGACCTAGGATTCCTGTGAGTGCATTCTGATGAAGATCATCAAAGGTAAGTGAATATTTATAATGCTATTTATGATTTTAGATGACTCCAAAATGGCGGGTATCTGTATTGCTGGTTTGGTTTTCTGAGCACAGTACTCAGATTATTGCAAAGTGTGCTTTCCCCGTGAAGCTTTTTTGAAATCTGTCACAGCGGTTGCATTAAGGAGATGTTTATCTATAATTCTTTGAATAACAGTTTAATATTTTATCAACGTTTATGATGAGTATTTCTATAAATTGATGTGCTCATTCACCGGAAATTTTTGAAGGAAAAACATTTCTGAACATTACGGGCCAATGTAAAATGGGTTTTTTGGATATAAATATGAACTTTATCGAGCAAAACATACATGTATTGTGTAACATGAAGTCCTATGAGTGCCATCTGATGAAGATCATCAAAGGTTAGGGCTTAATTTTAGCTGTATTTCTGGTTTTTGGAAAATGGCTGTGTGGCTTTTCTTGTTTAGGTGGTGTCCTAACATAATCTAATGTTTTGCTTTCGCCGTAAAGCCTTTATGAAATCGGACAATGTGGTTGGATTAATAACGAGAGTCTTATCTATAAAATGGTGTATAATACTTGTCTGTTTGATAAATTTGATTTATGAGATTTTGGTTGTTTTGAATTTGCCGCCCTGCTATTTCATTGGCTGTTGAATAGTGTGTCCCACAGGTGGGACGGTCACGTCCCACATACCCAAGAGAGGTTAACCAGGTAGGCCAGTTGAGAACAAGTCCTTTATTTAACCAGGTAGGCCAGTTGAGAACAAGTCCTTTATTTAACCAGGTAGGCCAGTTGAGAACAAGTTCTCATTTACAACTGCGACCTGGCCAAGATAAAGCGCGTCCCACATACCCAAGAGAGGTTAAATTACCCTTGCCTAATGATTGCGTCTGTTGCTGGGCTATATCCTCACTATAATGTGATCGTTCTCCTGTATATTGAGTACAGCGACTGCAATTAGAAGGCATAATGTTAACGTTACTACTGCTTCGGTAGAACCAGATAAAGCTTCTGGGGAAAAAAGTTGAATGAAAAAAGTTGAGCGATGGAAAAATTAAAAATACAAAACGGTAATTAACCTCTTACATCTAGACGTTCCGCTAGCGGAACACCTGCTCCAATATCCAATGATGGGCGTGGCGCGAATTACAAATTCCTCAAAAATACAAAAACTTCTATTTTTCAAACATATGACTATTTCACAGCATTTTAAAGACAAGAATCTCCTTTATCTAACCACACTGTCCGATTTCAAAAAGGCTTTACAGCGAAAGCAAAACATTAGATTATGTCAGCAGAGTACCAAGCCAGAAATAATCAGACACCCATTTTTCAAGCTAGCCTGCCCATTTTTCAAGCTAGCCTGGGGGCAGTATTGACACGGCTGGATAAAAAACATACCCGATTTAATCTGGTTACCACTCCTACCCAGTAACTAGAATATGCATATACTTATTACATATGGATAGAAAACACCCTAAAGTTTCTAAAACTGTTTGAATGGTGTCTGTGAGTATAACAGAACTCAAATGGCAGGTCAAAACCTGAGAGATTCCTTTACAGGAAGTGGCCTGTCTGACCATTTCTTGAACTTCTTTTCCATCTCTATCTTTTACTAAGGATCTCTGCTCTAACGTGACACTTCCCACGTCGTCCATAGGCGCTCAGAGCCCGGGAAAAAACAGAATGTCGTCATTCCAGCCCCAGGCTGAAACACATGATCGCCTTTCTCAAGTGGCCGATCAAGGGACTCTGGGCTTATGCGCGTGACCCGACCGCCCCCGCCTTTGTGATTTTTTCCTCTGTTTGCCGAAAAGGAGATTCCCTGTCGGAATATTATCGCTTTTCTACGAGAAAAATGGCGTAAAATTTGATTTTAAACAGCGGTTGACATGCTTCGAAGTACGGTAATGGAATATTTAGAATTTTATTGTCACGAATTGCGCCATGCGCGCGACACTTCTTTACCATTTCGGATAGTGTCTGGAACGCACGAACAAAACGCCGCTATTCGGATATAACGATGGATTATTTTGGACCAAACCAACATTTGTTATTGAAGTAGCAGTCCTGGGTGTGCATTCTGACGAAGACAACAAAAGGTAATCAAACTTTTATAATAGTAAATATGATTATGGTGAGTGCTAAACTTGCCGGGTGTCTAAATAGCGAGCCTGTGATGCCTGGGCTATGTACTTAGAATATTGCAAAATGTGCTTTCACCAAAAAGCTATTTTAAAATCGGACATATCGAGTGCATAGAGGAGGTCTGTATCTATAATTCTTAAAATAATTGTTATGCTTTTTGTGAACGTTTATCGTGAGTAATTTAGTAAATTGTTAGTATTAGGCAGTTTACTCAGGGCACGCTTTTCATCCGAAAATGAAAATACTGCCCCCTATACCTTAAAAAGTTAAGCAGCGGGTCGGAGTCGGAGGCCGAGCCTTCTCTGGTCTCTACTCCTCTCGTTATGGGGTCTGAGACGCCGAAGCCTTCCACCATTAGCTCTGACAAATTGAAAACCCTAGTCATTGGCGACTCCATTACCTGCATTATTAGAATTAAAACAAATCATCCAGCGATCATACACGGTTTACCAGGGCTACCGACGTTAAGGCTAATCTAAAGACGGTGCTGGCTAAAGCTAAAACTGGCGAGTGTAGAGAGTATAGGGATATTGTTGTCCACGTCGGCACCAACGATGTTAGGATGAAACAGTCAGAGGTCACGAAGCGCAACATAGCTTCAGCGTGTAAATCAGCTGGAAAGATGTGTCGGCATCGAGTATTTATGGCCCCCTCCCAATTATGGGGAGTGATGAGCTCTACAGCAGAGTCTCTGGCCCCCTCCCAGTTAGAGGGAGTGAGGAGCTCTACAGCAGTCTCACAACTCAATCGCTGGTTGAAAACTGTTTTCTGCCCCTCCCAAAATATATAATTTGTAGATAATTGGCCCTCTTTCTGGGACTCACACACAAACAGGACCAAGCCTGGCCTGCTAAGGAGTGACGGCCTCCATCCTAGCTGGAGGGGTGCTCTCATCTTATGAGAGAGCCTGCTGCCTGGCTTGCACCCAGTAATCCACCCTGACAGCTTAGTGGAGTCTGCCACTAGCACAGTCAGTGTAGTCAGCTCAGCTATCCCCATTGAGACCGTGTCTGTGCCTCGATCTAGGTTGGGCAAAACCAAACATGGCGGTATTCGCCTAAGCAATCTCACTGGAATAAAGGCCTCCTCCATTCCTGCCATTATTGAAAGAGATTGTGATATCTCACATCTCAAAATAGGGCTACTTAATGTTAGATCCTTCACCTCCAAGGCAGTTATAGTCAATTAACTAATCACTGATCATAATCTTGATGTGATTGGCCTGACTGAAACATGGTTAAGAAAAATGAATTTACTGTGTTAAATGAGGCCTCTCCTCCTGGTTACACTAGTGACCATATCCCCCGCGCATCCCGCAAAGGTGGTGTTGTTGCTAACATTTACGATAGCAAATTTCAATTTACAAAACAAATGAATGCATTTTCGTCTTTTGAGCATTTAGTCATGTAATATATGCAGCCTACTCAATCAGTTTTTATAGCTACTGTTTACAGGCCTCCTGGTCCATATACAGAGTTCCTCACTGGGTTCCCTGAATTCCTATCGGACCGTGTGGTCATGGCAGATAACATTCACATTTTTGGTCACTTTAATATTCACATGGAAAAGTCCACAGACCCACTCCAAAAGGCTTTCGGAGCCATCATCGACTCAGTGGGTTTTGTCCAACATGTCTCTGGACCTAGTTTTGTCCCGTGGAATAAATATTGTGGATCTTTAATGTTTTTCCTCATAATCCTGGACTATAGTGGCTCAGTTGGTAGAGCATGGTGTTTGCAATGCCAGGGTTGTGGGTTCGATTCCCACGGGGGACCAGTACGGAGAAAAAAAATGTATGCGTTCACTACTGTAAGTCGCTCTGTATAAGAGCGTCTGCTAACTGACTAGAATGTAAAAATGTATCGGACCATCATTTTATTACGTTTGCAATACCAACAATAATCTGCTCAGACCCCAACCAAGGATCATCAAAAGCCGTGCCATAAATTCTCAGACAACCCAAAGATTCCTAGATGCCCTTCCAGACTCCCTCCACCTACCCAAGGATGTCAGAGTACAAATATCGGTTAACCACCTAACTAAGGAACTAAATTTAACCTTGCGTAATACCCTAGATGCAGTTGCACCCCTAAAAACAAAAAATATCTGTCATAAGAAACTAGCTCCCTGGTATACAGAAAATACCTGAACCCTGAAGCAAGCTTCCAGAAAATTGGAATGGAAATGGCGCCACACCAAACTGGAAGTCTTCCGACTAGCTTGGAAAGACAGTACCGTGCAGTATCGAAGAGCCCTCACTGCTGCTCGATCATCATATTTTTCCAACTTAATTGAGGAAAATAAGAACAATCTGAAATAACCATGATATGGCAATAAACGTCTCTCTATCCACCGGATGTGTACCAAACTCACTAAAAGTGGCAGTAATAAAGGCTCTCTTGAAAAAGCCAAACCTTGACCCAGAAAATATAAAAAACTATTGGCCTATATCGAATCTTCCATTCCTCTCTAAAACTTTAGAAAAAGCTGTTGTTCAGCAACTCACTGCCTTCCTGAAGACAAACAATGTATACGAAATGCTTCAGCCTGGTTTTAGACCCCATCAAAGGACTGAGACTCCACTTGTGAAGGTGGGAAATTACCTTTTAATGGTGTCAGACCGAGGCTCTGCATCTGTCCTCGTGCTCTGAGACCTTAGTGCTGCTTTTGATACCATCGATCACCACATTCTTTTGGAGAGATTGGAAACCCAAATTGGTCTACACGGACAAGTTCTGGCCTGGTTTAGGTCCTGTGTGGCTCAGTTGGTAGAGCATGGTGTTTGCAACGCCAGGGTTGAGGGTTTGATTCACACGGGGGACCAGTACGGAAAAAATGTATGCATTCACTACTGTAAGTCGCTCTGGATAAGAGCGTCTGCTAAATGACGTAAATGAAAATGTTTAGATCTTATCTGTCGGGAAAGATAGCAATTTGTCTCTGTGAATGGTTTGTCCTCTGACAAATCAACTGTAAATTTCGGTGTTCCTCAAGGTTCCGTTTTAGGACCACTATTGTTTTCACTAGATATTTTACCTCTTTGGGATGTCATTCGAAAACATAATGTTAACTTTCACTACTATGCGGGTGACACACAGATTATATTTCAATGAAACATGGTGAAGCCCCAAAATTGCCCTCGCTAGAAGCCTGTGTTTCAGACATAAGGAAGTGGATGGCTGCAAACGTTCTAATTTTACCTCGGACAAAACAGAGATGCTTGTTTTAGGTCCCAAGAAACAAAGAAATATTCTGTTGAATCTGACAATTAATCTTGATGGTTGTACACTCGTCTCAAATAAAACTGTGAAGGACCTCAGCGTTACTCTGGACCCTGATCTCTCTTTTGACGAACATATGAAGACTGTTTAAAGGACAGCTTTTTTTTCCATCTATGTAACATTGCAAAAATCAGAAACTTTCTGTCCAAAAATTATGCAGAAAAATTAATCCATGCTTTTGTTACTTCTAGGTTAGACTACTGCAATGCTCTATTATCCGGCTACCCGGATAAAGCACTAAATAAACTTCAGTTAGTGCTAAATACGGCTGCTAGATTCCTGACGAGAACCAAAAAATGTGATCATATTACTCCAGTGCTAGCCTCCCTACACTGGCTTCCTGTTAAGGCAAGGGCTGATTTCAAGGTTTTACTGCTAACCTACAAAGCATTACATGGGCTTGCTCCTACCTATCTTTCCAATTTGGTCCTTCTGTACATACCTACACGTACGCTACGATGACAAGACGCAGGCCTCCTAATTGTCCCTAGAATTTCTAAGCAAACAGCTGCAGGCAGGGCTTTCTCCTATAGAGCTCCATTTTTATGGAATGGTCTCCCTACCCATGTGAGAGACGCAGACTCGGTCTCAACATTTAAGTCTTTACTGAAGACACATCTCTTCAGTAGGTCCTATGATTGAGTGTAGTCTGGCCCAGGAGTGTGAAGGTGAACGGAAAGGCACTGGAGCAATGAACCGCCCTTGCTGTCTCTGCCTGGCCGGTTCCCCTCTCTCCACTGGGATTCTCTGCCTCTAACCCTATTACAGGGGCTGAGTCACTGGCGTACTGGTGCTCTTCCATGCCGTCCCTAGGAGGGGTGTGTCACTTGAGTGGGTTGAGTCGCTGACGTGGTCTTCCTGTCTGGGTTGGCGCCCCCCCTTGGGTTGTGCCGTGGCGGAGATCTTTGTGGGCTATACTCGGCCTTGTCTTGGGATGGTAAGTTGGTGGTTGAAGACATCCCTCTAGTGGTGTGGGGGCTGTGCTTTGGAAAAGTGGGTGGGGTTATATCCTGCCTGTTTGGCCCCGTCCGGGGGTATCATCGGATGGGACCACAGTGTCTCCTGACCCCTCCTGTCTCAGCCTCCAGTATTTATGCTGCAATAGTTTATGTGTCGGGGGGCTAGGGTGAGTCTGTTATATCTGGAGTATTTCTCCTGTCTTATCCGGTGTCCTGTTTGAACTTAAGTATGCTCTCTCTAATTCTCTCTTTCTTTCCTTCTCTCTCTCGGAACACCTGAGCCCTAGGACCATGCCTCAGGACTACCAGGCATGATGACTCCTTGCTGTCCCCAGTCCACCTGGCAGTGCTGCTGCTCCAGTTTAAACTGTTCGGCCTGCGGCTATGGAACCCTGACCTGTTCACCGGACGTGCTTCCTGTCCCAGACCTGCTGTTTTCAACTGTTTAGAGACAGCAGGAGCGGTAAAGATACTCTCAATGATCGGCTATGAAAAGCCAACTGAAATTATCTCCTGAGGTGCTGACCTGTTGCACCCTCAACAACTATTGTGATTATTATTATTTGACCATGCTGGTAATTTATGAACATTTGAACATCTTGGCCATGTTCTGTTATAATCTCTACCTGGCACAGCCAGAAGAGGACTGGCCACGCCTCATATCCTGGTTCCTCTCTAGGTTTCTTCCTAGGTTTTGGCCTTTCTAGGGAGTTTTTCCTAGCCACCGTGCTTCTACACCTGCATTGCTTGCTGTTTGGGGTTTTAGGCTTGGTTTCTGTACAGCACTTTGAGATATCAGCTGATGTAAGAAGGGCTATATAAATACATTTGATTTTGATTTGATTTGATTTGACTACAGCTCAGCGTTCAACACCATAGTACCCTCAAAGCTCATCACTAAGCTAAGGATCCTGGGACTAAACACCTCCCTCTGCAACTGGATCCTGGACCTCCTCCCCAGGTGGTGAGGGTAGGTAGCAACACATCTGCCACACTGATCCTCAACAATGGAGCTCCCCAGGGGTGCATGATCAGTCCCCTCCTGTACTCCCTGTTCACCCACGACTGCATGGCCAGGCACATTTCCAATAGCATCATTAAGTTTGCAGACGACACAACAGTGTCTGATCAACGACGACGAGACAGCCTATAGGGAGGAGGTCAGAGACTTGGCTGGGTGGTGCCAGAATAACAACCTATCCCTCAACGTAACCAAGACTAAGGAGGTGATTGTAGACCACAGGAAAAGGATGACCGAGCACGCCCCCATTTTCATCGACGGGGCTGTAGTGGAGCAGGTTGAGAGCTTCAAGTTCCTTGTGGTCCACATCAACAACAAACTAGAATGGTCCAAACACACCTTGACATTTGTGAAGAGGGCACGACAAAGCCTATTCCCCCTCAGGAAACTAAAAAGATTTGTTATGGGACCTGAGATCCTCAAAAGGTTCTACAGCTGCAACATCGAGAGCATCCTGACTGGTTGCATCACTGCCTGGTATGGCAATTGCTCGGCCTCTGACCACAAGGCACCTCAGAGGGTAGTGCGTACGGCCCAGTACATCACTGGGGCTAAGCTGCCTGCCATCCAGGACCTCTACACCAGGCGGTGTCAGAGGAAGGCCCTAACAATTGTCAAAGACCCCAGCCACCCCAGTCATAGACTGTTCTCTCTACTACCACATGGCAAGCGTTACCGGAGTGCCAAGTCTAGGACAAAAATACTTCTCAACAGTTTTTACCCCAAAGCCATAAGACTCCTGAACAGGTAATCAAATGGCTACCCGGACTATTTGCATTGTGTGTCCCCCCCCAACCCCTCTTTTTACGCTGCTGCTGATCTCTGTTCATCATATATGCATAGTCACTTTAACAATATCTACATGTACATACTACCTCAATCAGCCTGACTAACCGGTGTCTGTACGTAGCCTCGCTACATTTATAGCCTCGCTGCTGTATATAGCCTGTCTTTTTACTGTTGTTTTATTTCTTTACTTACCTATTGTTCACCTAATACCTTTTTTTGCACTATTGGTTAGAGCCTGTAAGTAAGCATTTCACTGTAAGGTCTACACCTGTTGTATTCAGCATTTCACTGTGAGGTCTACTACACCTGTTGTATTCAGCATTTCACTGTGAGGTCTACTACACCTGTTGTATTCAGCATTTCACTGTGAGGTCTACTACACCTGTTGTATTCAGCATTTCACTGTGAGGTCTACTACACCTGTTGTATTCAGCATTTCACTGTGAGGTCTACTACACCTGTTGTATTCAGCATTTCACTGTGAGGTCTACACCTGTTGTATTCAGCATTTCACTGTGAGGTCTACTACACCTGTTGTATTCAGCATGTCACTGTGAGGTCTACTACACCTGTTGTATTCAGCATTTCACTGTGAGGTCTACTACACCTGTTGTATTCAGCATTTCACTGTGAGGTCTACTACACCTGTTGTATTCAGCATTTCACTGTGAGGTCTACTACACCTGTTGTATTCAGCATTTCACTGTGAGGTCTACCTACACCTGTTGTATTCAGCATTTCACTGTGAGGTCTACTACACCTGTTGTATTCAGCATTTCACTGTGAGGTCTACTACACCTGTTGTATTCAGCATTTCACTGTGAGGTCTACTACACCTGTTGTATTCAGCATTTCACTGTGAGGTCTACTACACCTGTTGTATTCGGCATTTCACTGTGAGGTCTACTACACCTGTTGTATTCAGCATTTCACTGTGAGGTCTACTACACCTGTTGTATTCAGCATTTCACTGTGAGGTCTACTACACCTGTTGTATTCGGCATTTCACTGTGAGGTCTACTACACCTGTTGTATTCAGCATTTCACTGTGAGGTCTACTACACCTGTTGTATTCAGCGTTTCACTGTGAGGTCTACTACACCTGTTGTATTCAGCGTTTCACTGTGAGGTCTACTACACCTGTTGTATTCAGCATTTCACTGTGAGGTCTACTACACCTGTTGTATTCAGCATTTCACTGTGAGGTCTACACCCTGTTGTATTCAGCATTTCACTGTGAGGTCTACTACACCTGTTGTATTCAGCATTTCACTGTGAGGTCTACTACACCTGTTGTATTCAGCATTTCACTGTGAGGTCTACTACACCTGTTGTATTCAGCATTTCACTGTGAGGTCTACTACACCTGTTGTATTCAGCATTTCACTGTGAGGTCTACTACACCTGTTGTATTCAGCATTTCACTGTAAGGTCTACTACACCTGTTGTATTCAGCATTTCACTGTGAGGTCTACTACACCTGTTGTATTCAGCATTTCACTGTGAGGTCTACTACACCTGTTGTATTCAGCATTTCACTGTGAGGTCTACACCTGTTGTATTCAGCATTTCACTGTGAGGTCTACCTACACCTGTTGTATTCAGCATTTCACTGTGAGGTCTACTACACCTGTTGTATTCAGCATTTCACTGTGAGGTCTACTACACCTGTTGTATTCAGCATTTCACTGTGAGGTCTACTACACCTGTTGTATTCAGCATTTCACTGTGAGGTCTACTACACCTGTTGTATTCAGCATTTCACTGTAAGGCTACTACACCTGTTGTATTCAGCATTTCACTGTGAGGTCTACTACACCTGTTGTATTCAGCATTTCACTGTGAGGTCTACTACACCTGTTGTATTCAGCATTTCACTGTGAGGTCTACTACACCTGTTGTATTCAGCATTTCACTGTGAGGTCTACTACACCTGTTGTATTCAGCATTTCACTGTGAGGTCTACTACACCTGTTGTATTCAGCATTTCACTGTGAGGTCTACTACACCTGTTGTATTCAGCATTTCACTGTGAGGTCTACTACACCTGTTGTATTCAGCATTACACTGTGAGGTCTACTACACCTGTTGTATTCAGCATTACACTGTGAGGTCTACTACACCTGTTGTATTCAGCATTTCACTGTGAGGTCTACACCTGTTGTATTCAGCATTTCACTGTGAGGTCTACTACACCTGTTGTATTCAGCATTTCACTGTGAGGTCTACTACACCTGTTGTATTCAGCATTTCACTGTAAGGTCTACTACACCTGTTGTATTCAGCATTACACTGTGAGGTCTACTACACCTGTTGTATTCAGCATTTCACTGTGAGGTCTAAACCTGTTGTATTCAGCATTTCACTGTGAGGTCTACTACACCTGTTGTATTCAGCATTTCACTGTGAGGTCTACTACACCTGTTGTATTCAGCATTTCACTGTGAGGTCTACTACACCTGTTGTATTCAGCATTTCACTGTGAGGTCTACTACACCTGTTGTATTCAGCATTTCACTGTGAGGTCTACTACACCTGTTGTATTCAGCATTTCACTGTGAGGTCTACTACACCTGTTGTATTCAGCATTTCACTGTAAGGTCTACTACACCTGTTGTATTCAGCATTTCACTGTGAGGTCTACTACACCTGTTGTATTCAGCATTTCACTGTGAGGTCTACTACACCTGTTGTATTCAGCATTTCACTGTGAGGTCTACTACACCTGTTGTATTCAGCATTTCACTGTGAGGTCTACTACACCTGTTGTATTCAGCATTTCACTGTGAGGTCTACTACACCTGTTGTATTCAGCATTTCACTGTGAGGTCTACTACACCTGTTGTATTCAGCATTTCACTGTGAGGTCTACTACACCTGTTGTATTCAGCATTTCACTGTGAGGTCTACTACACCTGTTGTATTCAGCATTTCACTGTGAGGTCTACACCTGTTGTATTCAGCATTTCACTGTGAGGTCTACTACACCTGTTGTATTCAGCATTTCACTGTGAGGTCTACTACACCTGTTGTATTCAGCATTTCACTGTGAGGTCTACTACACCTGTTGTATTCAGCATTTCACTGTGAGGTCTACTACACCTGTTGTATTCAGCATTTCACTGTAAGGTCTACTACACCTGTTGTATTCAGCATTTCACTGTGAGGTCTACTACACCTGTTGTATTCAGCATTTCACTGTGAGGTCTACTACACCTGTTGTATTCAGCATTTCACTGTGAGGTCTACTACACCTGTTGTATTCAGCATTTCACCGTGAGGTCTACTACACCTGTTGTATTCAGCATTTCACTGTGAGGTCTACTACACCTGTTGTATTCAGCATTTCACTGTGAGGTCTACTACACCTGTTGTATTCAGCATGTCACTGTGAGGTCTACTACACCTGTTGTATTCAGGTCTACTAGGTGAGGTCACATGACAAATAAATGTTGATTTGATTCAACAACAACAACAAATCTACTCATATGTTTTAATTCAGTTCTGTGATGTCATTAATGGCATTAATGTTTGTTATAAATATACACAGTATATACAGTATATATAGGGAATAGGGCTTCATTTAGAACACATTTCTGGATCTCTGGCCAGCTGCATGATGTTGGCAGAAGCTCAGCCCTCATCCAAACAACCATGTTACACTTCAGAAATTAACATTTTATATGATGGCAGGCTGGTGTGGTTGCAGGAGAGGACCTGCCAGCACAGAAATGAGGCATGCTGGCACTGAACACACTGGACACACTACTATCTCTCTCTCCATCTCTCTCTCTCTCTCAATTTTCTTTTTTCAATTCAAAGGGCTTTTTTTTTTGCATGGGCAACATGTGTTTACATTGCCAAAGCATGTAAAATAGACAGTAAACAAAAGTGAAATAAACAATAACAAAATGAACAGTAAACATTACACTCAAAAAAGTTCCAAAATAATAAATAAATTTCACATTTCATATTATGTCTATATACAGTGTTGTAACGATGTGCAAATAGTTAAAGTACAAAAGGGAAAATCAATAAACATAAATATGGGTTTGATTTGCAATGGTGTTTGTTCTTCACTGGTTGACCTTTTCTTGTGGCAACAGGTCACAAATCTTGCTGCTGTGATGTCACACTGTAGTATTTCATCCAATAGATATGGGAGTTTATCAAGATGGGATTTTGGTCTCTA
Source organism: Salmo salar (assembly GCF_965601325.2). Lineage (NCBI taxonomy): Eukaryota > Metazoa > Chordata > Actinopteri > Salmoniformes > Salmonidae > Salmo > Salmo salar. The sequence continues at coordinate 162,437,437 of NC_138299.1, read as the reverse complement.
ATTCTTTGAGGATCTGTGTAATCTGAGGGAAATATATGTCCCTAATTTGGTGAAACAATTGGGCAGGAGGTTAGGAAGTGCAGTTCAGTTTCCACCTCATTTTGTGGGCAGTGTTGCACATAGCCTGTCTTCTCTTGAGAGCCAGGTCTGTCTACGGTGGCCTTTCTCAATAGCAAGGCTATGCTCACTGAGTCTGTACATAGTCAAAGATTTCCTTAATTTTGGATCAGTCACAGTGGTCACGTATTCTGCCACTGTGTACTCTCTGTTTAGGGCCAAATAGCATTCTAGTTTGCTCTGTTTTATTGTTAATTCTTTCCAATGTGTGAAGTAATTACTTTTTTGTTTTCTCATGATTTGGTTGGGTCTAATTGTGTTTCTGTCCTGGGGCTCTGTGGGGTCTGTTTGTGTTTGTGAACAGAGCCCCAGGACCAGCTTGCTTAGGGGACTCTTCTCCAGGTTCACGTCTCTGAAGGTGATGGCTTTGTAATGGAAGGTTTGGGAATCGCTTCCTTTTAGGTGGTTGTATAATTTAACAGCTCTTTTTGCGGATTTTGAAAATTAGCGGGTATTGGCCTAATTCTGCTCTGGATGCATTATTTGGTGTTTTACGTTGTACACAGAGGATATTTTTGCTAAATTCTACATGCAGAGTCTCAATTTGGTGTTTGTCCCATTTTGTGAATTCTTGGTTGGTGAGCGGACCCCAGACCTCACAACCATAAAGGGTAATGGGTTCTACAACTGATTCAAGTATTTTTATCAAGGTCCTATTTGGTATGTCGAATTTTATGTTCCTTTTGATGGCATACAAGACCCTTCTTGCCTTGTCTCTCAGATCGTTCACAGCTTTGTGGAAGTTACCTGTGGCGCTGATGTTTAGGCCGAGGTATGTATAGTGTTTTGTGTGCTCTATGGCAACGTTGTCTAAATGGAATTTGTATTTGTGGTCCTGGCAACTGGACCTAACTTGGAACACCATTATTTTGGTCCTACTGAGATTTACTGTCAGGGCCCAGTTCTGACAGGGCCCAGGTCTGTCAGGGCCCAGGTCTGACAGAATTTGTGCAGAAGATCTAGGTGCTGCTGTAGGCCCTCCTTGGTTGGGGACAGAAGAACCAGATCATCAGAAAACAGTAGACGTTGGACTTCAGAGTCTAGTAGGGTGAGGGCCGGGTGCTGCAGACTGTTCTAGTGCCCTCACCAATTCACCAATTTGTTGAAATGTATGTTGAAGAGGGTGGGTCTTAAAAGCTGCATACCTGTCTCACCCCCACAGCCATGTGGAAAGAAATGTGTGTGTTTTACCAATTTTAACCGCACTATACATGTTTTTATACATGGATTTTATGTCTTGTGTTTTTCCCCAACACCACTTTCCATCAATTTGTATAACAGACCCTCATGCCAAATTGAGTCAAAAGACTTTGCCTTTGTTTTGTTTTGTTTGTTTGTCAATTGGGGTTTGCAGGGTGAATACCTGGTTTGTCATACCGTAATTTGTTAAAAAGCCTATTTGATATTTGCTCAGCACATTGTTTTCACTGAAGAAATGTACGAGTCTGCTGTTAATGATAATGCAGAGCATTTCCCCAAGGTTTCTGTTGACGCATATCCCACGGTAGTTATTGGGGTCAAATGTGTCTCCAGTTTTGTGGATTGGGGTGATCGGTCCTTGGTTCCAAATATTGGGGAAGATGCCAGAGCTGAGGATGATGTTAAAGAGTTTAAGTATAGCCAATTTGGAATTTGTTGTCTGTATATTTTATCATTTCATTTGGGATACCATCAACACCACAGGCCTGTTTGGGGTTGGAGGGTTTGTATTTTGTCCTGTAGTTCATTCAATGTAATTGGAGAATCCAGTGGGTTCTGGTCGTCTTTAATAGTTGATTCTAAGATTTGTATTTGATCATGTATATGTTTTAGCTGTTTGTTACGAAGGACCAAAGTTGGACAAGTGGTTTATCCGTATATGTCCGTTCTGGATAGATCATTACATTTTAATCATTTAGTAGACGCTCTTATCCAGAGCAACTTACAGTAGTGAGTGCATCATTTCATGCATTGTTTTTTTTGTACTGGCCCCCCCATGGGAATCAAACCCACAACCCTGGTGTTGCAAACACCATGCTCTACCACTGAGCCACACGGGACATGCCTGACTGTACTGAAATAATCTATACACATGGGTCAGTAAACTGAGCCACAGTTGTCTGACGTGCTGGTTTACCCATACATGTCCGTAGTGTATTTCTGTATTGTTTTAGTGATTCACCATAGTGAAGGCGTAGACTCAGGTTTTCTGGGTCTTTATGTTTTTGGATGGACAGGTTTCTCAATGTCTTTTCTTAGATTTTTACGTTCTTCATTAAAACATTTTTCGTTGTTGTAATTTTCTAAGGTAGTCTGCTTGAGATTTTTTAGATTCGATAGGGAAGCTGAGAGGTCAAATGTGACCCGATTCAGGAAACTAGGCACATGTCGCAAGTCACAACTTCACAGGAGAGCTATTTGAAAAAAAAAAGACAATTTTTTTTATCAAAATGCATTTTTGGCCAGAAATCTCGAACATGTGAACTTTCATGTGCCTTAATATCAAATTTGTGTGCCATCAACCGGCTTCCACATAAAAGCAAGATCACATCCATCCATCAAACCAGACATCCACAAGATTGTGTCCGAGGGGAAATGTAACTTTTCTCATTGAATAAGTAACTTAGTGACTGTATTTAGTAAATACTAATATTATTGTGAGAGGTTATATTGACTGTTAGGGTTTTTTGGAGGAATGGAAAATCTCCTGGAGACATTTCAAAAATACTGGTAGACTTGGTGATTATGGTCACAGACAGTGCTATTCGCAAACACTATCATAAAATCCCTGTGTTAGCCGAACGTGAAAGCCCAGGAAAATGAACAGGTACAGCTAAAATACTGTAAATGTATAGCTAATAATGATGCTTATATCAATCAACATCGCTCTAATCACAGTCAGAAGACAGTTGAAGAAACTGGAGTGGATTTATGGAACGGCTCGGTAAGACATGTTTCATATATATATATATATATACAGTTGAAGTCACACGTTTACATACACTTAGGTTGGAGTCATTAAAACTTGTTTTTCAACCACTCCACAAATTTCTTGTTAAGAAACTATAGTTTTGGCAAGTCGGTTAGGACATCTACTTTGTCCATAAGACAAGACATTTTTCAAACAATTGTTTACAGAAAGATTATTTCACTTATAATTCACTGTATCACAATTCCAGTGGGTCAGATGTTTACATACACTAAAATAAATCATTCTCTCTACTATTATTCTGACATTTCACATTCTTAAAATAAAGTGGTGATCCTAACTGACGTAAAACAGGGCATTTTTACTAGGATTAAATGTCAGGAATTTTGAAAATCGGAGCTGAAATGTATTTGGCTAGGGTGTATGTAAACTTCCGACTTCAACTGTATATATATATATATATATATATATATATATATATATATGCTGCCTCTAAGGCTACATGTTCAGTTAGGCCATATAGAGTTCAACTTCCCAAATAAAATAGAAGCGTTGTGTGATCAATATGGGGGCATGATCAGAATGGAAGAACAGCCCTGAACAGGCCCCTCATTTCAGGGTAAAATGGCAGGATGCTAGCTGTGTTTATGGGATGTGCCATAGCTTTTAGGACACTCTATTCACTGCGTTTTACAGTAGAAACGGAGAAGTCATGCCACTCATTCAACTCACCATACATGTTTCTCCGAATTTGGTAACAGTCACTTAACACTCAATGTAGCTTGATTTCTATGCCTCTTTTTGTTAATATAGCAAAGAACAAAGAAAATAGTTCATGCGTTGTTGATGTATAGATTCAGATGTAAATTAAAATGTACTGTTTCGTTATCCATATGACTCAATTGTCACTTTTAGACAGACATGGCCGACTGTACTGAAATAATCTATACACATGGGTCAGTAAACTTAAAAATGATCTTTAGCTTTCTAATAATTAATTGATGATTGATCTCTCCAAAGTACTTACAGTATATAGATTGACTGATGGTTCATCTCCATGATGTTTCATGATATTCAATATTTCCTGTCAACAAGCAAAATGGACAAGTTGCATAAAAGGCTCACACACACACACACACACACACACACACACACACACACACACACACACACACACACACACACACACACACACACACACACACACACACACACACACACACACACACACACACACACACACACATATCAGGGAGATTTTAGCATTCATGAGAGATTTTAGCATTCATGAGAGATTTTAGCATTCATGAGAGATTTTAGCGCTCATGAGAGATTTTAATATTCATGTGAGATTTTAGAAGCAATAATTTCCGCGATCCCCTGGCTTGCCTGAAGCACATTTACTGCCCCAGAAAAGAACTAATATTATTGAAAAGCAATTTTCTCTCCATTGTTTTCACGTTGACAGCAGCAGATTGTTTCAGATAAGTAATTAAACATTCTCTTCTCTCAGACTCCGCAAGCCCACACACACCACTTCATCACAGATGCCAATAGGAATGAAAATGACTGTGGTTATTACAACCACAGTATACAGACGTATCTATTCGGCTGTAGAGCAGGCATGTCCTGATGAGACTAATGATGGTTTCGCGTTTTAACAACGGGAGTTCATGAGTATCAGAGAATGGTGAAGGCTGAATGGATGGCTACTGTTTTATGGGCTCCTGACCAATTGGACTTCTTTGTGTATTTCTTTAGCGCTGTTTTTAACTTTTTTTTATGTACGTAACGTTTCCATTTCCATTAGGCCTGGCTCCTCCATCCCCTGTTCTCTCTCTAGGCCTGGCTCCTCCATCCCCTGTTCTCTCTCTAGGCCTGGCTCCTCCATCCCCTGTTCTCTCTCTAGGCCTGGCTCCTCCATCCCCTGTTCTCTCTCTAGGCCTGGCTCCTCTATCCCCTGTTCTCTCTCTAGGCCTGGCTCCTCCATCCCCTGTTCTCTCTCTAGGCCTGGCTCCTCCATCCCCTGTTCTCTCTCTAGGCCTGGCTCCTCCATCCCCTGTTCTCTCTCTAGGCCTGGCTCCTCATCCCCTGTTCTCTCTCTAGGCCTGGCTCCTTCATCCCCTGTTCTCTCTCTAGGCCTGGCTCCTCTATCCCCTGTTCTCTCTCTAGGCCTGGCTCCTCTATCCCCTGTTCTCTCTCTAGGCCTGGCTCCTCTATCCCTTGTTCTCTCTCTAGGCCTGTCTCCTTCATCCCCTGTTCTCTCTCTAGGCCTGGCTCCTCCATCCCCTGTTCTCTCTCTAGGCCTGGCTCCTCCATCCCCTGTTCTCTCTCTAGGCCTGGCTCCTCCATCCCCTGTTCTCTCTCTAGGCCTGGCTCCTCCATCCCCTGTTCTCTCTCTAGGCCTGGCTCCTCCATCCCCTGTTCTCTCTCTAGGCCTGGCTCCTCCATCCCCTGTTCTCTCTCTAGGCCTGGCTCCTCTATCCCCTGTTCTCTCTCTAGGCCTGGCTCCTCTATCCCCTGTTCTCTCTCTAGGCCTGGCTCCTCCATCCCCTGTTCTCTCTCTAGGCCTGGCTCCTCCATCCCCTGTTCTCTCTCTAGGCCTGGCTCCTCCATCCCCTGTTCTCTCTCTAGGCCTGGCTCCTCTATCCCCTGTTCTCTCTCTAGGCCTGTCTCCTTCATCCCCTGTTCTCTCTCTAGGCCTGGCTCCTCCATCCCCTGTTCTCTCTCTAGGCCTGGCTCCTCTATCCCCTGTTCTCTCTCTAGGACTGGCTCCTTCATCCCCTGTTCTCTCTCTAGGCCTGGCTCCTCCATCCCCTGTTCTCTCTCTAGGCTTGGCTCCTTCATCCCCTGTTCTCTCTCTAGGCCTGGCTCCTCCATCCCCTGTTCTCTCTCTAGGCCTGGCTCCTCTATCCCCTGTTCTCTCTCTAGGCCTGGCTCCTCTATCCCTTGTTCTCTCTCTAGGCCTGTCTCCTCCATCCCCTGTTCTCTCTCTAGGCCTGGCTCCTCCATCCCCTGTTCTCTCTCTAGGCCTGGCTCCTCCATCCCCTGTTCTCTCTCTAGGCCTGGCTCCTCTATCCCCTGTTCTCTCTCTAGGCCTGGCTCCTCTATCCCCTGTTCTCTCTCTAGGCCTGGCTCCTTCATCCCCTGGTCTCTCTCTAGGCCTGGCTCCTTCATAAAAGATCTTCTGGACATCGGAACAGGGATTACTCATCTTGAACTGGATGAGGATTTTAAAATCTAAAATGTTGATTTAATACATTTTTTGTACTTTTTTATTTCACCTTGATTTAACCAGGTAGGACAGTTGAGAACAAGTTCTCATTTACAACTGCGACCTGGCCAAGATAAAGCAAAGCAGTGTGACAAAAACAACAGCACAGAGTTAAACAAACGTACAGTCAATAACACAATACAACAATCTATGTACAGTGGGTGCAAATGTAGAAGAGTAGGGAGGTAAGGAAATAAATAGGCCATGGAGAAGAAATAATTACAATTTAGCATCAAGGAGCAAAGGATATATACAAAGGATATACTGCCGCTCCCTGTCCAGGCCCAGATCCCTGTAAATCGTATGAAGAGGGGACACTGTTACAGAGGTAGGAGAGACGGGTGCCTAGCAAGACTATGTCGGCAAGTGGGTAATCCTCCGTTCTACTTGGCAAATCTGCAATCACTAGAGAATAAACTGGATGAGCTCCGTTCGAGACTATCCTATCAGTAGCACATTAAAAATGGTAATATCCTACGTTTCACGAGTCGTGGCTGAACAAGTACGGATATACAGTTAGCTGGGGTACCTCGGCAAGACAGAACAGCATTCTCCGATAAGATCGGGTCGGGGGGGGGGGGGGGGGGGTCTCTGTCTATTTGTCTATAACAGCTGGTACACGAAATCTAATATAAAAGAAGTCTTGAGGCTTTGCTCGCCTAAGGTAGAGTACCTAATGATAAGCTGTAGACCACACTATTTACCGAGAGTTTTCATCTATATTTCTCATAGCTGTTTATTTACCACCACAAACTGATGCTGGCATTAAGACCGCACTCAACGAGCTGTATACGGCCATAATCAAACAAGAAAATGCTCATCCAGAAGCGGTGCTCCTAGTGGCCGGGGGTCTTTAATGCAGGGAAACTGAAATCCGTTTTACCTCATTTCTACCAGCATGTTACATGTGCAACTAGTGGAACAAAATACTCTAGACCACCTTTACTCCACACAGAGACGCATCCAATGATTTTCCTCATCCTCCATTTCGCAAATATGACCATAACTCTATCCTCTTGATTCCTGCTTGCAAGCTAAACTCAAACAGGAAGTACCAGTGACACGCTCAATACGGAAGTGGTCTGATGAAGTGGATGCTAAGCTACAGGACTGTTTTGCACAGACTGGAATACATTACGGGATTCATCCGATAACATTGAGGAGTATAACACCTCTGTCACCGGCTTCATTAATAAGTGCATCAACGATATCGTCCCCACAGTGACCGTGCGTACATATCCCAACCAGAAGCCATGGATTACAGGCAACATCCGCACTGAGCTAAAGGCTAGAGCTGCTGCTTTCAAGAAGCAGGACACTTATAAGAAATCCCACTATGCCCTCCAACGAACCATCAAACAGGCAAAGCATCAATACAGGACTAAGATCGAATCCTGCTACACCGGCTCTAATGCTCATCGAATGTGGCCGGGCTTGCAAACTATAATGGATTACAAAGGGAAACCCAGTCACGAGCTGCCCAGTGACACGAGCCTACCAGACGAGCTAAATGCCTTCTATGCTCACTTTGAGGCAAGTAACACTGAACCATGCATTAGAACACCAGCTGTTCCGGACGACTGTGTGATCACACTCTCTGTAGCCGGTGTGAGTAAGACCTTTAAACAAGTTAACATTCACAAGGCTCCAGGGCCAGATGGATTACCAAGATGCATACTCAGGGCCAGCTGGCAAGTATCTTCACTGACATTTTTAAACAACTCCCTGAACCAGTCTGTAATACCAACATGTTTCAAGCAGCCCACCATAGTCCCTGTGCCCAAGAACGCCAAGGTAACCTAACTAAATGACAACCGCCCCGTAGCACTCACGTCTGTAGCCATGAAACACTTTAAAAGGCAGGTCATGGCTCATATCAACACCATCATCCCAGACACCCTGGACCCACTCCAATTCACATACCGCCCCAATCTCCACACCGCCGTTTCCGACCTGGACAAAAGGAACATACGTAACTGGTTGTTTATCTAGACTCTTTAGGATTTCTATAATAAAATAGATGATTGAGCTGTTAAACCATAAAGAACCTAAAATAAGGACTAGTGGTGACGGTTACCTAGGAGGAGGGATTAACTGGCTATTACTGAGGTGACCAATGAAGAACAGCAGGTGTCTAGAGAGAAGACAGAAGGAAAGAGAGGGGGATAAAGAGAAGAGAGAGACAACAGGTTGCTAGAGAGAAGGAAAGAGAGGAGGATAGAGAGAAGAGAGCAAGAGAGAGAGAGAGACAGCAGGTTGTTTGAGAGAGAGTGAAGGAAAGAGAGGGGGACAGAGAGAAAAGAGTGAGAGAGAGAACAGGTAGTTTGAGAGAGAGAGAGAAGGAAAGAGAGGGGGATAAAGAGAAGAGAGAGACAACAGGTTGCTAGAGTGAAGGAAAGAGAGGAGGATAGAGAGCAAGAGAGAGAGAGAGACAGCAGGTTGTTTGAGAGAGGGAAGGAAAGAGAGGGGGACAGAGAGAAAAGAGTGAGAGAGAGACAACAGGTTGTTTGAGAGAGAGAGAGAAGGAAAGAGAGGGGGATAGAGAGAAGAGAGAGACAACAGGTTGCTCGAGAGAAGGAAAGAGAGGAGGATAGAGAGAAGAGAGTGAGAGAGAGACAACAGGTTGTTTGAGAGGGAGAGAGAGAGAGAGGGAGAGAGAGAGAAGGAAAGAGAGGGGGATAGAAGAGAAGAGAGTGAGAGAGAGACAACAGGTTGCTAGAGAGAAGAGAGAAGGAAAGAGAGGGGGATAGAGAGAAGAGAGTGAGAGAGGCAACAGGTTGCTAGAGAGAAGAGAGAAGGAAAGAGAGGGGGATAGAGAGTGAGAGAGAGACAACAGGTTGTTAGAGAGAGAGAGAGAATTTGCTAGACCCACACACGCACGCGGGCAATGATACACACAGATCTCCATAGAGGACGTAGAGCTATAAAATCCTCACTCTTCCCTCCTCTCTTTCTAAAGATATGACAATCCAACTCCTGGTGGAACTCTGGGCCTTTCCTGACTGTTCTTCTGAGCATTTCTAGACATCACTGACTGTTCTATAGTCTCTGGAGTGTCCTGAGTGTTGTAGATTATCCTGTGTTCTAGAGTATCCTGACTGTTCTAGAGTCTCTAGAGTATCCTGACTGTTCTAGAGTCTCTAGAGTATCCTGACTGTTCTAGAGTCTCTGGAGTCTCCTGAGTGTTGTAGATTATCCTGTGTTCTAGAGTATCCTGACTGTTCTAGAGTCTCTGGAGTATCCTGACTGTTCTATAGTCCCTGGAGTCTCCTGAGTGTTGTAGATTATCCTGTGTTCTAGAGTATCCTGACTGTTCTAGAGTCTCTGGAGTATCCTGACTGTTCTAGAGTCTCTGGAGTCTCCTGAGTGTTGTAGATTATCCTGTGTTCTAGAGTATCCTGACTGTTCTAGAGTCTCTGGAGTCTCCTGACTGTTCTAGAGTCTCTGGAGTATCCTGACTGTTCTAGAGTCTCTGGAGTCTCCTGACTGTTCTAGAGTCTCTGGAGTCTCCTGACTGTTCTAGAGTCTCTGGAGTCTCCTGACTGTTCTATAGTTCCTGGAGTCTCCTGAGTGTTGTAGATTATCCTGTGTTCTAGAGTATCCTGACTGTTCTAGAGTCTCTAGAGTATCCTGACTGTTCTATAGTCCCTGGAGTCTCCTGAGTGTTGTAGATTATCCTGTGTTCTAGAGTATCCTGACTGTTCTAGAGTCTCTAGAGTATCCTGACTGTTCTATAGTCCCTGGAGTCTCCTGAGTGTTGTAGATTATCCTGTGTTCTAGAGTATCCTGACTGTTCTAGAGTCTCTGGAGTATCCTGACTGTTCTAGAGTCTCTGGAGTCTCCTGACTGTTCTAGAGTCTCTGGAGTATCCTGACTGTTCTAGAGTCTCTAGAGTATCCTGACTGTTCTATAGTCCCTGGAGTCTCCTGAGTGTTGTAGATTATCCTGTGTTCTAGAGTATCCTGACTGTTCTAGAGTCTCTAGAGTATCCTGACTGTTCTAGAGTCTCTAGAGTATCCTGACTGTTCTATAGTCTCTGGAGTCTCCTGAGTGTTGTAGAGTATCCTGTGTTCTAGAGTATCCTGACTGTTCTAGAGTCTCTAGAGTATCCTGACTGTTCTATAGTCTCTGGAGTATCATGACTGTTCTAGAGTCTCTGGAGTATCCTGACTGTTCTAGAGTCTCTAGAGTATCCTGACTGTTCTATAGTCTCTGGAGAATCATGACTGTTCTAGAGTCTCTAGAGTATCCTGACTGTTCTATAGTCCCTGGAGTCTCCTGAGTGTTGTAGAGTATCCTGTGTTCTAGAGTATCTTGACTGTTCTAGAGTCTCTGGAGTATCATGACTGTTCTAGAGTCTCTTGAGTTTCACAAACATCACTGACCATTCTAGAGTCTTTAGAGTCTCCTGAGTGTTCTCATCTCCTAAAAGTTCCTAGAGATCCGTTCTGCTGACGGTTCCAAATGAATCAAGCAGAAACATGTGGCTCAGTTGGTAGAGCATGGTGCTTGAAATGCCAGGATTGTTGGTTCGATTCCCAAGGGGGACCAAAACAGAGAAGAAGAAAAAAAAAGTATGAAATGTATGCATTCACTACTGTAAGTAGCTCTGGATAAGTGTTTCTGCTTAAAAAATTACCCCAAACATACAAACGCCAGTGATCTTCCTTCCTTCCTTAAAGTCAGGCTCTGTGAGAGATGATGACTTGCTCTCTGTTCATTATATGAATCACAAGCTGCTCAACTCATTAGTCCTCCATTGTTTTGTCACACAGCTGGATCAATGTTTCGCTTTCTGCTCTGATGACACAAATGAATCCTCTCTCTGTCCAAAAGAGCCTTAAGGCACATCCATTCGCCCTGATTAATGCTTCTTCTTATTCATCCACTTTCTATTTAAATATCCAACTTCAATAGAAAGAACTCAAATGAATAGCCATTCTTTGGATCATGTTTTTATTTTATTCTTCTTCGGAGTGGGAGTCAATAAGTTGGTACAAAATTAAACGAATTTATTATCCCTGAAGCTGAAATTGCGATTCTAGGGCTGTTAAGGAGAAAGTAGTTTATTTTTTGTCTCCAACAGCTACCAAACCTGTTAATATTGATATGATTCTCAGTGATGTGTGCTCTGTGTAGTATCTTAACAGCCCTAATGCAGAGAGATATGGATATTTTCAAACTTAATGCTAAACTCAGCAAAAAAAGAAACATCCTCTCAATGTCAACTGTGTTTATTTTCAGCAAACTTAACATGTGTAAATATTTGTATGAACATAACAAGATTCAACAACTGAGACATAAACTGAACAAGTTCCACAGACATGTGACTAACAGAAATTGAATAATGTATCCCTGAACAAAGGGGGGGTCAAAATCAAAAGTAACAGTCAGTATCTGGTGTGGCCACCAGCTGCATTAAGTACTGCAGGGCATCTCCTCCTCATGGACTGCACCAGATTTGCCAGTTCTTGCTGTGAGATGTTACCCCACTCTTCCACCAAGGCATCTGCAAGTTCCCAGACATTTCTGGGGGGAATGGCCCTAGCCCTCACCCTCCGATCCAACAGGTCCCAGAGGTGCTCAATGGGATTGAGATCCGGGCTCTTCGCTGGCCATGGCAGAACACTGACATTCCTGTCTTGCAGGAAATCACGCACAGAACGATGGCTGGTGGCATTGTCATGCCGGAGGGTCATGTCAGGATGAGCCTGCAGGAAGGGTACCACATGAGGGAGGAGGATGTCTTCCCTGTAATGCACAGCTTTGAGATTGCCTGCAATGACAACAAGCTCAGTCCGATGATGCTGTGACACACCGCCCCAGACCATGACGGACCCTCCACCTCCAAATCGATCCCGCTCCAGAGTACAGGCCTCGGTGTAACGATAATTTCTTCGATGATAAACACAAATCCGACCATCACCCCTGGTGAGACAAAACTGCGACTCATCATAGAAGACCACTTTTTGCCAGTCCTGTCTGGTCCAGCGACGGTGGGTTTGTGCCCATAGGCGATGTTGTTGCCGGTGATGTCTGGTGAGGACCTGCCTTACAACAGGCCTACAAGCCCTCAGTCCAGCCTCTCAGCCTATTGCAGACAGTCTGAGCACCGCTGGAGGGATTGTGCATTCCTGGTGTAACTCGGGCAGTTGTTGTTGCCATCCTGTACCTGTCCCACAGGTGTGATGTTCAGATGTACCGATCCTGTGCAGGTGTTGTTACACGTGGTCTGCCACTGCGAGGACGATCAGCTGTTCATCCTGTCTCCCTGTAGCGCTGTCTTAGGCGTCTCACAGTACGGACATTGCAATTTACTGCCCTGGCCACATCTGCAGTCCTCATGCCTCCTTGCAGCATGCCTAAAGCACATTCACGCAGATTACCATTTTTCTTTTGGTGTTTTTCAGAGTCAGTAGAAAGGCCTCTTTAGTGTCCTAAGTTTTCATAACTGTGACCTTAATTGCCTACTAAGCTGTTAGTGTCTTATTAACGATAGTTCCACAGGTGCATGTTCAGTAATTGTTTATGGTTCATTGACCACGCATGGGGAAACAGTGTAGGAACAGGCATCCCATCAGCGGGACACCAGTTAACATCATCCGGTGAAATTGGAGGGCGTAATATTAAACATTCATGAACATACAAGTATCTTATATCATTTAAAAGCTTAAATTCTTGTTAATATAACTGCGTTGTCCGATTTACAATGGGCTTTACAGCGAAAGCGTACCATGCGATTGTTTAACCTGTTACGGCTAGACGTTCCGCTAGCGACGTTCGACAACGTTTATAATTAAAATCAAATTAAATCGTATTTTTTCCCAATTTTCACTTTTTAGTCGTTTCGGTATTGATGCCAAGTGGGGTAAAAGAAGGTGGTTGAGATTAAGAACCTCAATCTGAAGAGATATAATACATTTACTTACCTTCTACTACTCATCTAGATGATGCATCATGAATGAATAAAACTTTATTTAAAAAATGGTTGGAATTTTTACAGGAACTTAAAGAAGTGTTATGGTAATGAGAAACATGTCAACAGACACTGTGTTGTACATAATACATTTTATGGTTTCATGTAAACAAACTTCCACTGGTATAAAAGTTTTATGATTTACGGACAAACTACAGCAACATATTTTGGGTTTTATTCAAATAAGTTTGGCTTTACTAAAGTAAAATTGTACAAAATTGAATCCGGACACATTTCGGTAAAGACATTTGGGATGAAAATGTAAAAAAAAAAATGTATTTAAAATAAGACACTTTGGCAAAAACTAGACATCTCAGTCCTCAGATTGACAGTTGATTTTGACAGATGCGTCATGGTCTTGTAACTCAATTTGCTATAGACATGAGAATCACCCAGTTGTACCTGTGAAGCCAGACAGTAGGGAGCATGTTATGAGCTGAGTACAGTGGCAGACAGGGAGGGAGGGAGGGAGGGAGGGAGGGAGGGAGGGAGGGAGGGAGGGAGGGAGGGAGGGAGGGAGGGAGGGAGTAGAAGGAAAGGATGTTGGGAGGTAGAAGGAAAGGATTGAGGAAGGGAGGGAGGGAGGGAGGAAAGAAGGGAGGGGGGAGGGAGGAGAAGGAAAAGAGGGAGGTAGATGGAGTTAGAAGGAAAAGAGGGAGGGAGGGAGGGAGGGAAGGAAGGAAAAGTAAGAAAGAAAGAAAAAAGGAAGTGTCAGTGAGGGGTAAGTCAGAGAGGGAGAAGGAGGGAGAGGTCAGAGAGAGGGAGGGAGAGGTCAGAGAGAGGGAGGGAGAGGTCAGAGAGAGGGAGGGAGGGGTCAGAGAGAGGGAGGGAGGGGTCAGAGAGAGGGAGGGAGGGGTCAGAGAGAGGGAGGGAGGGGTCAGAGATTACATTAGTAGTGGGGAGACAGAAGGACATTAGTAGGGGGGGGGGACAGAAGGACATTAGTAGGGGGGAGACAGCAGGACATTAGTAGGGGGAGACAGCAGGACATTAGTAGGGGGAGACAGCAGGACATTAGTAGGGGGAGACAGCAGGACATTAGTAGGGGGGGAGACAGCAGGACATTAATAGGGGGAGAGACAGCAGGACATTAGTGGGGGGGAGACAGCAGGACATTAGTAGGGGGAGACAGCAGGACATTAGTCGGGGGAGACAGCAGGACATTAGTAGGGGGAGACAGCAGGACATTAGGAGAGGGAGACAGCAGGACATTAGTAGGGGGAGACAGAAGGACATTAGTAGGGGGAGACAGCAGGACATTAGTGGGGGGGAGACAGCAGGACATTAGTAGGGGGGGAGACAGAAGGACATTAGTAGGGGGGGAGACAGCAGGACATTAGTAGGGGGAGACAGCAGGACATTAGTAGGGGGGGAGACAGAAGGACATTAGTAGGGGGAGACAGCAGGACATTAGATGGGGGAGACAGCAGGACATTAGTAGGGGGGAGACAGCAGGACATTAGTAGGGGGAGACAGCAGGACATTAGTAGGGGGGGAGACAGCAGGACATTAGTAGGGGGAGACAGTAGGACATTAGTAGGGGGAGACAGCAGGACATTAGTAGGGGGAGACAGCAGGACATTAGAAGGGGGGAGACAGCAGGACATTAGTAGGGGGGGAGACAGCAGGACATTAGTAGGGGGAGACAGCAGGACATTAGTAGGGGGGGAGACAGCAGGACATTAGAAGGTGGGAGACAGCAGGACATTAGTAGGGGGGGAGACAGAAGGACATTAGTAGGGGGAGACAGCAGGACATTAGTAGGGGGGAGACAGCAGGACATTAGTAGGGGGAGACAGCAGGACATTAGTAGGGGGGAGACAGCAGGACATTAGTTGGGGGGGAGACAGAAGGACATTAGTAGGGGGAGACAGCAGGACATTAGTAGGGGGAGACAGCAGGACATTAGTAGGGGGAGACAGCAGGACATTAGTAGGGGGGGAGACAGCAGGACATTAGTAGGGGGAGACAGCAGGACATTAGTGGGGGGAGACAGCAGGACATTAGTAGGGGGGAGACAGTAGGACATTAGTAGGGGGAGACAGCAGGACATTAGTAGGGGGAGACAGCAGGACATTAGTAGGGGGAGACAGCAGGACATTAGTAGGGGGAGACAGCAGGACATTAGTAGGGGGAGACAGCAGGACATTAGTAGGGGGAGACAGAAGGACATTAGTAGGGGGGAGACAGCAGGACATTAGTAGGGGGGGAGACAGCAGGACATTAGTAGGGGGAGACAGCAGGACATTAGATGGGGGAGACAGCAGGACATTAGTAGGGGGAGACAGCAGGACATTAGTAGGGGGAGACAGCAGGACATTAGTAGGGGGAGACAGAAGGACATTAGTAGGGGGGAGACAGCAGGACATTAGTTGGGGGGGAGACAGAAGGACATTAGTAGGGGGAGACAGCAGGACATTAGTAGGGGGGAGACAGAAGGACATTAGTAGGGGGGGAGACAGAAGGACATTAGTAGGGGGAGACAGCAGGACATTAGATGGGGGGGAGACAGCAGGACATTAGTAGGGGGGAGACAGAAGGACATTAGTAGGGGGAGACAGCAGGACATTAGTAGGGGGAGACAACAGGACATTAGTAGGGGGGGAGACAGCAGGACATTAGTAGGGGGGAGACAGCAGGACATTAGTAGGGGGAGACAGCAGGACATTAGTAGGGGGAGACAGCAGGACATTAGATGGGGGAGACAGCAGGACATTAGTAGGGGGAGACAGCAGGACATTAGTAGGGGGAGACAACAGGACATTAGTAGGGGGGGAGACAGCAGGACATTAGTAGGGGGGAGACAGCAGGACATTAGGAGAGGGAGACAGCAGGACATTAGTAGGGGGAGACAGCAGGACATTAGTAGGGGGAGACAGTAGGACATTAGTAGGGGGAGACAGCAGGACATTAGTAGGGGGGGAGACAGCAGGACATTAGGAGAGGGAGACAGCAGGACATTAGTAGGGGGGGAGACAGCAGGACATTAGTAGGGGGAGACAGCAGGACATTAGTAGGGGGAGACAGTAGGACATTAGTAGGGGGGGAGACAGCAGGACATTAGTAGGGGGAGAGACAGCAGGACATTAGTAGGGGGGACGCAGGCAGGGGGGCAGCGGACATTAGTAGGGGGGGACAGCAGGACATTAGTAGGGGGGAGACAGCAGGACATTAGTAGGGGGAGACAGCAGGACATTAGATGGGGGAGACAGCAGGACATTAGTTGGGGGGGAGACAGCAGGACATTAGTAGGGGGAGACAACAGGACATTAATAGGGGGGAGACAGAAGGACATTAGTAGGGGGAGACAGCAGGACATTAGTAGGGGGGAGACAGCAGGACATTAGTTGGGGGGGAGACAGAAGGACATTAGTAGGGGGAGACAGGAGGACATTAGTAGGGGGGGAGACAGCAGGACATTAGATGGGGGAGACAGCAGGACATTAGTTGGGGGGGAGACAGCAGGACATTAGGAGAGGGAGACAGCAGGACATTAGTAGGGGGGGACAGCAGGACATTAGTAGGGGGGAGACAGCAGGACATTAGGAGGGGGGAGACAGCAGGACATTAGTAGGGGGAGACAGCAGGACATTAGTAGGGGGAGACAGCAGGACATTAGTAGGGGGAGACAGCAGGACATTAGTAGGGGGGAGACAGCAGGACATTAGTAGGGGGGAGACAGCAGGACATTAGTAGGGGGGGACAGCAGGACATTAGTAGGGGGAGACAGCAGGACATTAGTAGGGGGGGGGGGACAGAAGGACATTAGTAGGGGGGGAGACAGTAGGACATTAGTAGGGGGAGACAGCAGGACATTAGTAGGGGGGGACAGCAGGACATTAGGAGGGGGGAGACAGCAGGACATTAGTAGGGGGAGACAGCAGGACATTAGTAGGGGGAGACAGCAGGACATTAGTAGGGGGAGACAGCAGGACATTAGTAGGGGGGAGACAGCAGGACATTAGTAGGGGGAGACAGCAGGACATTAGTAGGGGGGGGGGGACAGAAGGACATTAGTAGGGGGGAGACAGCAGGACATTAGTAGGGGGAGACAGCAGGACATTAGTAGGGGGAGACAGCAGGACATTAGTAGGGGGGAGACAGCAGGACATTAGTAGGGGGAGACAGCAGGACATTAGTAGGGGGAGACAGTAGGACATTAGTAGGGGGAGACAGCAGGACATTAGTAGGGGGGAGACAGCAGGACATTAGTAGGGGGAGACAGCAGGACATTAGTAGGGGGGAGACAGCAGGACATTAGTAGGGGGAGACAGCAGGACATTAGTAGGGGGAGACAGTAGGACATTAGTAGGGGGAGACAGCAGGACATTAGTAGGGGGGAGACAGCAGGACATTAGTAGGGGGGGGGGGACAGAAGGACATTAGTAGGGGGAGACAGCAGGACATTAGATGGGGGAGACAGCAGGACATTAGTAGGGGGAGACAGCAGGACATTAGATTGGGGAGACAGCAGGACATTAGTAGGGGGGGAGACAGCAGGACATTAGTAGGGGGAGACAGCAGGACATTAGTAGGGGGAGACAGCAGGACATTAGTAGGGGGGGAGACAGCAGGACATTAGTAGGGGGAGACAGCAGGACATTAGTAGGGGGGGAGACAGCAGGACATTAGTAGGGGGAGACAGCAGGACATTAGTAGGGGGGGAGACAGCAGGACATTAGTAGGGGGAGACAGCAGGACATTAGTAGGGGGGAGACAGCAGGACATTAGAAGGGGGGAGACAGCAGGACATTAGTAGGGGGAGACAGCAGGACATAGTAGGGGGAGACAGCAGGACATTAGTGGGGGGAGACAGCAGGACATTAGTAGGGGGAGACAGAAGGACATTAGTAGGGGGGAGACAGCAGGACATTAGTAGGGGGAGACAGAAGGACATTAGTAGGGGGAGACAGAAGGACATTAGTGGGGGGAGACAGCAGGACATTAGTAGGGGGAGACAGAAGGACATTAGTAGGGGGGAGACAGCAGGACATTAGTAGGGGGGGAGACAGCAGGACATTAGTAGGGAGAGACAGCAGGACATTAGTAGGGGGGAGACAGCAGGACATTAGTAGGGGGGGAGACAGCAGGACATTAGTAGGGGGAGACAGCAGGACATTAGTAGGGGGGAGACAGTAGGACATTAGTAGGGGGAGACAGCAGGACATTAGAAGGGGGGAGACAGCAGGACATTAGTAGGGGGAGACAGCAGGACATTAGTAGGGGGAGACAGCAGGACATTAGTAGGGGGAGACAGCAGGACATTAGTAGGGGGAGACAGCAGGACATTAGTAGGGGGAGACAGCAGGACATTAGTAGGGGGAGACAGCAGGACATTAGTAGGGGGAGACAGCAGGACATTAGTAGGGGGAGACAGCAGGACATTAGTAGGGGGAGACAGCAGGACATTAGTAGGGGGAGACAGCAGGACATTAGGAGAGGGAGACAGCAGGACATTAGTAGGGGGAGACAGAAGGACATTAGTAGGGGGAGACAACAGGACATTAGTAGGGGGAGACAGCAGGACATTAGTAGGGGGGAGACAGCAGGACATTAGTAGGGGGAGACAGCAGGACATTAGTAGGGGGGGAGACAGCAGGACATTAATAGGGGGAGAGACAGCAGGACATTAGTGGGGGGGAGACAGCAGGACATTAGATGGGGGAGACAGCAGGACATTAGTTGGGGGGGAGACAGCAGGACATTAGTAGGGGGAGACAGCAGGACATTAGTAGGGGGAGACAGAAGGACATTAGTAGGGGGGGAGACAGCAGGACATTAGTAGGGGGGAGACAGCAGGACATTAGATGGGGGAGACAGCAGGACATTAGTAGGGGGAGACAGCAGGACATTAGTAGGGGGAGACAGCAGGACATTAGTAGGGGGGGAGACAGCAGGACATTAGTAGGGGGAGACAGCAGGACATTAGATGGGGGAGACAGCAGGACATTAGTTGGGGGGGAGACAGCAGGACATTAATAGGGGGGAGACAGCAGGACATTAGTAGGGGGGGAGACAGCAGGACATTAGTAGGGGGAGACAGCAGGACATTAGTAGGGGGAGACAGCAGGACATTAGTAGGGGGGGAGACAGCAGGACATTAGTAGGGGGAGACAGCAGGACATTAGTAGGGGGGGAGACAGCAGGACATTAGTAGGGGGAGACAGTAGGACATTAGTAGGGGGAGACAGAAGGACATTAGTAGGGGGAGACAGTAGGACATTAGTAGGGGGGAGACAGAAGGACATTAGTAGGGGGGGAGACAGCAGGACATTAGTAGGGGGGAGACAGAAGGACATTAGTAGGGGGGAGACAGAAGGACATTAGTAGGGGGAGACAGCAGGACATTAGTAGGGGGGGAGACAGCAGGACATTAGTAGGGGGAGACAGCAGGACATTAGTAGGGGGGAGACAGAAGGACATTAGTAGGGGGGAGACAGAAGGACATTAGTAGGGGGAGACAGCAGGACATTAGTAGGGGGGGAGACAGCAGGACATTAGTAGGGGGAGAGACAGCAGGACATTAGTAGGGGGAGACAGCAGGACATTAGATGGGGGAGACAGTAGGACATTAGTAGGGGGAGACAGTAGGACATTAGTAGGGGGAGACAGCAGGACATTAGGAGAGGGAGACAGCAGGACATTAGTAGGGGGAGACAGCAGGACATTAGTAGGGGGAGACAGCAGGACATTAGATGGGGGAGACAGCAGGACATTAGTAGGGGGAGACAGCAGGACATTAGTAGGGGGAGACAGAAGGACATTAGTAGGGGGAGACAGTAGGACATTAGTAGGGGGAGACAGCAGGACATTAGTAGGGGGAGACAGCAGGACATTAGTAGGGGGGGAGACAGCAGGACATTAGTAGGGGGAGACAGCAGGACATTAGTAGGGGGGAGACAGCAGGACATTAGTAGGGGGAGACAGCAGGACATTAGTAGGGGGAGACAGCAGGACATTAGTAGGGGGGGAGACAGCAGGACATTAGTAGGGGGGAGACAGAAGGACATTAGTAGGGGGGGAGACAGCAGGACATTAGTAGGGGGAGACAGCAGGACATTAGTAGGGGGGGAGACAGCAGGACATTAGTAGGGGGAGACAGCAGGACATTAGTAGGGGGGAGACAGCAGGACATTAGTAGGGGGGAGACAGCAGGACATTAGTAGGGGGAGACAGCAGGACATTAGTAGGGGGGAGACAGCAGGACATT
This sequence comes from Salmo salar, assembly GCF_965601325.2. Classification (NCBI taxonomy): domain Eukaryota; kingdom Metazoa; phylum Chordata; class Actinopteri; order Salmoniformes; family Salmonidae; genus Salmo; species Salmo salar. The sequence goes on along the minus strand of NC_138299.1, from coordinate 162,416,952 downwards.
AGTAGGGGGGAGACAGCAGGACATTAGTAGGGGGGGGAGACAGCAGGACATTAGTAGGGGGGAGACAGCAGGACATTAGTTGGGGGGGAGACAGCAGGACATTAGATGGGGGGGAGACAGAAGGACATTAGTAGGGGGGGAGACAGCAGGACATTAGTAGGGGGGGAGACAGCAGGACATTAGTGGGGGGAGACAGCAGGACATTAGGAGGGGGGAGACAGCAGGACATTAGTAGGGGGAGACAGCAGGACATTAGTAGGGGGAGACAGCAGGACATTAGTAGGGGGGAGACAGCAGGACATTAGTAGGGGGGAGACAGCAGGACATTAGTAGGGGGGAGACAGCAGGACATTAGTAGGGGGGAGACAGCAGGACATTAGTAGGGGGGGTGTTGTTCATTAGTTCCAGAGGCCAGGGAGAGCCTTGCAGCCAGAAACAGATGCTGGAGTTATTCCCCCTGCTCTCTACCCCCCATACTCCCTCCCACCCAAGAACTGCTGCAAGCTAAATTCTCTCCATGAACGATTGGCCAACAACAAATCCAATCCCTCACAGACAACTTCCTTGATAAAATGTTTCCCTGGATTAGTGAAGGTGTTAACTTTGCAGTAGAAAGCCTGAACAGTATATTTGACCTATCAGCTAACATACAGTGCAAAAATATTCTTCCCCCTTGGTGTTTTTCCCATTTTGTTGCTTTACAACCTGTAATATAAATGGATTTTTACTTGCATTTAATGTAATGGACATACACAATAGCAGCAAAGCTCTACAGCGGAGATAGGAGTATCTGTCCATAGTACCAGTTTAAGCCGTACACTCCACAGAGCTGGAGTTTAAGGAAGAGTGGCCAGAAGAAAAAAAACATTGCTTTAAGAAAGAAATAAGCATCCACATTTGGTTTTCGCCAAAAAGCATGTGGGAGACTTCCCAGACATTTGGAAGAAGGTACTCTGGTCAGAGGAGACTAAAATGTAGTTTTTTGGCCATCAAGGAAAATGCTAAGTCTGGCGCAAACCCAACACCTCCCATCACCTCGAGAACACCATCCCCACAGTGAAGCATGGTGGTGGCAGCATCATGCTGTGGGGATGTTTTTCATCGGCAGGGACTGGGACATTGGTCAGAATTGAAGAAATGTTTGATGGCGCTAAACACAGGGACATTTTTTAAGAAAACCTGTTTCAGTTTTCCAGAGATTTGAGACTGGGACGGAGGTTCACCTTTCAGCAGGGCAATGACCCTAAACATACTGCTAAAGCAACACTCGCGTGGTTTAAGGGGAAACATTTACATGTCTTGGAATGGCCTAGTCAAAGCCCAGACCTCAATCCAATGGAGAATCTGTGGTATGACTTAAAGATTGCTGTACACCAGCAGAGCCCATCCAACTTGAAGGAGCTGGAGCAGTTTTGCCTTGAAGAATGGGCAAAAATCCCAGTGGCTAGATGCCCCAAGGTTATAGAGACATACCCCAAGAGTCTTACATGAGAAATGGTTTGATGAAGAATGCAAAACCTTAAGAAGGAAATTGAGAAACCTATCCAACCAAAAACGTAGAGACCCAGAAAACCTGAGCCTACGCCTTCACTATGGTGAATCACTAAAACAATACAGAAATACACTACGGAAAAAGAAGGAACAGCACGTCAGAAATCAGCTCAATGTAACTGAAGAATCCATAGAATCAAACCACTACTGGGAAAAGATAGGGATGTATGGATAAACCACTTCTCCAATCTTTTGGTCCATATAACAAAGAACAAACAGCAAAAACATATACATGATCAAATACAAATCTTAGAATCAACTATTAAAGACGACCAGAACCCACTGGATTCTCCAATTACATTGAATGAACTACAAGGCAAAATACAAACCCTCCAACCCCAAAAAGCCGGTGGTGTTGATGGTATCCCAAATGAAATGATAAATATACAGATCACAAATTCCAATTGGCTATACTTAAAATCTTTAACATTATCCTAAGCTTTGCATTTTCCCAATATTTGGAACTGAAGTGTGACCCCCCCAATCCAAGGAAGTGGATAGAAAATGTACCCCAATAACTAGAGTAGAATCTGCATCCTGTTCTTAACAAAATATTGTATGACAGACCATGTATACACCCTGCCCCCTCTTCTCAAGCTTTGTTGATTTCAAAAAAGCTTTTGACTAAATTCAACATGGGGTCTGCTATACACATTGATGGAAAAACACACACATTTCTTTCCTCAGGGTGTCCTGGAGGGCAGGTAGTTTGCCCCCGGTGATGTGTTGTGCAACACGCACCACCCTCTGGAGAGCCTTGCGGTTGAGGGCGGTGCAGTTGCTTCATTGTGCATCTGTAAAAGTTTGTCAGAGTTTTTGGTGACAAGCCAAATTTCTTCAGCCTCCTGAGGTTGAAGAGGTGCTGTTGCGCCTTCTTCACCACACTGTCTGTGTGGGTGGACCATTTCAGTTTGTCTGTGATGTGTAGGCCCAGGAACTTAAAATTTTCCGCCTTCTTCGCTGCTGTACATTCGATGTGGATAGGGGGGTACACTCTATGCTGTTTCCTGAAGTCCATCATATCTACTGGGTGAAATACCACAGTGTGCTATCACAACAGCAAGATTGGTGACCCATTGCCATGAGAAAAGGATAGCCAGTGAAGAACAAACAAACATTGTAAATACAACCCATATTTGTTTATTTATTTTCCCTTTTGAAATGTCTTTATTATTTTGGAACTTTTGTAATGTGTAATGTTTACTGTTAATTTTTATTGTTTATTTCACTTTTGTTTATTATGTACTTCACTTGCTTTGGTAATGTTAATTCTTACGGATCATTGGGACGCTACTGTCCCACCTGGCCAAAATCCGGTGAAATTGCAGAGCGCGAAATTCAAATGACAGAAATCATAATATTAAACATTCATGAAAATACAAGTGTCATACATCATATAAAAGCTTAACTTCTTGTTAATCCAGCCGCATTGTCAGATTTCAAAAAAGGCTTCACGGTGAAAGCACACCATGCGATTATCTGAGGACTGCGCCCCGCACACAAAAGCATTACAAACATTTTCCAACCAAGCAGAAGCGTCATGAAAGTCAGAAATAGCGATAAAATAAATCACTTCCCTTTGAAGACCTTCATCTGGTTGCAATCACAAGATGCATACAAATTAATCCCGTAAATTACCAATAAACTTCTTCCAAACATATCAAACAACGTTTCTAATCAATCCTCAGGTACCCTAATATGTAAATAAATGATCAAATTTAAGACGGAGAATAGTATTGTCATTACCGGAGATAAATAACCAAGTACGGGCCCTCACCTGAACGCGCAACAAACACTACAGCCAAAATGGGAGCCACTTACTAAAACTACAAATTCTAGCTAATTTTTCAAAAAACAAGCCTGAAACTCTTTCTAAAGACTGTTGACATCTAGTGGAAGCCCTAGGAACTGCAATTTGGGAGGACTTCCTTTAATATTCCCATTGACAGCCATAGGGGGTGAGCTGAAAGAAAAAATTCTGGATGGATTGTCCTCGGGTTTTTGCCTGCCATATCAGTTCTGTTATACTCACAGACATTATTTTAACAGTTTTGGAAACTTTAGAGTGTTTTCTATTATATGCATATCCTAGCTTCTGGGCCTGAGTAACAGGCAGTTTACTTTGGGCACCTCATTCATCCAAACTTCTGAAGAAGTTATTAATATATGTTTCCCATGCCAATAAAGCCCTTAAATTGAATTGAAATTGAAATTGAATTGAATTGAATTGAGAGAGAAAGAGAGAGAGAGAGAGTTAGAGAGAGAGAGACAGAGAGAGAGAGAGAGAGAGAGAGAGAGAGAGACAGAGCGAGAGAGACAGTGAATACAGGGTACAAATGAGAAGAGTAGCTCACAGGTTGACAAACAGCAGGACTGGGGCACACAGACAGACAGACAGACGGACAGACGGACAGACAGATAGACAGACAGACAGACATGTCCATGTCCCGAGTAGCTCAGGTGGAAAGAGCCTGTTGCTAGCAGCAACACCAAGGTTGAGAGTTCAAATCATCTACACAAAATAAAAATGAATCCACTTGTTCTACTGTAAATTGCTTGTGAGGAAAATGCCTGTTAAGTGGCATGAAAATCAGATAATTGCAAAGATATAAATTAACCTAGAAACTGATCTTACACCCTGACAGTCAACGTGTGAGTTAACGACTGACCTTACATGTCAGAGCTTGGAGCGTAGCGTAGATCTTACTTCTCCAGGTTGGAGTTATAACTGATAACACATTCTGTAGATGATTAAAATACATCTGGGAAGGAACAGATTAGGTCAACTACTTTGAGTGAGATAATTCAATGTACATCAGTATACATATATGACAGTATATAACAACACCCAATACGCACGCCCACACCTTGTCTGAATTGAAGAGTTCAACACACTTTTTGTGTGCTACAACAACCCTGGTATGTATTGAGCGTGTTCTTAGAAGTTAACACTGCTTGGCCAATATAATTTAATAGAACTTCTTGACTGTCTGAACACATTCTGTAGATGATTAAAATACATCTGGGAAGGAACAGATTAGGTCAACTAATTGCTGTAAATTTCCTATCTGCATTTTTCCACTCGCTTATCAGACCTGGGTTCAAATAATATTGGAAAAAAAATATTTTTTAAAATGGTTTGAGTGTCTCTTATGGCCTGGAATGCCAGATGGGAGGGGTTTGCAGTTGTGGGATTATGTTATAACATTAAACCAAGCAAACTCAAACAGATAAAAGTGTTTGAAATGATTTTAGAATACAATTTGAACCCGGTCCATGTCTCATACCTGTGTAGATCCCGTAATAGGAGACGTGAGACCTCAGCTCGCCAAATACAGCTAATTTCATCCAATTGTGTCCAATCGTGTTAATCCAACACACTAGACATTGACTGTTAATGAAAAACACCATGCTTCGACATTCCTTTTCACATTAATTTCCTGCCTTGCCATTTAAAAAAAGTGTTCTGAATATTTTAGTTAATTAAAATTTATACACATGACACCAGAAATACTGAAATCAGACACTAGAAAATGGGGACCCTAATATAATTAACTAAACTAGCAGTAGCATATCCACATCTGTTTGGCCCAGTAATGATCCCTCTACAACCTTGGTCTGTCCCTAGCTATATCCCTGTCTCTCTCTCTCTCTCTCTCTCTCTCTGTCTCTCTGCATCTCTCTGTCTCTCTGCATCTCTCTGTCTCTCTGCATCTCTTTGTCTCCCTGCATCTCTCTGTCTCCCTGCATCTCTCTCTCTCTCTCTCTCTCTCTCTCTCTCTCTCTCTCTCTGTCTCCCTGCATCTCTCTCTGTCTCCCTGCATCTCTCTCTGTCTCCCTGCATCTCTCTCTCTCTCTCTCTCGCTCTGCATCTCTCTCTCTGTCTCTCTCTGCATCTCTCTCTCTCTCTGTCTCCCTGCATCTCTCTCTGTCTCCCTGCATCTCTCTCTGTCTCCCTGCATCTCTCTCTCTCCCTGCATATCTCTCTCTCTCTCTCTCCCTGCATCTCTCTCTCTCCCTGCATCTCTCTCTCTCTCTCTCTCTCTCTCTCTCTCTCTCCCTGCATCTCTCTCTCTCCCTGCATCTCTCTCTCTCTCTCTCTCTCTCCCCCTGCATCTCCCTCTCTCTGTCTCCCTGCATCTCTCTCTGTCTCCCTGCATCTCTCTCTGTCTCCCTGCATCTCTCTTTCTCCCTGCATCACTGTCTCTCTCGCTCTCTCCCTGCATCTCTCTCTCTCCCTGCATCTCTCTCTGTCTCCCTGCATCTTTCTCTCTCCCTGCATCTCTCTCTCTCCCTGCATCTCTCTTGTGCTCTCTCTCCCTGCATCTCTCTCTCTCCCTGCATCTCTCTCTCTCTCTCTCCCTGCATCTCTCTCGCGCTCTCTCTCCCTGCATCTCTCTCTCTCTCCCTGTATCTCTCTCTCTCTCCCTGCATCTCTCTCTCTCTCTCTGCATCTCCCTCTCTCCCTGCATCTCTCCCCCTCTCTCTCTCCCTCTCTCCTTGCCTCTCCCTCTCTCTCTCTGCATATCTTTCAACATCTCTCCATCTCAATTTAATTAAAGTGGCTTTATTGACATGGAGAACATATGTTTACATTGCCAAAGCAAGTGAAATAGATAAACAAAAATGAAATAAACAATAAAAAAAATGTACAGTAAACATTACACTCACAAAAGTTTCAAAGGAATAAAGACATTTCAAATGTCATATTATGTCTATATACAGTGTTGTAACGATGTGCAAATAGTTAAAGTACAAAAGGGAAAATAAATAAACATAAATATGGGTTGTATTTAAATATACACAGTTGTTGTAGGAGGTTTAGACAAATACATTTAAACTCAGTTTTTCACAATTCCTGACATTTAGTCCTCGTACAAATTCTCTGTCTTAGGTCAGTTAGGATCACCACTTTATTTTAAGAATGTGAAATGTCAGAATAATAGCAGAGAGAATGATTTATTTCAGCTTAAATTTCTTTCATCACATTTCCAGTGGGTCAGAAGTTTACATTCATTCAATTAGTATTTGGTAGCGTTCCCTTTAAATTGTATAACTTGGGTCAAACGTTTCAGGTAGCCTTCCACAAGCTTCCCACAATAAGTTGGGTGAATTTTAGCCTCCTGACAGAGCTGGTGTAACTGAGTCAGGTTTGTAAGCCTCCTTGCTCGCACACACTTTTTCCAGTTCTGCCCACAAATGTTATGTAGGATTGAGGTCAAGCCTTTGAGATGGCCACTCCAATACCTTGACTTTATTGTCCTTATTAAGCCATTTTGCCACAACTTTGGAAGTATGCTTGGGGTCATTGTCAATTTGGAAGACCCATTTGCGACCAAGATTTAACTTCCTGATTGATGTCTTGAGATGTTGCTTCAATATATCCACATCATTTCCCTACCTAATGATGCCATCTATTTTGTGAAGTGCACCAGTCCCTCCTGCAGCAAAGCACCCCCACAACATGATGCTGCCACCCCCGTGCTTCACGGTTGGCCAAACAGTGGCCAAACAGTTCTATTTTTGTTTCATCAGACCAGAGGACATTTCTCCAAAAAGTACCATCTTTGTCCCCATGTGCAGTTGCAAACCGTAGTCTGGCTTTTTTATGGCGGTTTTGGAGCAGTGGCTTCATCTTTGCTGAGCGACCTTTCAGGTTATGTCGATATAGGACTCGTTTTACTGTGGATATTGGTACTTTTGTACATGTTTTCTCCAGCATCTTCAAGGTCCTTTGCTGTTGTCCTAGGTATGATTTGCTGTTTGTACAGATGAACGTACGTGTTGAAGATGAAGGTGGTACCTTCAGGCGTTTAGAAATTGCTCCCAAGGATGAACCAGACTTGTGGAGGTCTACAATTATTTTTCTAAGGTCTTGGCTGATTTCTTTTGATTTTCCCATGATGTCAAGCAAAGAGGCACTGAGTTTGAAGGTAGGCCTTGAAATACATCCACAGGTACACCTCCAATTGACTAAAATGATGTCAATTAGCCTATCAGAAGCGTCTAAAGCATGATATTATTTTCTGGAATTTTCCAAGCTGTTTAAAGGCACAGTCAACTTAGTGTATGTAAACTTCTGACCCACTGGAATTGTGATATAGTGAATTATAAGTGAAATAATCTGTCTGTAAACAATTGTTGGAAAAATGACTTGTGTCATGCACAAAGTAGATGTCCTAACCGACTTGCCAAAACTATAGTTTGTTAATTAACCTGATATGGATAGGGGGCAGTATTTTCACGGCCGGATGAAAAAACGTACCCGATTTAAACTGGTTACTACTCTTGCCCAGAAATGAGAAAATGCATATTATTATAGATTTGGATAGAAAACACTCTGAAGTTTCTAAAACTGTTTGAATGGTGTCTATGAGTATAACAGAACTCATATGGCAGGTAAAAACCCGAGAAAGATTCAAACAGGAAGTGTAGGATCTGAGAAATGTAGTTCTTTCTAGTCCCTTACAAAACTACAGTATCTGTGCTGTTACGTTGCACTTTCTAAGGCTTCCATTGGCTGTCTAAAGCCTTCAGAAAGTGTTTTGAGCGTTCCCCTGTCTCTGGGCAGAGTATAGGAGTTCAGTTACTGAGTGGTCTGCCTGGTGACTAAGAGATTGGATATGCGTGTATGTTTTTTCTTTTTCTCCTTGAATGAATACACTATTGTCCGGTTGGAATATTATCGCAATTTTACGTAAAAAATAACATAAACATTTATTTTAAACAGCGTTTGACATGCTTCTAAGTACGGTAATGGTAACATTTTGACTTTTTGTGTCTCGAAAAGAGCTCGCGCATTACCCTTTGGATAGTGACCTGAACGCACAAACAAAACGGAGGTATTTGGACATAAATATGAATTATTTCGAACAAAAACAACATTTCTTGTGGAAGTAGCAGTCCTGGGAGTGCATTCTGACGAAGATCAGCAAAGGTAATGCAATATTTCGAGCTATGTACTCATAATATTGAAAAATGTGCTTCCGCCCAAAAGCTATTTTAAAATCTGACACAGCGATTGCATAAAGGAGTTCTGTATCTATAATTCTTAAAATAATTGTTATATATTTTGTCAACGTTTTTGCTGAGTTTTTTTGTAAATTCACCGGAAGTTTTTGGTGGGAATACATTTTCTGAACATCACGCGCCAATGTAAAAAGGTGTTTTTGGTTATAAATATGAACTTGATTGAACAAAACATACATGTATTGTATAACATAATGTCCTAGGAGTGTCATCTGATGAAGATCATCAAAGGTTAGTGCTTCATTTAGCTGTGTTTTGGGTTTTATTGACATATATGCTAGCTTGGAAAATGGCTGTGTGGTTATTTTGGTCAATGTACTCTCCTAACATAATCTAATGTTTTGGTTTCGCTGTAAAGCCTTTTTGAAATCGGACAACGTGGTTGGATTCAGGAGAGGTTTATCTTTCAAATGGTGTAAAATAGTCATATGTTTGAAAAATTGAAATTATTGTATTTTTGAGGTTTTTGTATTTGGCGCCATGTGATCCCATTGGCTGTTGGCTAGGGTTCCGCTAGCGGAACGCCTAGAAGTAAGAGGTTTTAACAAGAAATTTGTGGAGTGGTTGAAAAACGAGTTTTAATGACTCCAACCTAAGTGAATGTAAACTTCCGACTTCTACTGTAAATATGGGTTGGATTTACAATGGTGTTTGTTCTTCACTGGTTGCCCTTTTCTTGCGTCAACAAATGTGTCTCCACTTTTGTGGATTGGGGTGATCAGTCCTTGATTCCAAATATTGGGTAAGATGCCAGTGCTGAGATATTCTTCAATTACTTTTAGTTGATTTCTGACGTGCTGTTCCTTCTTTTTCCGTAGTGTATTTCTGTATTGTTTTAGTGATTCACCATAGTGAAGGCGTAGACTCAGGTTTTCTGGGTCTCTATGTTTTTGGTTGGACAGGTTTCTCAATTTATTTCAAAGGTTTTTGCATTCTTCAACAAACCATTTGTCATTCTTGTTAATTTTTTTAGGTTGTGTGCTGTAATTTTTTGATTTGATAGGAAAGCTGAGATGTCAAATATACTGTTTAGATTTTCTACTGCCAAGTTTACACCTTCACTATTACAGTGAAACTTTTAGTCCAGGAAGTTGTCTAAAAGGGATTGCATTTGTTGTTGCCTAATTGTTTTTTTGTAGGTTTCAACACTACTTTCCTTCCAACTGTAGTATTTCTTAATATTATTCAGTTCCTTTGGCTTTGATGCCTCATGATTGAGTATTGCTCTGTTCAAGTAGACTGTGATTTTGCTGTGATCTGATAGGGGTGTCAGTGGGCTGACTGTGAACGCTCTGAGAGACTCTGGGTTGAGGTCAATGATAAAGTAGTCTACAGTACAACTGCCAAGAGATGATCTGTAGGGTTAAGAGTCCCCTCGACGTCTACCGGTGACTATGTACATACCCAGCATGCAACAGCTGCAGGAGTTGTGACCCATTTTTGTTGGTTGTTTTCTCATAGTTGTGTCTAGGGGGGCATATTTGGGAGGGAATGCTGTCACCTCCAGGTAGGTGTGTAGGTAGGTAGGTGTTTGTCCCCTTGTGTGCTGAGGGTGTCAGGTTCTTGTCCAGTTCTGGCATTTAGGTCGCCACAGACTAGTACATGGCCCTGGGCCTGGAAATGATTGATTGATTTCCCCATCCAGGATGGAGAAGCTGTCTTCATTAAAGTATGGGGATTCTAGTGGGGGGATATAGGTAGGATGGAGAAGCTGTCTTCATTATAGTATGGGGATTCTAGTGGGGGGATATAGGTAGGATGGAGAAGCTGTCTTCATTAAAGTATGGGGATTCTAGTGGGGGGATATAGGTAGGATGGAGAAGCTGTCTTCATTAAAGTATGGGGATTCTAGTAGGGGGATATAGGTAGGATGGAGAAGCTGTCTTCATTAAAGTATGGGGATTCTAGTAGGGGGATATAGGTAGGATGGAGAAGCTGTCTTCATTAAAGTATGGGGATTCTAGTGGGGGGATATAGGTAGGATGGAGAAGCTGTCTTCATTAAAGTATGGGGATTCTAGTGGGTGGATATAGTTGCTCTGCTCACGGCCTGGGCACATGTCCTGCTGTCATGTTGAGGTCCTTGCTGCAGGGACAGGGGGCATGGGGGGGGCAGAAGGGGCATAGGTCTGATATAGGGGGGGCCTATATAGGGTGTGGCTAGGGTTTGTTTGGGAAGGGGTCAACTGTTTGGGGTGGGGATGTGGCTGGTGATGCTGTGGTCTGGGAGTAAGTCCTCTTGGTGTGGATCTTCCTGGTGTAGTTCCTCCAGGGCGAGTCTCGCAGTTCTGGGAGGGAGTCTCGTAGTTCTGGGAGGGAGTCTCGCAGTTCTGGGAGCGAGTCTCGCAGTTCTGGGAGCGAGTCTCGCAGTTCTGGGGAGGGGGTCTCGCAGTTCTGGGAGCGAGTCTCGCAGTTCTGGGAGCGAGTCTCGCAGTTCTGGGAGCGAGTCTCGTAGTTCTGGGAGCGAGTCTCGTAGTTCTGGGAGGGAGTCTCGCAGTTCTGGGAGCGAGTCTCGCAGTTCTGGGAGCGAGTCTCGCAGTTCTGGGAGCGAGTCTCGCAGTTCTGGGAGCGAGTCTCGCAGTTCTGGGAGGGGGTCTCGCAGTTCTGGGAGTGAGTCTCGCAGTTCTGGGAGCGAGTCTCGCAGTTCTGGGAGCGAGTCTCGTAGTTCTGGGAGCGAGTCTCGTAGTTCTGGGAGGGGGTCTCGCAGTTCTGGGAGGGGGTCTCGCAGTTCTGGGAGCGAGTCTCGCAGTTCTGGGAGCGAGTCTCGCAGTTCTGGGAGCGAGTCTCGCAGTTCTGGGAGGGGGTCTCGCAGTTCTGGGAGCGAGTCTCGCAGTTCTGGGAGTGAGTCTCGCAGTTCTGGGAGCGAGTCTCGCAGTTCTGGGAGCGGGTCTCGCAGTTCTGGGAGGGGGTCTCACAGTTCTGGGAGCGAGTCTCGCAGTTCTGGGAGCGAGTCTCGCAGTTCTGGGAGCGGGTCTCGTAGTTCTGGGAGCGAGTCTCGCAGTTCTGGGTGGGTGTTGCTCTGTTGCTCCTGTGTGAGTTGCTGGGGCTGCGGTTGAGGGTAAGGTTTTTCAGGGTCCTTGCAAAGTTAGGATTGCTGCCTTGTAGAGGTGCACTTGGTCGTAAAAGGCTGTTCAAGTCCATTGGGTGGAGTGGTAGGCAAGGTAAACATTTGGTTTTGAGGCACAGTCACAGGAAATACTTGCATTCACCCCGCTGTATGGTGGCAGGGTGGAAGTCTTTTCGCGGTAGCAGGGTGGCTATAACCACTTCTGCATTGGGGAATGTGGAGGAGGCTTTTTCAATCAATCCCTTCAGTGCTGTGGCCACCCTTTCCTGCTGGGCCCTCAGGTGGTTTGTGGCTGTATGTATTGTTATGTGGCTGGAGGACACTAGTTGGACAGCAGCTCCAGGGCACACCGGGGGTTTGGAAATCAGAGTTGAGCCACTCTCATCAATATATTTCCCATTTGAGTCAATGAGGAGCACAATCTCTGGCTTTGGCGTGTCCTCCTCCTGCAGGGCTGTTAGCTGGGCTGTGTGGTCCCTCTGTAAGCTGTGTGGTCCACTGTTAGCTGGGCTGTCTGGTCCTCTGTTAGCTGGGCTGTGTGTTCCTCTGTTAGCTGGGCTGTGTGTGTTCCTCTGTTAGCTGGGCTGTGTGTTCCTCTGTTAGCTGGGCTGCGTGTTCCTCTGTTAGCTGGGCTGTGTGTCCCTCTGTTAGCTGGGCTGTGTGGACCTCTGTTAGCTGGGCTGTTCCTCTCTCTCATCTTTAAGTTCTCTCACGTGAGACCAGTGCGCAGCTAGCTCTCTCAGACAGCCGTGAATCTTCACCTTCAGCCCTCTGGGTACTGTAGAGGGAGTGGTGTTGTGCTGGTCTGTTTTGTGTGTCTGTAGTCTCTGGAGTAATTGGACTAGCTCTCTGAGATCCATAATCTCTCTCTCTCTCTCTCTCTCTCTCTCCAGCTCTGTGAATTTATCCCTCTCAATGTTTGACGGAGCAGTGCAGTTGTGGGACCTGGGTGTGTTCAGTGCTGGGGGTTGACTCTTCGGTGTGGGGGAGTCGTCACCAAGAGAAAGCTTCTCCTGCTTTTTAGAAATGCATGAATTTGCCCTGCAGCACCAATGTTCACATCAAATCAAATCACATTTTATTTGTCACATGCGCCGAATACAACAGATATTAAAGTGAAATGCTTACTTACAAGCCCTTAACCAACAATGCTTTAAGAAGTTTTAATTAAAAAATGTTTTAAAAATGTGTTAAGTAAAAAATAGAAAATACAAGCAACAAATAATTAAACAGCAGCAGTAAAATAACAGTAGCGAGACTATATACAGGGGGGGAACCGGTACAGAGTCAATGTGGAGGCTATATACAGGGGGTACCGGTACAGAGTCAATGTGGAGGCTATATACAGGGGGTACCGGTACAGAGTCAATGTGGAGGCTATATACAGGGGGTACCGGTACAGAGTCAATGTGGAGGCTATATACAGGGGGTACCGGTACAGAGTCAATGTGGAGGCTATATACAGGGGGTACCGGTACAGAGTCAATGTGGAGGCTATATACAGGGGGGAACCGGTACAGAGTCAATGTGGAGGCTATATACAGGGGGGGTACCGGTACAGAGTCAATGTGGAGGCTATATACAGGGGGTACCGGTACAGAGTCAATGTGGAGGCTATATACAGGGGGTACCGGTACAGAGTCAATGTGGAGGCTATATACAGGGGGGAACCGGTACAGAGTCAATGTGGAGGATATATACAGGGGGGAACCGGTACAGAGTCAATGTGGAGGCTATATACAG
>NC_138299.1:162373563-162398563 GCF_965601325.2 Salmo salar | reverse complement strand
GGTTGGCCTGACTGGGTGGTTGGTGGTCTTGGTTGGCCTGCCTGGGTGGTTGGTGGTCTTGGTTGGCCTGCCTGGGTGGTTGGTGGTCTTGGTTGGCCTGCCTGGGTGGTTGGTGGTCTTGGTTGGCCTGACTGGGTGGTTGGTGGTCTTGGTTGGCCTGCCTGGGTGGTTGGTGGTCTTGGTTGGCCTGCCTGGGTGGTTGGTGGTCTTGGTTGGCCTGACTTGGGGTGGTTGGTGGTCTTGGTTGGCCTGACTGGGTGGTTGGTGGTCTTGGTTGGCCTGACTGGGTGGTTGGTGGTCTTGGTTGGCCTGACTTGGGGTGGTTGGTGGTCTTGGTTGGGCTGGCTTGGTGGTTGGTGGTCTTGGTTGGGCTGGCTTGGGGTGGTTAGAACTTCTAAATAATTTCACCAATAATTAACTTAGGCTAATTATAGGCCATTGCATGCTTCACATTTTCCTTATGAAAGGGGCCGTATCTGTCTGAACTTGGGTTCTTGTCTAATTGTATGAATATCCTGCAATCTCATTGGCGGTTGTGTTAATCCGGTAGATAATTACTGTAGTGTGAGAACAACACAAAGGCCTAGAATGCAAGTCAAATATATGGGGGGGAAACATTTCCAGTTCACAACATGTTGAATAAACGTATAACCACCCAGGCAGGCCAACCAAGACCACCAACCACCCAGGCAGGCCAACCAAGACCACCAACCACCCAGGCAGGCCAACCAAGACCACCAACCACCCAGGCAGGCCAACCAAGACCACCAACCACCCAGGCAGGCCAACCAAGACCACCAACCACCCAGGCAGGCCAACCAAGACCACCAACCACCCAGTCAGGCCAACCAAGACCACCAACCACCCAGGCAGGCCAACCAAGACCACCAACCACCCAGGCAGGCCAACCAAGACCACCAACCACCCAGGCAGGCCAACCAAGACCACCAACCACCCAGGCAGGCCAACCAAGACCACCAACCACCCAGGCAGGCCAACCAAGACCACCAACCACCCAGGCAGGCCAACCAAGACCACCAACCACCCAGGCAGGCCAACCAAGACCACCAACCACCCAGGCAGGCCAACCAAGACCACCAACCACCCAGGCAGGCCAACCAAGACCACCAACCACCCAGTCAGGCCAACCAAGACCACCAACCACCTCAGTCAGGCCAACCAAGACCACCAACCACCCAGGAGTACTTTTGCACAGTCAGCTTAACCAACACCATACATGCTGAGTGTCCATTAGTCCTGTGAGATTCTCCAAGGACTGATCTGGTAAGTACAAGGCCAGTGTTGGTAGGCCCAGACTTCAGATTCTCCAAGAGACACATGCTTTCACCACCGCTACAAGTACAGAACACTTGTCAATGGAGAGAAAGTTAAGCCTAGTTGACTCACCTACTCAAATAAGAACAATGCGCTCTTTTGTTTTTGTTATAAATTGTTCTCAAAGAAGTCGTACAAAATTTTTAAAAGACAGACAATGTGACTGGGTCAATATTGGAGTGTTATTGAAACAATATGACAACAGCCCAGAACACACAAAACAAAACCTGGTGGCATGGCAAGAGCTCTGTCTTAAACAGGGGAAAAAAAAACAATAGATCAGGTGGAAATGTCCCTCATCGAAGCAGAGGTGCAGCGGTGGTGAGAGGTACTCTCTGGGTTAGTTGCTATTATTCAGTCTTTAGCAGAGATGAACCTGGCTTTGAGGAGGGTCTGTTGACACATTACTTCATCACAACAATAGGAAGTAGAGCTGATTTTTCCAAGTTCGACCCGGTTTTCACGAAAAAAAGGGAAAATGTTAGACGTGTCAACAGTGGAAAACAACAGGCGACATACCTAGGCAAAATAATACAAAATGTATCATCGAGCACAATGGTGGCTAAAAATCCAAAACTCAAAGTACTTTTCAATCATTTTGGACTGCACCCCAGACATCAGTCAACAGGACCAGATATCTGTTGTTGAGCTAACAGTCGGTCTTGAAGAAACTCCAGAGATCCAAGGTTCCTAATAACCCCTGCAAAGATGGTGCCGACAAGAGATGGCCGCCTCGCTTCTAGTCCTTAGGAAACTATGCAGTATTTCGTATTATTATTTTTTTTTTATGTATTATTTCTTACATTGTTAGCCCAGAAAATCTTAAGTGTTATTACATACAGCCGGAAATAATTATCGGATATCAGAGCGACGTTAACTTACCAACACTACGACCAGCAATAGATCTTTCCTGAAGCCGATCTTTTGTTTTCGAACTGATTCCAGAGGCTGACCCAAAACAACGCTGCCGCAGGAGAGGTCTTCTTGTCAGACTTCGGAGGCGGGGAACAACACCCACCACTTTCGAGTACTTTACTCGCTAATGTCCAGTCTCTAGATAACAAGGTAGATGATATTAAGGCTAGGGTTGCTTTCCAAAGAGACATCCGTGCGCAATTGAGAGCGTCCTGTTTGGGCTGTATCACCGCCTGGTACGGTAACTGCACCGCCCATAACCGCAAGGGTATCCAGAGGGTGATGCGGTCTGCACAACGCATCACCGGGGGCAAACTACCTGCCCTCCAGGACACCTACACCACCCGATGTCACAGGAAGGCCAAAAAGATCATCAAGGACAACAACCACCCGAGCCACTGCCTGTTCACCCCGTTTCCATCCAGAAGGCGAGGTCAGTACAGGTACATCAAAGCTGGGGACCGAGAGACTGAAAAATAGCTTCTATCTCAAGGCCATCACACTGCTAAACAGCCATCAAATGAAATTCCGCTTAGGGCCCCGAAAAGGCTAGAGCCGGCCCTGGGATAATGACTGAAGAGCTGGGAGTAGAGTGTTAGCCTGAGGTGAGAGCATTGGCGGAAGGACACGCACTCACATACACACAAACTCTCTCCTGTACGGACACACACAGAGAACTCAGTGTGACATTGGTTCAGCTCCATAGAAGGATAGAGGCTGATTGATGTTAAGAGAGTGTGTCTGCATACACTAGGGACTGATAGATGTTAAGAGTTTCTCTCTAGAGGGAAGGGAAGGAAGGAAGGAAGGAAGGAAGGAAGGAAGGAAGGAAGGAAGGAAGGAAGGAAGGAAGGAAGGAAGGAAGGAAGGAAGGAAGGAAGGAAGGAAGGAAGGGAGGAAGGGAGGGAGGGAGGGAGGGAGGGAGGGAGGGAGGGAGGGAGGGAGGGAGGGAGGGAGGGAGGGAGGGAGGGAGGGAGGGAGGGAGGGAGGGAGATTAAATGTAAAAGCTGAATAGGAGCATGTGGTTCACCAACAAGATATCACAAATTGACTTCAGAATCAGACGTTTGTCTGAGCAGACTGACTGAGCAGACCGAGACAGCTGAGCAGACTCTCACACTGACAGCTGGGCAGACTCTCACACTGACAGCTGAGCAGACTCTCACACTGACAGCTGAGCAGACTCTCACACTGACAGCTGAGCAGACTCTCACACTGACAGCTGAGCAGACTCTCACACTGACAGCTGAGCAGACTCTCACACAGACAGCTGAGCAGACTCTCACACTGACAGCTGAGCAGACTCTCACACTGACAGCTGAGCAGACTCTCACACTGACAGCTGAGCAGACTCTCACACAGACAGCTGAGCAGACTCTCACACTGACAGCTGAGCAGACTATCATACAGACAGCTGAGCAGACTCTCACACAGACAGCTGAGCAGACTCTCACACAGACAGCTGAGCAGACTCTCACACAGACAGCTGAGCAGACTCTCACACAGACAGCTGAGCAGACTGACTGAGCAGACCGAGGCAGCTGGGCAGACTCTCACACAGACAGCTGGGCAGACTCTCACCCTGACAGCTGGGCAGACTCTCACACTGACAGCTGAGCAGACTCTCACACAGACAGCTGAGCAGACTCTCACAAAGACAGCTGAGCAGACTCTCACCCTGACAGCTGAGCAGACTCTCACACAGACAGCTGAGCAGACTCTCACACAGACAGCTGAGCAGACTCTCACACAGACAGCTGAGCAAACTCTCACACAGACAGCTGAGCAGACTCTCACACAGACAGCTGAGCAGACTCTCACACAGACAGCTGAGCAGACTCTCACACAGACAGCTGAGCAGACTCTCACACTGACAGTCAGCATCACCAATAAACTTTTCTGGATTGTTAACTTATGATGGACATGAGGTCTCAGAGGATTCTATTAGTGAGAAGAGAGAAGAGAGACATAGAGAGAGAAACAGAGAGAGAGAGAAACAGAGAGAGAGAAACAGAGAGAGAGAGAGAAACAGAGAGAGAGAAACAGAGAGAGACAGAGAGAGAGAAACAGAGAGAGAGAGAGAAACACAGAGAGAGAGAAACAGAGAGAGAGAGAAACAGAGTGAGAGAAAGAGAGAGAGACAGAGTGAGAGAAAGAGTGAGAGAAAGAGAGAGAGACAGAGAGAGAAACAGAGAGAGAGAGAGAGAGGAACCTCAGGCTAAAATCTGTTGGACAGAGATGAGAACAGTATGAGGCTGGGTATTATGGGATGTGTACGAGAGTGGAATGGTAGGTAGAGAGTCTGAGAATTTTTCCAGCTCCAGGAAATGGATGTGAATCAGACAAAGGAGAACCGTTTTGTAGAATATACCACTGGATGTACAGGTGGAAGTAGCAGGATATGGTTTCGATGACTTTGAGAGACAACATAAGAGCTGACCTCAGTCAGGTAGTCAGGCAGTCGGCCAGCCAGCCAATCAGCCAGTCAGTTATCCAGTCAAGCCTGTTTGATTTTTAATCCAAAGGTATCCAAGGCTTTGAGGGTCCCGTGTGGCTCAGTTGGTGGAGCATGGCACTTGCAATTCCAGGGTTGTGGGTTCGATTCCCATGGGGGACCAGTACGAACTGTAAGTCGCTCTGGATAAGAGCATCTGCTAAATGACTAACATGTAAATGTCCTGTACTGACATTCTTATTGGATAACGCAACAGAATGTGACAATAACAGTAAATAAGGAAGCAGTCTAGCCAGCCAGTCAGCCAGTCAGTCAGTCAGCCAGTCAGTCAGTCAGTCAGCCAGCCAGTCAGTCAGCCAGCCAGTCAGTCTAGACAGCCAGTCAGCCAGTCAGTCAGTCAGCCAGCCAGTCAGTCTAGACAGCCAGTCAGCCAGCCAGTCAGTCAGTCAGCCAGCCAGTCAGTCAGTCAGCCAGCCAGTCAGTCTAGACAGCCAGCCAGTCAGCCAGTCAGTCAGCCAGCCAGCCAGTCAGCCAGTCAGCCAGCCAGTCAGTCAGTCAGCCAGCCAGTCAGCCAGTCAGTCAGTCTAGACAGCCAGTCAGCCAGCCAGTCAGCCAGCCAGTCAGCTAGTCAGCCAGCCAGCCAGTCAGCCAGTCAGTCAGTCAGTCAGCCAGCCAGTCAGCCAAGCAGTCAGTCAGCCAGCCAGTCAGCCAGCCAAGTCAGTCTAGACAGCCAGCCAGCCAGTCAGCCAGCCAGTCAGTCAGTCAGCCAGCCAGTCAGCTAGTCAGCCAGCCAGTCAGCCAGCCAGTCAGCCAGCCAGTCAGCCAGTCAGCCAGCCAGTCAGTCAGTCAGTCAGCCAGCCAGTCAGCCAGCCAAGTCAGTCTAGACAGCCAGTCAGCCAGCCAGTCAGCCAGCCAGTCAGCTAGTCAGCCAGCCAGTCAGCCAGTCAGCCAAGCAGTCTAGACAGCCAGCCAGCCAGTCAGTCAGTCAGCCAGCCAGTCAGCCAGTCAGCCAGCCAGTCAGCCAGCTAGTCAGCCAGCCAAGTCAGTCTAGACAGCCAGCCAGCCAGTCAGTCAGTCAGCCAGCCAGTCAGCTAGTCAGCCAGCCAGTCAGCCAAGCAGTCAGCCAGTCAGCCAGCCAGTCAGTCAGTCTAGACAGCCAGTCAGCCAGCCAGTCAGCCAGCCAGTCAGCCAGCCAGTCAGCCAGCCAGTCAGCCAGTCAGCCAGCCAGTCAGCCAGCCAGTCAGCCAGCCAGTCAGCCAGCCAGTCAGTCTAGACAGCCAGTCAGTCAGCCAGTCAGCCAGCCAGTCAGCCAGCCAGTCAGCCAGCCAGTCAGCCAGCCAGTCAGCCAGCCAGTCAGTCTAGACAGCCAGTCAGTCAGCCAGTCAGTCAGTCAGTCAGCCAGCCAGTCAGCCAAGCAGTCAGTCAGCCAGCCAGTCAGCCAGCCAAGTCAGTCTAGACAGCCAGCCAGCCAGTCAGCCAGTCAGTCAGCCAGCCAGTCAGCCAGTCAGCCAGCCAGTCAGCCAGTCAGCCAGCCAGTCAGCCAGCCAGTCAGCCAGCCAGTCAGCCAAGCAGTCAGTCAGCCAGCCAGTCAGCCAGCCAAGTCAGTCTAGACAGCCAGCCAGCCAGTCAGCCAGTCAGTCAGCCAGCCAGTCAGCCAGTCAGCCAGCCAGTCAGCCAGTCAGCCAGCCAGTCAGCCAGCCAGTCAGCCAGCCAGTCAGCCAGCCAGTCAGTCAGCCAGCCAGTCAGCCAGCCAGTCAGCCAGCCAGTCAGCCAGTCAGTCAGCCAGCCAGTCAGCCAGCCAGTCAGCCAGCCAGTCAGCCAGTCAGCCAGCCAGTCAGCCAGTCAGCCAGCCAGTCAGCCAGTCAGCCAGCCAGTCAGCCAGCCAGTCAGCCAGCCAGTCAGCCAGTCAGCCAGCCAGCCAGTCAGCCAGCCAAGTCAGTCTAGACAGCCAGCCAGACAGCCAGCCAGCCAGTCAGCCAGCCAGTCAGCACAGGTGGATGAAAATGGAGGAAGTTGTTCCTGTTCCACCCCTTTATGTTTTCATAAAGGCACTAATCATTTTCTTTATTTTAATACAAAATATCAAATAAATACTTGATACCATTAGGAAATGTATATATGAGTACAAGAAAACAACGGTGAAATATGATAATTAATTGAATACCTGAATTCCCACCAAATTCCCTCAACTCCATCCATCATTTGTCCATGCCAGTAAATATATATATATATGCTATAATCCAGTCAATATCTGTTTGGAATATCTTCATCCATTGTCCAATTGTTTTTTTTTAATGTAACAATTTTGATATGTTGCTACAGTCAGCCAGGCAGGCAGGCAGCTAATCAGCCAGCCAGCCAGTCAGCCAGTCAGCCAGTCAGCCAGCTAGTCAGCCAGCCAGTCAGTCAGTCAGCCAGTCAGCCAGCCAGCTAGTCAGCCAGTCAGCCAGATAGTCAGCCAGCTAGTCAGCTAGTCAGCCAGCCAGCCAGTCAGCCAGTCAGCCAGATAGTCAGCCAGCCAGCTAGTCAGCCAGCTAGTCAGCCAGTCAGCCAGCCAGCTAGTCAGCCAGCCAGCTAGTCAGCCAGTCAGTCAGTCAGCCAGCTAGTCAGCCAGCCAGCTAGTCAGTCAGCCAGTCAGCTAGTCAGCCAGCCAGCTAGTTAGCCAGTCAGCCAGTCAGCCAGTCAGCCAGCCAGCCAGCTAGTTAGCCAGTCAGCCAGTCAGCCAGCGCAGCCAGCTAGTTAGCCAGTCAGTCAGCTTGTCAGTCAGGAGCAACAAGCATGTTTGAGTCAGTCAGTCAGCCAGCTAGTCAGCCAGTCAGCCAGTCAGTCAGCCAGTCAGCTAGTCAGCCAGCCAGCTAGTTAGCTAGTCAGCCAGTCAGCCAGTCAGCCAGTCAGCCAGCCAGCCAGCTAGTTAGCCAGTCAGCCAGTCAGCCAGCCAGCCAGCTAGTTAGCCAGTCAGCCAGTCAGTCAGCTTGTCAGTCAGGAGCAACAAGCATGTTTGAGTGGTGTCAGCCAGTCAGCCAGTCAGTCGACCAGTCAGCCAGCCAGCCAACCAGTCAGTCAGTCTTCCAGCCAGCCAGTGTACCAGTCAGCCATCCAGTCAGCCAGTCTTCTAGTCAGCCAGTCTACCATCCAGTCAGCCAGTCAGCCAGTCTACCAGTCAGCCAGTCTACCAGTCAGCCAGTCAGTCAGTCAGTCAGCCAGTCTACGAGTCAGCCAGTCTACCAGTCTGCCAGTCAGCCAGTCAGCCAGTCAGCCAGTCTACCAGTCAGCCATTTATCCAGTCAGCCATTCTGCCAGTCAGCCATTCTGCCAGTCAGCCAGTCAGCCAGTCAGCCAGTCTTCCAGCCAGCCAGTCTACCATCCAGTCAGCCATCCAGTCAGCCAGTCTTCTAGTCAGCCAGTCTACCATCCAGTCAGCCAGTCAGCCAGTCTACCAGTCAGCCAGTCTACCAGTCAGTCAGCCAGTCAGTCAGTCTACCAGTCAGCCAGTCTACCAGTCAGCCATCCAGTCAGCCAGTCAGCCATCCAGTCAGCCAGTCGACCAGTCAGCCAGCCAGTCTACCAGTCAGTCAGTCAGTCAGTCAGTCAGCCAGTCTACCAGCCAGTCAGTCTACCAGTCAGTCAGTCAGTCAGTCAGTCAGTCAGTCAGTCAGTCTACCAGCCAGTCAGCCAGCCAGTCTACCAGTCAGCCAGCCAGTCTACCAGTCAGTCAGTCAGTCAGTCAGCCAGTCTACCAGTCAGCCAGTCTACCAGTCAGTCAGTCTACCGGCCAGTCAGCCAGCCAGTCTACCAGTCAGCCAGTCTACCAGTCAGTCAGTCAGCCAGTCAGTCAGTCAGCCAGTCTACCAGTCAGCCAGTCAGTCTACCAGTCAGCCAGCCAGTCAGCCAGCCAGTCAGCCAGCCAGTCTACCAGCCAGCCAGTCTACCAGCCAGCCAGTCTACCAGCCAGCCAGTCTACCAGTCAGTCAGCCAGTCTATCAGCCAGCCAGTCTGCCAGCCAGTCAGCCAGCCAGTCAGTCAGCCAGTCAGCCAGTCTACCAGTCAACCAGTCAGCCAGTCTACTAGTCAGCCAGTCTACTAGTCAGCCAGTCAGCCAGCCAGTCTACCAGCCAGCCAGTCTACCAGCCAGTCAGTCAGCCAGTCAGCCAGTCTACCAGCCAGTCAGTCAGCCAGTCAGCCAGTCAGCCAGTCAGGTGGAGTTTTGTAGAGTGAGAGCAGAGTGGTGGCTAATATCATATAAGGTGGTGCTAAGGTGCAAAAGTCTGTTAACGCTCTGATCCCTGGTATCTCACCTCAGTAGCAGATGAGGGACAACACAGCAGGTGACTTCAGCCAGTCTGCCTCCCCTCTGAGCTTTACCCTGTTGACGGTCCGATCCCTGGTATCTCACCTCAGTAGCAGATGAGGGACAACACAGCAGGTGACCTGAGCCAGTCTGCCTCCTCTTTCTGCTTTCTTCGTGCTGACAGTCTAGTGTCTGTTTATCTGACCTCACAACCAGCCTAAATGAGATTAGGATGACCCTGAGGTGCAGTGTCGCAGTTCACCTTGGTCTCGTCTGGTCCCTGTTTATCTCATTTCACAGCAGAACAATCATCTGAGAGGAAGTGGGAAGAGCTCAGCCTGTATAATTCAGGTATAACACATAAGGTGGAGGGAGAGTAGGTTACCTCACTTCACAACAAGAGGCCCAGGTCCTGAGTCCTGGGCCTCTCCTGAAAGGTGTTCTCTGGTTTATTACTATAATACCCACCTCAGACCCTCAGTCCCTCAGACCCTCAGTCCCTCAGACCCCCAGTCCCTCAGTCCCTCAGACCCTCAGTCCCTCAGACCCCCAGTCCCCCAGTCCCTCAGACCCTCAGACCCTCAGTCCCTCAGTCCCTCAGACCCTCAGTCCCTCAGACCCTCAGACCCTCAGTCCCTCAGTCCCTCAGTCCCTCAGACCCTCAGACCCTCAGTCCCTCAGACCCCCAGTCCCTCAGACCCTCAGACCCTCAGTCCCTCAGTCCCTCAGACCCTCAGTCCCTCAGACACTCAGACCCTCAGTCCCTCAGACCCCCAGTCCCCCAGTCCCTCAGACCCTCAGACCCTCAGTCCCTCAGACCCCCAGTCCCTCAGTCCCTCAGACCCCCAGTCCCTCAGACCCCCAGTCCCTCAGTCCCTCAGACCCTCAGTCCCTCAGTCCCTCAGACCCTCAGACCCCCAGTCCCCCAGTCCCTCAGACCCCCAGACCCTCAGTCCCTCAGACCCTCAGTCCCTCAGACCCTCAGACCCTCAGTCCCTCAGTTCCTCAGACCTAGTCCCTCAGACC
The DNA here is from genome assembly GCF_965601325.2 of Salmo salar. Classification (NCBI taxonomy): domain Eukaryota; kingdom Metazoa; phylum Chordata; class Actinopteri; order Salmoniformes; family Salmonidae; genus Salmo; species Salmo salar. Next base: position 162,388,544 of record NC_138299.1, on the reverse strand, counting down.
CCCAGTCCCTCAGTCCCTCAGACCCTCAGTCCCCCAGACCCTCAGACCCCCAGACCCTCAGACCCTCAGACCCTCAGTCCCTCAGACCCTCAGACCCCCAGTCCCCCAGTCCCTCAGACCCCCAGACCCTCAGACCCTCAGTCCCTCAGACCCTCAGACCCTCAGACCCTCAGTCCCTCAGACCCTCAGACCCTCAGTCCCTCAGTTCCTCAGACCCTAGTCCCTCAGACCCCCAGTCCCTCAGTCCCTCAGACCCTCAGTCCCCCAGACCCTCAGACCCCCAGACCCTCAGACTATCAGTCCCTCAGACCCTCAGACCCTCAGTCCCCCAGACCCTCAGACCCCCAGACCCTCAGACCCCCAGACCCCCAGACCCTCAGTCCCTCAGTCCCTCAGTCCCCCAGACCCTCAGACCCCCAGACCCTCAGACCCTCAGTCCCTCAGACCCTCAGACCCCCAGTCCCTCAGTCCCTCAGACTATCAGTCCCCCAGACCCTCAGTCCCCCAGTCCCTCAGACCCCCAGTCCCCCAGTCCGCCAGACCCTCAGACCCTCAGACCCTCAGTCCCTCAGACCCTCAGACCCCCCAGACCCTCAGACCCCAGTCCCTCAGTCCCTCAGTCCCCCAGACCCTCAGTCCCTCAGACCCTCAGTCCCTCAGACCCTCAGACCTCAGACCCCCAGTCCCTCAGACCCCCAGACCCTCAGACCCCCAGTCCGCCAGACCCTCAGACCCCAGCCAATGTATCTAATACAATCAGAAAGTGGTGAGGTGAGAGGGGTCTGATATTTCTATCACAATCAGAAGGTTTTTTCCACTACACACGCACGAACGCACATGCACGAACGCACATGCACGGACACACACGCACACACACACACGCACACACACACACGCATGCACAGACACACGTATGCACGGACACACACACGCATGCGTAGACACACACACACGCGCGCGCACAGACACACTCATGTAAGCACTTGCACCCGTGTGCACACACCCCCCTTTACTAGGTGTTCTATTCAAATTAAACTCAGAGTGCTGAATGACGTTGATACAAGGATACATCCTGAACAAAATGATGAGAGAGAGACAGAAAGGCAGAGAGACACGGAGAGAGACAGAGAGAGGGAGAGAGAAGGAGAGAGAAGGAGAGAGAGAGACACAGAGAGAGAAGGAGAGAGAGAGAGAGAGACAGAGAGAGGGAGAGAGAGACACAGAGAGACAGAGAGAGAGAGAGACACAGAGAGAGAGAGACAGAGAGAGAGGTTTAGATAGAGAGAGAGGTTTGGAGAGACAGAGAGACAGAGAGGTTTAGATAGAGAGACAGTGAGAGGTTTGGATAGAGAGAGTGAGAGGTTTAGAGAGAGAGGTTTAGATAGAGACAGAGAGAGAGGTTTAGATAGAGACAGAGAGAGAGGTTTGGAGAGACAGACAGTGAGAGGTTTGGAGAGACAGACAGAGTGAGAGGTTTAGATAGATAGACAGAGAGAGAGGTTTGGATAGAAAGACAGAGTGAGAGGTGTATAGAGAGAGAGAGGTATAGACAGAGTGAGAGGTTTAGATAGAGAGACAGTGAGAGGTTTGGATAGAGAGAGTGAGAGGTTTAGAGAGAGAGGTTTAGATAGAGACAGAGAGAGAGGTTTAGATAGAGACAGAGAGAGAGGTTTGGAGAGACAGACAGTGAGAGGTTTGGAGAGACAGACAGAGTGAGAGGTGTATAGAGAGAGAGAGGTATAGACAGAGTGAGAGGTTTAGATAGATAGACAGAGAGAGAGGTTTGGATAGAAAGACAGAGTGAGAGGTGTATAGAGAGAGAGGTATAGATAGAGTGAGAGGTTTAGATAGATAGACAGAGAGAGAGGTTTGGATAGAAAGACAGAGTGAGAGGTGTATAGAGAGAGAGGTATAGATAGAGTGAGAGGTTTAGATAGATAGACAGAGAGAGAGGTTTAGATAGAGACAGAGAGAGAGGTTTGGAGAGACAGACAGTGAGAGGTTTGGAGAGACAGACAGAGTGAGAGGTGTATAGAGAGAGAGAGATATAGACAGAGTGAGAGGTTTAGATAGATAGACAGAGAGAGAGGTTTGGATAGAAAGACAGAGTGAGAGGTGTATAGAGAGAGAGGTATAGATAGAGTGAGAGGTTTAGATAGATAGACAGGGAGAGAGGTTTGGATAGAAAGACAGAGTGAGAGGTGTATAGAGAGAGAGGTATAGATAGAGTGAGAGGTTTAGATGGAGGTTTAGATTGAGAGACAGAGAGAGAGGTTTAGATAAAGAGAGAGAGAGAGAGAGAGAGAGAGAGGTTTAGATAAAGAGAGAGAGAGAGACAGAGAGAGGTTTCGATAGAGAGAGAGGTTTCGATAGAGAGGTTTCGATAGAGAGAGAGGTTTCGATAGAGAGAGAGGTTTCGATAGAGAGAGAGGTTTTGATAGAGAGAGAGGTTTTGATAGAGAGAGAGGGAGAGAGAGAGAGAGAGAGAGAGAGAGAGAGAGAGAGAGAGTGAGATGCACACACACGTTCATTGTTCTAAACACATTTTCCATTCAAAGTGTACTCTACATAGTATTAGTTGTGGCAGCACAACTTTACGATAAATATAGTCTGTGATTTAATCTGACCACTGGAAAAAAAAAGCAACTGCCATAGCTACTGTAAAAGACCTACTGGTTTGACTGAATGTGGAGTGGTTTCAGCTACTGTAATAGACCTACTGGTTTGACTGAATGTGGAGTGGTTTCAGCTACTGTAAAAGACCTACTGGTTTGACTGAATGTGGAGTGGTTTCAGCTACTGTAATAGACCTATTGGTTTGACTGAATGTGGAGTGGTTTCAGCTACTGTAATAGACCTACTGGTTTGACTGAATGTGGAGTGGTTTCTGCTACTGTAATAGACCTACTGGTTTGACTGAATGTGGAGTGGTTTCTGCTACTGTAAAAGACCTACTGGTTTGACTGAATGTGGAGTGGTTTCTGCTACTGTAATAGACCTACTGGTTTGACTGAACGTGGAGTGGTTTCAGCTACTGTAAAACACCTACTGGTTTGACTGAATGTGGAGTGGTTTCAGCTACTGTAAAAGACCTACTGGTTTGACTGAATGTGGAGTGGTTTCAGCTACTGTAATAGACCTACTGGTTTGACTGAATGTGGAGTGGTTTCAGGTACTGTAAAATACCTACTGGTTTGACTGAATGTGGAGTGGTTTCTGCTACTGTAAAAGACCTACTGGTTTGACTGAATGTGGAGTGGTTTCTGCTACTGTAATAGACCTACTGGTTTGACTGAATGTGGAGTGGTTTCTGCTACTGTAATAGACCTACTGGTTTGACTGAATGTGGAGTGGTTTCAGCTACTGTAATAGACCTACTGGTTTGACTGAATGTGGAGTGGTTTCAGCTACTGTATGTGTCCAGACCACAGTCTGTGTGTTGGCAGGTATCTCTCAGTCTATCTGTTTGTGATGATAAAGTGTCATTTGGAGGGATTATGTCTCCATCTAAACACACACAGCCCTCTGCAACTGTCAACAACATCCTGTGTGAACAGACAAATACCCTGCATTGAACATCGCCCAAGCAAATATTATCTGAAAGTTTTGACTATTACAGGGCCTTCAGAAACTATTCGTTCTCTTTGACCTTTGTGTTACAGTCTGAATTTAAATGGATTACATATAGATTTCGTGTCACTGATCTACACACAATAACAAGGTTTTCAAAGCTCTTTGAGACTTAACCAGAAAGACTCACAGCTATAATCGCTGTCAAAGGTGATTCTAACATGTATTGATAAATCTTTTTGTTTTGGCTCTGTCCTCCAGCACTTTGGATTTGAAATGTTACACGAAGTTAAAGTGCAAACTGTCAGGTTTCATTTGAGGGTATTTTCATCCATATCTCGTTAACCTTTTAGAAATTACAACACTTGTTGTTCATTGTCCCACTATTTTTGGAGACCGGACATATCGGGACAAATTCATTCATATGTGTATTAAAATAGTCAAAAGTTTAGTTAGAATAATTTGTATGTGTTAGAATTAATGACTAAATTGTTCCACTCTTAATTGGTAGGATAGGAGGTGATAGGTTTGAGAAACATTGGAGAGGTTTCAAACCAAGAGGGTCATAAAGGGGGAGGGGAGGTGAAAGCCTTGAAGAATGTGGTCAACTTTATGGTTCTTTGTGGTGAGTGGAAAAGTACTGGTTGTTTGAGCAGGGAGTGGTCTAAAGATAGGAATATATGTGTGTATTATAAAAGGACAGAGTCCTAATTTTTGACTTTAGAACGTTCTCTGAATAAACTGTACAGATCTTTTGCAGAAAGCTGAGTCCTTGCCTAATTATTATTAACCCAGTGTCTTACAAACCTTGGGGATTGGTCAAGGCTTATTGATTGGTAATTATTAGCATTGGGATTCGATAATTCCCATAACATTAGTATTTGGTCTCATATTCATAGCATACAATGATTACATCAAGTTTGTGACTCTACAAAATGGTTGGATGCATTTGCTGTTTGTTTTGGTTGTGTTTCAGATTATTTTGTGCCCAATAGAAATCAATGGTAAATAATACATTGTATCATCGTTAGGAATATGGGAGCAAAAACTAAAACTAAAATAAAAAAAATAACCTCAAATTGAAGCTGACAGTCTGTACTTTAACCTCATAGTCATTGTATCATTTCAAATTCAAAGTGCTGGACTACAGAGCTCCACCAATAGTGTCACTGTCCCAGGAATTACTGATGGAAATGTGCGCTAAGTTAAAACGAAGAATCCGAAAGGGCCGTGCTCCAACAAATTCAATGTCTCATGAATCGATCCTGAATAAGTCTTCACTGTCTATACACGTTCGATGTTTAGGAAGTTAAAGACAGTAGTCACCAAAGTTCCAGAGCATAAGAGCCAAAACAACAAGAACATTGTCACTGTTCCAATTTAGTTCACTGCTAAATAGTGATTTATTTTACATTTTATAACAAATAAATGTTAGAACATGTTTCTTTGACTTTGAGTATTTTGTGTTGACCGCTGATTTTTCAAGAAAAGGATAATTAAATCCACTATAATCCCACATTGTAACACAACAAAATGTGGAAAAAGTCAAAGGGTGTGAATACTTTTTGACGGCACTGCTTTCTGACGGCACTGCTTTCTGACGGCACTGCCGACGGCACCTGCTTTCTGACGGCACTGCTTTCTGACGGCACTAACTGCTTTCTGACGGCACTGCTTTCTGACGGCACTAACTGCTTTCTGACGGCACTAACTGCTTTCTGACGGCACTAACTGCTTTCTGACGGCACTAACTGCTTTCTGACGGCACTAACTGCTTTCTGACGGCACTGCTTTCTGACGGCACTGCTTTCTGATGGCACTAACTGCTTTCTGACGGCACTAACTGCTTTCTGACGGCACTGCTTTCTGACGGCACTAACTGCTTTCTGACGGCACTAACTGCTTTCTGACGGCACTAACTGCTTTCTGACGGCACTGCTTTCTGACGGCACTGCTTTCTGACGGCACAAATTTCTGACGGCACTAACTAACTACTTTCTGACGGCACTACTTTCTGACGGCACTAACTAACTGCTTTCTGACGGCACAGCTTTCTGACGGCACTAATTTCTGATGGCACTGCTTTCTGAAGGCACTGTACATGTATCAGAGTTATTGGTCACACTAGCTAGGTTTCCACACGATGGGAGTAATCCACCTCCATTTACTGACAAACCATGTTATCTGCTTAACACAGCATAGCAACTACAGTACTTCTGAGCCTCAAAAGCATTTTATTCAAAGCATATGAAGCCGCTAAATGAGAAGCCTCTATGTGACTACTTGAATATGAGAAGTCAACATTTTAAAGGGTAGTTTGAAGATAAGAGTTGAACAGTGAATGGAAGGTATGTAGAAAGAGAAAGATGACACTCGTAAAGCCCCCAGGCGGCTGAAAAACCTGTTTCCCCATAAAGAGTGAATGGGACCTTACTGTGCTGCTGTGGATCCTGTCTGGACATGTAGAAGACCTTACTGTGGCGCTGCGGATCCTGTCTGGACATGTAGCAGACATGACTGTGCTGCTGTGTATCCTGTCTGGACATGTAGCAGACCTTACTGTGCTGATGTGGATCCTGTCTGGACATGTAGCAGACCTTACTGTGCTGCTGTGGATCCTGTCTGGACATGTAGCAGACCTTACTGTGCCGCTGTGGATCCTGTCTGGAAATGTAGCAGACCTTACTGTGCTGCTGTGGATCCTGTCTGGACATGTAACAGACCTTACTGTGCCGCTGTGGATCCTGTCTGGACATGTAGCAGACCTTACTGTGCTGCTGCGGATCCTGTCTGGACATGTAGCAGACCTTACTGTGCTGCTGTGGATCCTGTCTGGACATGTAACAGACCTCACTGTGCTGCTGTGGATCCTGTCTGGACATGTAACAGACCTTACGGTGCTGCTGCGGATCCTGTCTGGACATGTAGCAGACATGACTGTGCTGCTGTGGATCCTGTCTGGACATTTAGCAGACCTTACTGTGCCGCTGTGGATCCTGTCTGGACATGTAGCAGACCTTACTGTGCCGCTGTGGATCCTGTCTGGACATGTAGCAGACCTTACTGTGCTGCTGTGGATCCTGTCTGGACATGTAGCAGACCTTACTGTGCTGCTGCGGTTCCTGTCTGGACATGTAGCAGACCTCACTGTGCTGCTGTGGATCCTGTCTGGACATGTAGCAGACCTTACTGTGCCGCTGAGGATCCTGTCTGGACATGTAGCAGACCTTACTGTGCCGCTGTGGATCCTATCTGGACATGTAGCAGACCTTACTGTGCTGCTGTGGATCCTGTCTGGAAATGTAGCAGACCTTACTGTGCTGCTGTGGATCCTGTCTGGAAATGTAGCAGACCTTACTGTGCTGCTGTGGATCCTGTCTGGACATGTAGCAGACCTCACTGTGCTGCTGTGGATCCTGTCTGGAAATGTAGCAGACCTTACTGTGCTGCTGTGGATCCTGTCTGGAAATGTAGCAGACCTTACTGTGCTGCTGTGGATCCTGTCTGGAAATGTAGCAGACCTTACTGTGCTGCTGTGGATCCTGTCTGGACATGTAGCAGACCTCACTGTGCTGCTGTGGATCCTGTCTGGAAATGTAGCAGACCTTACTGTGCTGCTGTGGATCCTGTCTGGAAATGTAGCAGACCTTACTGTGCTGCTGTGGATCCTGTCTGGAAATGTAGCAGACCTTACTGTGCTGCTGTGGATCCTGTCTGGACATGTAGCAGACCTCACTGTGCTGCTGTGGATCCTGTCTGGAAATGTAGCAGACCTCACTTACCTTATTCTGCTATGCGTTCCTTTCTAAGGATCAAGTCCCATCACATTAAGTTTATTTTATAAATGTGTAATACAACTGTAATAAGGATGTCATTATTTTAACATTAATTCATAATATCATCGTTTTGGCAACTTTCCCAAAATTCCAATACATTTTTTGAAATCCTGATTGGAGGACTCTGCATTACCTGTTTATTTCCTCTTGATTGGGAGAATATTCCAACCCAAAGCTACGGCGAGGGAGGATACTGTTTAGCCTTCCTAATATCATATCAACAATGCCATCATAAACCACTCTTCCACCGCCAATTACTGACAAACCATGTTATCTGTTTAATACAGCATGGCAACTACCAGTACAGCAGCATATCTGTTTAATACAGCATGGCAACTACCAGTACAGCAGCATATCTGTTTAATACAGCATGGCAACTACCAGTACAGCAGCATATCTGTTTAATACAGCATGGCAACTACCAGTACAGCAGCATATCTGTTTAATACAGCATGGCAACTACCAGTACAGGAGCATATCTGTTTAATACAGCATAGCAACTACCAGTACAGCAGCATATCTGTTTAATACAGCATAGCAACTACCAGTACAGCAGCATATCTGTTTAATACAGCATAGCAACTACCAGTACAGCAGCATATCTGTTTAATACAGCATAGAAGCTACATAAGAGTGTAAATGACTAGAAAATCAATTCAAGGAAGCAGCTAGCCTGGTCTTAGAGGAGGGGTAGGAGACTCCACAACCCAAAATCAAATACATTGTCATTAACATTCCTGCTGAGGGTTTTTTAATGATTAATCAACCTCAATCAATTCAAAGTTAAAATGTAAATTAGTAATGTTAAACGGAGGTTAATCTGCTCTCGAAAGGCTACGCAGGACTGCTGAACTGATCGCATTAGAGTCATTAAGTAAAGTTCATTGAAGACCAAAGCATTGCTTTTGGCTTTGAAAGGTAATTCACGTTTGAGCCAAGCTGCACAGCATCGTTTTACTGTGAATTTGATAGCCGCAAATGTATAGGGTTTCAATGAAGACAGGTTTAGACTGAACAAAGTGTCTGAAACACACTAGTGAAACACAGTGATGTTATTCAGTGTGTTAAAGCACTCAGATTAAAATCTAGACCTCGAAGACAGTTCTAGAGCTTTTTTCCCCCTGGGACTGATTTAGACCTGGGGCACCAGGTGGGAGCAATTAATGACCACGTAGAACAGAAAGCCAGCAATAGTCAGGACCTCGTAGGGTAAATGTTGAATAGTTAAAGTATTGATAGTCAGTGTTCATTCCAGCCTATAGCCTGGTATTGTATGGCATCGTAGGCAACACAATCCCTGGATGATCCCTGGACGCTGACAGCTGTTCTGATGAGATAATGCTTTCACCGCTTTACATCTAAATGAAGTTTATGCATACCAACAGCTCCAAATTATCCCCTGTTTGGCATTTGCCATTTTCTGCTCTAATCAAATCAGTCTCCTCATTATCCAGATGAGCCTGAGATTGAATTAGAAAAAAAACACTCGTTCTGAAATGTAATAATGAATCAGCGATATATCTCTGACTGGGGAGGGATGTAGAGAGCTGAGATAACAATAGGTTTACAGATGAGGATCTGGCACCAAATCTGGAAATATCAGATATAGGAAGATAAATCCCCAAAACAGAACCCTTTTCCCTATGGACCCCGCTCTATAGTAGTGCACTATATAGAAATAGGGGGCCATTTTAGACACAGACACTGTCTCACAAGTAAACAGAAGGCAAAGAATATAGGACATTTATTTAAGATTTCTGTCCTTATAAAACACTGATTGATTTATATACTGTAGCGGTAGGGCAGGATTATATGTGGGAAGGTATTCCAGAAAACAATGGATGTACAGATAGATGAACGTTATGAGTTGAGTGATGGTTCCATAGTATTGCTCTATACTAGGAAACCTATTCTCTGCTGGAAATAGTCATGGCCAAGAGGTTGATATGCAACTCTGCAGTGTCCCTCTAATATCTATGTCACTGGCTACGTAGAGTACGTGTAGCATTAGATGATCTGCAAATCAAATCAAATTGTATTTGTCACATACGCCGAACACAACAGACCTTACAGTGAAATGCTTACTTACAAGCCCTTTTAAACAACAATGCTTTAAGAAGTTTTAAGAAAAAAAAGTATAATAGTTAAGTAAAAAATGGACAAGTAAAAAATGTAAAATAGAAATGAAAAGTAACAAATAATTAAAGAGCAGGAGTAAAATAACAAGCGAGACTATTTTCAGGGTATGTGGAGGCTATACACAAGGATTTACGGTACAGAGTCAATGTGGAGGCTATACACAAGGATTTACGGTACTGAGTCAATGTAGAGGCTATATACAAGGATTTACGGTACTGAGTCAATGTAGAGGCTATATACAGGGTGTTACGGTACAGAGTCAATGTGGAGGCTATATACAGGGGGCACCGGTACAGAGTCAATGTGGAGGCTATATACAGGGGGTTACGGTACAGAGTCAATGTGGAGACTATATACAGGGGTCACCGGTACAGAGTCAATGTGGAGGCTATATACAGGGGGTTACGGTACTGAGTCAATGTAGAGGCTATATACAGGGCGTTACGGTACAGAGTCAATGTGGAGGCTATATACAGGGTGTTACGGTACAGAGTCAATGTGGAGGCTATATACAGGGTGTTACGGTACAGAGTCAATGTGGAGGCTATATACAGGGTGTTACGGTACCGGTACAGAGTCAATGTGGAGGCTATATACAGGGTGTTACGGTACCGGTACAGAGTCAATGTGGAGGCTATATACAGGGTGTTACGGTACAGAGTCAATGTGGAGGCTATATACAGGGGGTTACGGTACAGAGTCAATGTTGAGGCTATATACAGGGTGTACCGGTACAGAGTCAATGTGGAGGCTATATACAGGGTGTTACGGTACAGAGTCAATGTGGAGGCTATATACAGGGGGTACCGGTACAGAGTCAATGTGGAGGCTATATACAGGGTTTTACGTTTTTTAAATTTTATTTCACCTTTATTTAACCAGGTAGGCTAGTTGAGAACAAGTTCTCATTTGCAACTGCGACCTGGCCAAGATAAAGCTTAGCAATTCGACAAATGCAAACAACACAGAGTTATACATGGAATAAACAAAACATACAGTCAATATTACAGTAGAACAAAATAAAACAAAAAGTTTATATACAGTGAGTGCAAATGAGGTAAGTAAAGGCAATAAATAGGCCATGGTGGCCAAGTAATTACAATATAGCAATTAAACACTGGAATGGTAGATGTGCAGAAGATGAATGTGCAAGTAGAGATACTGGGGTGCAAAGGAGCAAGATAAATAAATAAATAAATACAGTATGGGGATGAGGTAGATAGATGGGCTGTTTACAGATGGGCTATGTACAGGTGCAGTGATCTGTGAGCTGCTCTGACAGCTGGTGCTTAAAGCTAGTGAGGGAGATATGAGTGTCCAGATTTTTGTAGTTCGTTCCAGTCATTGGCAGCAGAGAACTGGAAGGAAAGACGACCAAAGGAGGAATTGGCTTTGGGGGTGACCAGTGAGATATACCTGCTGGAGCGCGTGCTACGAGTGGGTGTTGCTATGGTGACCAGTGAGCGGAGATAAGGCGGGGCTTTACCTAGCAAAGACTTATAGATGACCTGGAGCCGGTGGGTTTGGCGACGAGTATGAAGCGAGGGCCAACAAATGAGAGCGTACAGGTCGCAATGGTGGGTAGTGTATGGGGCTTTGAAGACAAAACGGATGGCACTGTGATAGACTGCATCCAGTATGCTGAGTAGAGTGTTGGAGGCTATTTTATAGATGACATCACCGAAGTTGAGGATCGGTAGGATGGTCAGTTTTACGAGGGTATGTTTGGCAGCATGAGTGAAGGAGGCTTTGTTGCGATATAGGAAGCCGATTCTAGATTTAGTTTTGAATTGGAGATGCTTAATGTGAGTCTGGAAGGAGAGTTTACAGTCTAACCAGACACCTAGGTATTTGTAGTTGTCCACATATTCTAAGTCAGAACCGTCCAGAGTAGTGATGCTGGACGGGCGGGCAGGTGCGGGCAGTGATCGATTGAATAGCATGCACTTAGTTTTACTTGCATTTAAGAGCAGTTGGAGGCCACGGAAGGAGAGTTGTATGGCATTGAAGCTCGTCTGGAGGCTTGTTAACACAGTGTCCAAAGAGGGGCCAGAAGTATACAGAATGGTGTCATCTGCGTAGAGGTGGATCAGAAACTCACCAGCAGCAAGAGCGACATCATTGATGTATACAGAGAAAAGAGTTTGAGAAACCAAGGCTGTTGAGTCTGCCAATAAGAATGTGGTGATTGACAGAGTCGAAAGCCTTGGCCAGGTCGACGAATACGGCTGCACAGTAATGTCTCTTATCGATGGCGGTTATGATATCGTTTAGGACCTTGAGCGTGGCTGAGGTGCACCCATGACCAGCTCTGAAACCAGATTTCATAGCGGAGAAGGTGCGGTGGGATTCGAAATGGTCGGTAATCTGTTTGTTAACTTGGCTGTCGAAGACCTTAGAAAGACAGGGCAGGATAGATATAGGTACGATACAGAGTCAATGTGGAGGCTATATACAGGGTGTTACGGTACAGAGTCAATGTGGAGGCTATAGACAGGGTGTTACGGTACAGAGTCAATGTGGAGGCTATATACAGGGTGTTACGGTACAGAGTCAATGTGGAGGCTATATACAGGGTGTTACGGTACAGAGTCAATGTGGAGACTATATACAGGGTGTTACGGTACAGAGTCAATGTGGAGGCTATATACAGGGGGTACCGGTACAGAGTCAATGTGGAGGCTATATACAAGGGGTACCGGTACAGAGTCAGTGTGGAGGCTATGTACAGGGGGGACCGGTACAGAGTCAATGTGGAGGCTATATACAGGGGGTACCGGTACAGAGTCAATGTGGAGGCTATATACAGGGGGTACCGGTACAGAGTCAATGTGGAGACTATATACAGGGTGTACCAGTACAGAGTCAATGTGGAGGCTATATACAGGGTATTACAGTACAGAGTCAATGTGGAGTCTATATACAGGGGGTACCAGTACAGAGTCAAGGTGGAGGCTATATACAGGGGGTACCAATGTGGAGTCTATATACAGGGGGTACCAGTACAGAGTCAAGGTGGAGGCTATATACAGGGGGTACCAGTACAGAGTCAAGGTGGAGGCTATATACAGGGGGTACCGGTACAGAGTCAATGTGGAGGCTATATACAGGGGGTACCAGTACAGAGTCAATGTAGAGGCTATATACAGGGGGTACCGGTACAGAGTCAATGTGGAGGCTATATACAGGGGGTACCGGTACAGAGTCAATGTGTGGGGGTACCGGTTAGTTGACGGAATTATGTACATGTAGTTAGAGTTAAAGTGACTATGCATAGATAATAAACAGAGAGTAGCAGCAGCGTCACGAAAGAGGGGTCTGGGTAGCCTTTTGATTAGCTGTTCAGGAGTCTTACTTTGATTAGCTGTTCAGGAGGTAGAAGCTGTTAAGAAGCCTTCTGTACATAGACTTGGCACTCCGGTACCGCTTGCCATGTGGTGGCAGAGACAACAGTAGCCTCCCTACACTGGCTTCCTGTTATGGCAAGGGCTGATTTCAAGGTTTTACTGCTAACCTACAAAGCATTACATGGGCTTGCTCCTACCTATCTTTCCGATTTGGTCCTGCCGTACATTCCATACACCTACGCTACAGTCACAAGACGCAGGCCTCCCAATTGTTCCTAGAATTTCTAAGCAAACAGCTGGAGGCAGGGCTTTCTCCTATAGAGCTCCATTTTTATGGAATAGTCTGCCTACCCATGTGAGAGACGCAGACTCGGTCTCAACCTTTAAGTCTTTACTGAAGACACATCTCTTCAGTAGGTCCTATGATTAAGTGTAGTCTGGCCCAGGGGTGTGAAGGTGAACGGAAAGTCTGGAGCAACGAACCGCCCTTGCTGTCTCTGCCTGGCCGGTTTCCCCTCTTTCCACTGGGATTCTCTGCCTCTACCCCTATTACGGGGGCTGAGTCACTGGCTTACTGGTGTTCTTCCATGCCGTCCCTGGGAGGGGTGCGTCACTTGAGTGGGTTGAGTCACTGACGTGGTCTTCCTGTCTGGGTTGGCGCCCCCCCTTGGGTTGTGCCGTGGCGGAGATCTTTGTGGGCTATACTCGGCCTTGTCCCGGGATGGTATGTTGGTGGTTGGAGATATCCCTCCAGTGGTGTGGGGGCTATGCTTTGGCAAAGTGGGTAAGGTTATATCCTACCTGTTTGGCCCTGTCCGGGGGTTTCATCGGATGGGGCCACAGTGCGTCCTGACCCCTCCTGTCTCAGCCTCCAGTATTTATGCTGCAGAAGTTTATGTGTCGGGGGGCTAGGGTCAGTCTGTCACATCTGGAGTATTTCTCTTGTCTTTTCCGGTGTCCTGTGTGAATTTAAATATGCTCTCTCTAATTCTCTCTTTCTCTTTCTTTCTTTCTCTCTCTCGGAGGACCTGAGCCTTAGGGCCATGCCTCAGGACTACCTGGCTTGATGACTCCTTGCTGTCCCCAGTTCACCTGGCCGTGCTGCTGCTCCAGTTCCAACTGTTCTGCCTGCAGCTATGGAACCCTGACCTGTTCACCGGACGTGCTACCTGTCCCAGACCTGCTGTTTTCAACTCTCTAGAGACAGCAGGAGATACTCTCAAAGATCGGCTATGAAAAAGCCAACTGCCACTTACTCTTGTGTTACTGACTTGTTGCACCCTCGACAACTACTATGATTATTATTATTTGACAATGCTGGTCATTTATGAACATTTGAACATCTAGGCCATGTGCTGTTTATAATCTCCACCCGGCACAGCCAGAAGAGGACTGGGCCACCCTTCATAGCCTGGTTCCTCTCTAGGTTTCTTCCTTGGTTTTGGCCGTTCTAGGGAGTTTTTCCTAGCCACCGTGCTTCTACACCTGCATTGCTTGCTGTTTGGGGTTTTAGGCTGGGTTTCTGTACAGCACTTTGAGATATCAGCTGATGTAAGAAGGGCTATATAAATACATTTGATTTGATTTGATTTGACTAGGGTGGCTGGAGTCTTTGACAATTTTTAGGGCCTTTCTCTGACACCGCCTGGTATAGAGGTCCAGGATGGCAGGAAGCTTTGCCCCAGTGATGTACTGGGCCGTACACATATTGCCCCTCAGGAGACTGAAAAGATTTTGGCATGGGTCCGTAGATCCTCAAAAGGTTCAACAGCTGCACCATCGAGAACATCCTGACTGGTTGCATAACTGCTACCAGTCAGGATCTCTGTAGTGCTCTGTAGTGCCTTTGCAGTCGGAACCAGGCAGTTATGCAACCAGTCAGGATGCTCTCGATGGTGCAGCTGTAGAACCTTTTGAGGATCTATGGACCCATGCCAAATCTTTTCAGTCTCCTGAGGGGCAATAGGCTTTGTCATGCCCTCTTCACAACTGTCTTAGTGTGTTTGGAACATGATAGTTTATTGGTGATGTGGACACCAAGGAACTTGAATCTCTCAACCTGTTCCACTACATCCCCGTCGATGAAAAA